>NC_091470.1:22898286-23206253 GCF_036971445.1 Narcine bancroftii
TCATGTCCGCGCTATTGAAAAAATCAACTTGGGTTCGTCCCTCTTCCAAGCATGTGCTTGTAGATGGACCCAATCTCTAATTATCCCTTTAACCCAATTAATGATCAATATTCCAGTTGCCCTTTTAACAGAGAGGAATGCAAAAGCTGCAAATTGTGGGAATCTCGAGAAAAGATGGGGGAACTCAGCAGGTCAGACATCGTTTTCGGTCGGGGCCCTCTACGAAGTAAAAGATAACATAAAGGTGAAATGCAAAGGGAAAGAATGGGGAGAGGGGCCCTGAGTTGACAGGGTATCAGACAGGTTTGAAAAGTGGAGAGACGGGTAGAGAGAGGTGCCGTTAGGAAGGTGGGGTGGGGAACAGAGAGAGGAGAAATAAAATGTGCAAGAGTAGATGAAGGAGAGATAGACCGAGAGAACCAAATGCTGTTAGGGTTAAGGCTGTCCAGGCGTGATGGGAGTTGGGAGAGGCTACTGGGTGGGCACTAATTCCCAGAAGTCATCAGCTGCGTGTGAGTTATCTCACACCCAATATTTTGGGGGAGTTACCGCATTAGGCAGTTTAAACAGGAGGAGGTAATTGTGACCTCCGACCTGTTTTTTTTTCTTTCTAATTTTTGGGTTAGGGAGTGAAGCCTTTTTTTTATTATCTTTTTATAAATAATTAATTTTTTTTATATATATAATTTTTTTTGTGTCTCTGGTTGTAATTTCAAAGGGGAATTATGGGGTTTTTTCTCTTCTTTTCTTTTTTTCCTTTTTTTTGGGGTGTTTCTTTTTTCTTCCTTTTTTTCTCTCTTTTTTTCCTTTTTTTTGTTTGTTTTTTGTTGTTGTGCTTTATTGAGTGTAAGAAATGTCTAAATTGAAGTTAGCTTCTCTTAATGTTCAGGGTTTAAATAATCCTATTAAGCGTAAGAAGGTACTTGCTTATTTAAAAAAAATTAAAAGTTGATGTTGCTTTTTTACTGGAAACTCATTTAACAGATAAGGAACATTTGAAACTCAAACGTGAATGGAGGATGTCTTTTTATAAGTTCAAGTGGACTCCGTTTGCTAATTATATGCATTTAAGTTTGATTTAAATATATGTTTAAGCGTGATATTTTAGTATTGATAAAAAAAATTTTTGTTGTTAGAACTTTTTTTAGGTTAAGTTTTATCTCTTTTTTTTGTAAGTGGGTACTTTTTTTTCCATATATAATATTGTTAATTTTATTAACTCTTCACTCCTTATTTTGTGGGGGGGGGGGAGGGCTGGACTAATTTTAAGTTAGATTACTAGTATTGTGTTACAATTAACGGGGGGGTTATTTTGTGTAGTTTTCTGACGTAATATTGTAATCATACCATTTTTATTTTTCTTTAAATGTAATTCTCTATTGTATTCATGTTATAAAATTTTAAATAAAGTCTTAAAAAAAAGGCTGTCCAGGCTAAGATAACTCCATCCCCAATCTGACTCCACTCCTCCCATCTCTTCTTCACCTTCTCCTTTACTTTTTGCTGCTCTCTCTAACATGTTCCCCACCTCCCCCCCACCACCCCACCCCACCTAGTTGCTTCTCCCTCTACCTGTCTCTCCTCTTCTCACATCTTCTGTCCAATGCACTATCGCCTCTGGGCCCTTCCCCAATCTTCTTTCCCATTCACCTTCTATATCTTGGTCTTGATAAAGAGTCCAGACCCAAAACATTGACTGACAATTCCCACCCATGGATGCTGTTTGACTTGTGGCATTCCTCCAGCAATCTTTGTCTGCTCCTTTTGCACTTCATCGATAATTGCAAATTGGTTATTTTCCATTCAGTATTCTGCAACATTTTTATTCATTAAACTCTAATTGGTCCTACTAATTTAGACCTGCATCTTCTAGTTCTCCATTCCAAGCCAAGTAATCTGTTTAAATTTATATCATCTTCCAGTATTTTAAAGATTTGTTTCATTGCTCTCCACATCTTCAATTCGCCCGTGACAATCTCCCTCTGAATCTCTCTCTGTAACTCTGCTCCAAGACCGATAATCATCATTTGTCTTTCAGTCACACCAATAACAATGAGCTTTTAAATAAGGAACATGCTGCTACCCCTCCACCATCAGACACCTCCATGACAAACTCAATCAGGGACTCATTCAAGGGCTCTTACATTTCTCTCTGTGTGGCGCAGTCAGTTTGTTTACATTTCCTCATTTGTTTACATGTAACTCCTTGAGTGTAGTTTTTTGCACTACCAATAAAGTGGCCCGCAGGAAAAAGAATCCCAGGGTTGTATGTGATGTCCTATATGTACTCTGACAATAAATCTGAAATCTGACCTATCTTATTTCTAGTCAACTCTCTTTGCAATTAACACTGGCCTTTGATTTCCTCTCTCTACCCAAGAGTACAGACGTGTATACAGGTATTCCCCCGCTTTTTGAAAGTTCACTTTACGCCACTTCGCTTTTACGAAAAACCTTCACTTACCGAAGGAAATCCAAAGAGGATTTTCATTTATACAAAAAAAATGCAAAAAAGCAAAAATAGCGCTCAGCGTTTCTTTTGCAGCGAGCCGTTATAGAGGCAGCGCGCACCCCGAAAGCAAGAGTGGCGCCGAGCAAGCTCCTTCCCCGGCAATGCAGTCAATGCAGTTGGTCTTCATCCCAAGAGGCAAGGAGCAAAGTGGGATAGTCCCTTGGTGAGGCTGCATCTGGAGTATTTTGTGCAATTTTGGCCTTGAAAGTTTTGGTCCGAAAAAAGGATACAGAGGAATATCCCATTTATCCAGAATTCAAGTGACTTGGCAGCCTCAAGCAACTGGCAAAAAAAAATTGCTGAAAATAAATGGGTAAAAAATACAGAAGTTTAAAATTGGCACACCTCGCCATTCATTTACCGATCACGCCGCGCGTAAATCTCAAGCAGCCAGAAAATACATTTATCCAGCATTTACCGATTCCCAAAGGTGCCGGATACCAGTGGTTTTACTGTACTTGGCATAAAGGGAGTGAGGCAAAAAATTACCAGATTCCTGGGACAGTGGAATTACTGAAGTAAGAGACGAGATCAATGAGGGATGTATTCACTGAACATGCAAAGAATGAATGGAGATTCAATTGAAAACTACAACAATCTGACTGGCAATAAGGAGGACATTTCCAATGGCATGGCTGTACAAACTTGCAGTTTCAGGCTGCAGGGCACGAGATTTAGGACTGAGATGAGAAGCTGCTGTTAATCAAGCACCTGATTGAATCTGGCACTGGGGACGTTGGTAGGGTTGGGGAACTTAAGTGTAGCCCAGTCCCGTTAGCATTACCCTACAGTTATCTGAATTGAAATCTATCTGTTTTTCCTTTATAATTGCATAAATGGTTCTGATTTCTTTCCTCCATTGGTCAGTCAATCATGGAACTTGGCATCTTCAGTAAATTTCATAATATCCTCATAGGTCATTTTAATTGCCACCTTACATCACTAATACAGAAATGTTTTCATTATCAATTTCTACTTTCAGTTTTCTAATTTTATTTTGCTAATTAGCAAATGATAATGAGTTTACTGACATACATACTGTACAATGTAGAGTCCTAGAACAATGTATTCGTTATGGACACTGCAAGACCGGCTGAGTTCCTCCAGCGTTTACCCCCCCCCCGCCAGGTTCAATGCCACCAAAAAATCTATTGCAATCATCGACTTACCGTCTTTCTTTATGTGCTCGCTTCCCCTAATGTTAGGACTTGGATACACCCATGGTTACAGGAGGACTGGCAGAGGGAGACATGAAAAAATGTAAGGAAAGTTCAGGGACAAGCTAGAGTGAAGGGAAAAGCTGGCAGGAATAAGGAATCTTGGAAGACCCAGAGATATTGAGGCTCTGATCAAGAAGAAGGAGGAATATGTCTGGTATAAACAGATGGGATCAAGCGAGTCCTTCAAGGAGTAGAGGAGATGTGGGAGTACACTCAAGAGGGATATCAGGAGAGCAAAGATAGCTGCAGCAGACAAGGTAAAGGAGAGAATGTTAAAATGCAGTAAGAGAGCCACAGATGTTGGTGTTGAGGCCCGCGGTGTTTATCATTCATATTAATGATCTGGGTGAGAATGTCGGTGATCTGGTTAGTAAGATGTCGATAAAACTAAAATTGGTAGTATGGCAGACCATGATAGTTATCCAAGATTATACAGGGATCTTGATCAATTTAGTCAGCGGGCCAACACTAGAAGACATCTGTACAAGGTAAGAGGAGGAAAGTTTAGAGTAGACATAAGGGGTAATTTTTTTTTTACACTGTGTAGTGGGTGTCTGAAATACATTGTGTTTTACATAGATGCTGGACCTTCTGCCCATCGCATCTATTATTCCGCCAAGTCCCATTAACCTGCACATGGACCATAGCTCTCCATACCCCTCCCAACCAAGTACCTATCCAAATTTTTCTTCACTTCCAAATCGAACTCACATTCACCACTTCAGCTGGAAACTCAAACAATGAAATTGCCATTCACTCAATAAATATTATCTTTCTCTTTTTTAAAAAATTCCAATAAACTATCGGATTCGACCATATTCAGTCTTTGTCTTGATCTAAGCTTAGCTTAAACTCAGTTTCAAAACTATTTATCTCCAAGGTTTAAATCACAATTGACCATAACTTCACCTGTTCTGATTTCTGGATTTGTTTCTTGGAAAGGTTTGGTTTTTTTTTCTCCATGACCTTGCTTTTCCTACCAATCTAAAAATAAAAATGTGAACTCTTCTGAAGGAGGGATTCAAATCCAAGTCACTCACCAACCAGAGCTCTCTCTGACCTACTTTTATTTCTTCATTTATAAAGAATTAAAATTCTGCAGTTAGGCATCGAATATGGTTTACTTTGTTAATAATCCTTCAGATCCGAAAGAGATTGGAACTAACTGGTTCCCATATCTTCTGTGTATTTATACGATTCAAGCATGAAATCAAACTCTTTGAGAAGGCGGCATTAAGGATGTTGCTATGTAAATCTGGAATTTGTTTACATTATAGAGAGAAAAAAACGAAGGAAAAATGCCATAAAAATGACTATTGCATTAGACTGACTTCTGCTTGAGCCTTGCGCTCAATGTTAGTAAAACCAAAGAGATGATTGTGTACTTCAGGAGGAAGTCAGGGGAACGCGACATCGAGGGCTCAGTAGTGGAGAGGGTCAAGAACTTCAAATTCCTGGGTGTTAACATTTCTGAGGATCTGTCCTGGAGCCTCCATGCCGATGCCATCACGAAGAAGACTTGCCAGTGGCTATATTTGTGAAGTTCTTGAGGAGATTCGGTAAGTCACTGAAGGCTCTCAAAAACTTCTACAGGTGTTCTGTGGAGAGCATTCTAGCTGGTTGCATCTCTGCCTGGTACAGAGGCGCCAACCCTCAGGACAAGGGTTGTGACATCACAAGGACCAGCCTTCACTCCATCGAGGACATCTACATGAGGCGGTGTCTTAACAAAAGCAGCCTCTATCCTCAAAGATCCCCACCATCCAGGCCACACCCTCTTCACTCTGCTACCATCGGGAGAAATTTACAGGACCCTAAAGCTGAGCATTCAGTGGCACAAGGATAACTTCCTCTCTGCTGCCATCAGATTCCTGAATAATCAATGAACCTTCTTAAAAAAAAATTCATCGATGTAAAAGTGGTTTATATGAATGTTTGCTGCCTCCAAACACCAATGCTCATAACAAAATAAATTCTGATCCTGATTCTGAATGGACTCCATCTCTAACCCCTGCTGCCAAGGAAAAGCTGCCAACGTACTGAAGGACCTATCGCACCCTGGACTCACTTTCTTCTCCCTTCTTCCGCCAGGGAGAAGAGAGAGAAACCACACACCAGCAGGCTAGAAGACAGTTTCTTTTCATTGCAATCATATACTCTGTAATTATGTTCTTGACACAACTGCACAAATGTTTGGAATTAACCTGTTGGACTGTTTGCAGAAAAACCCTTCTCACTGGCCAAGGTATTTTGTGACAAATGAACAGAAAGTTAATACAATGCCTTCAGATCTTTTAAGATGATAACAGACAATTCTGTCCCGTTTGCCTCATCAGTATGCCAAATCGATTTTCTTAAATAGTTTTATTCCTTAACTGTTGTTACTCTTAGCAGATCCTATATGAACAGTATTTAGAATGAGTGACCATGGGAACTCTAGCACCCTTTGCATGAAAAAAGAGCTTTTTGATTTTGCTTCTTCAATGGACCAAGAACCCATTTTGAGAAAATGTCATTTTACTGTTTACATTACTGCCCAATGTAGGAAATAGTTTCTCACTATCAAGAAAAATTCAAGATTTTAAATGCTTCAGTCACATCACCCATTAATATCCTATGCTCAAATGAATACAAGAAAGAAAAACTTGCCTTTCCAAATTTCAGGACTTCACAGCTAATTAAATATAGTCAGTGATAGAGGGAACAAGCCCAGTTTGTGCTGTATTTCATGAAAGGGTCGTGTCAGGTCATTGGGGTCACGAGTAATGTGGGTCATATTGTTTTGAACAACAATAATATTAAGAAAAATAACCATTCACAGCTGGAAATACAGAACAATCTCAGAGTTATGCAGCAGTTTTGCATGCAGTCCGTTTCGTGTAAATATTGGGATGCATTTTTTTTTCCTATTTTTCAAATTAAAAATAAATTTTCATTTCAGTGATCATATTTCCATCGAATAATAAAAGAGCATGAATCAGATCTAAACAAACAATAGCTTGCCTGCAGGGTAGGACTGAGCCTGCCCACAATTGGAGGAACAGCAACTCATTTTCCATCTGGACACCCTCCAACTGGATGGCATTAACGTTGACTTCTCCAGTTTCTGATAAAAAATCCACCCTTCTTCTTTCTAGTTCTCTCTCTCTCTGTTCTCTCTCTCTCTCTCTCTCTCTCTCTCTCTCTCTCTCTCTCTCTCTCTCTCTCTCTCTCTCCCATTCCCCTATGTCTCCTTTTATGGAGGCAAACTCAATGTTCACCTTTTCATGTCCAGTTAACACCTTTTATCTGTTGGTCTGTTCTCCTCCCCTCCCATCCGGCCCTGTTTCTTTCCCCAGCCTTTAATTCAGACTCCTGTCTTTTTTTTAACTGATATGTTGAAGAAAGGCTCAGGCTCCAAACGTTGGTGATACATCTTTACCTCACCTCATATGGACACTGCGAGACCGGCTGAGTTCCTCCAGCATTTATGTGTTTTGAATAGCTTTCCTGCAGTATACTCAGGCTTCTGTCTCAAATCCATCTTACCACCTATTGACACCAATGGTCCATTTTCTACAATCGCTACCCTTTCCTCTACAATAAATAATCCTCGCTGCCCACCAATATAAAATGAGGGCATGGGTGTGAGCAAAGGGAAGATGCACTCACACAAGACTTAAAGCAGGGAATGGTAATTTGTGAATTTATGTGTGTCAGTGTACAGTAAAACCCCTGATGTCTGAAATTCAAGCAATTGGCAGCCTCAAGAAACTGGCATAAAAGATGGAGGAAAATAAAGTAAATAATTAAAATAAATAATAATAAAATATTTAAGTTTAAAATTGCAAAAGTAAATGTTCTCTGAAATAACCTTTGGTGAAGATGGGAGCCAATATCCAGCCAGCGGAGGGCCTTAGTCGGGCTTTGTTCATAGCAACTGTTTGAATATAGTTGTGTGACATCGCCAAGGATGAAGAGCTGGTTGACGTTGCTTGCCGTTGGGGTGACACTCTTAAACTGTCTACTTATCCCTGCTTAGTGAGGTTCTTCCTGGTCAGAGGTTTTATCTGTAAACTAGGGGGAGGGGGGATTTAATTATCTACAATGTTATTGTTCATCTTTCAGGCTGCTCCATGGAGGGGGAGAAACCTGCAGATACAGTGAAGGCTAAGTGTTTTCAAAAAATGTGACTGAAAATAAATTAAAATGCTTTAAGGTGTAAATTCATGCAAGAGAAGTTTGCTCAGTGTAAGTACAGAATAGTATTTTTTTTACTTTTAAACTGTTTATTCTTAATGCAGGTGCATGAGTTAGGCCTTGTAAGCCACAAGCAAAGGGAATTACATTAATCTGGCATCTACCATTCCCCAAAGGTGCCGGATACCAAGGGTTTTTCTGTACAAACATTCCAGCATCTTGCATGCAATTTCCAAGCAGCATTGATAGAAGCTCGATAGCCATTTACCTGGGTGTCATTTGTCCTTGTGACCTGTCCATAATCATTCATCTATCAATGTCACTGCCTGACCTGCCTGTCTATGCATGACTTATCCGTCAATTTGTGGAAACTATTCATGTTCACGTGATCTGTCCATGGCTTGTTTAAGACATGAGAGATGTGGGAAGACAAATATTTTTATAAACTGAACCATCCTGGTGATTATGTTGACTGTGGTAGATTCATGTTTTTATTTCAGCAGACTGAGGGTTAATATCAGAGCACAAACATTACCCTCCATGTCGTGTCAAATAGCATTTGATGGACCCCAGGCGCCTTGAATTGCCAAAATCACTTTACATGAATACAATCCTTACTTTTTCCAAATTGCTCTGTCTGATCCTGGGACTGAGCACTTAATCCGATTGGAATCACAGGAAATAATTACTGCCCTGCCTCGAACTGTTGTCTTTGCCTGTTTGCCAGCATTTTCTTTAGCTTGATGTCTCCACAGCCACTTGCACTAACTAGGTTCATTGGTGTTTGAGACTGTGTTATCTGTGGACAACACATTGGCCTTATGAAGGTTTTCACTGGAGGTCAATTGGCACACCCGCATTAATCCCCTGCCCACTCTAATGCCACCGCTACTTTTACCTCATCCATCAGAAATATGTTGCTCATGCAGGTGGACCCAAATTCTCATTACATTTCTATCACACTGCTTGCTTCTTTGCAATGTTGTGCAGCAGTGGGAGACTAATCCCTACCTTGAACTCGTCTCCACTGATATATTTTGCCCCTATAGGCCCAACATTTCCTTTCCATAAAAATATAAGAATCCGAAAAATAAATAAATGTTCATATTGCAGGTATTTTTGAAATAATCACAAAGCAATGTAATACTTAATGTAAGATTCCTGTACAATAAACAAATCTCCATGCAGGGTATTAGGATAAAAGACATAAATCAAATATGACCATTACCCCTGGACTGTTGGTGACTGCCTGTGCCAGTCTGCATTCCTGCACTGCCCTACTGCAGGGGGAAACCCACTGTACCTGCAGGGAGGTAAGCTGGGAAACTGGCTCCGCCTACTCCCTGCCAATCACCGGCCCCATATAAAGGCTCATGCCGGCCCTTGTGTAGGCAGTAGAGCCAGAAGGGATTCTGAACCTTGTGTGCAGGTTTTAAGCTAATTAAAGCCTGAGTACAGCCTTCGTAATTTGGACTCGTTCGTTCGCCCTGCAGCGCATCACAACCATCTAACATATAAAGTAGAGAACATTTCTCTCCTGCTGTCAAACCCGAAGATCTGCACACACCGTTATTGAAGTAACGATGAAGGGCTCAAGCCCGAAAGGTTGGTTTTAGGTCTTTATCTTTTCACGTAAAGGACACTGTTTGACCTGCTGGGTTTCGCCTGCTTTGTGTTTTTACTTCAACCACAGTGTCCGCAGACTCTCGTGTGTTACTTTACATTTTGCTCATACCCTGATGAAGGGCTCAGGTCCAAAACATTGGTTTTGCATCTTTGTTTACATAAAATACACTATTTGATCTGCAGAGTTTCTTAATTTTATAAAATTTAGACATGCAGCACGGTAGCAGGCCGACGAGTCAGTGCCGCCCAATTGACACCCCGTTAACCTACAAACCCCAGTGCGTTTAAAGCGGTGGGAGAAAACCAGAGCCCCTGGGGAAAACTCACGCAGACACGGAGGTGGGTGGGGGGGGCATACAAACTCCTTACAGACAGAGTGGGAATCGAACCCCGGTCCCGATTGCTGGTGTTGTAAAAGGCATTGCGCTAACCGCTACACCAACCAAATTCAGAGAAACGCTGCTCTCTCCAGCATTTTGTGCTTTTATTTCTCTCCCGCTTGCTATTCAGTAACAAGTAATATTGACAGAAGGGTCATTTTTGCTTTTTATTTCAAGATAAATCTTAAGCCAAGTTCTCAACCAGCTAAGGGATTTGTATGCATTCTCTGGATCATTAGTCTAATCCTTTGGATCATTGGACCCAGTATCACAGCCACTACACCATCTGCACTTGAATTGCTCAGGGCAGAGTAAAAATGAATGAGGAAGGGCTTATGTTTCTACTTTTCTGCTCAAGTTTCTGATCATTCAATATCCTGGGCATAAAATAGAGTCATGTTCCCTTGCATCTAAAGGCTGCTCCACACGATTCGCATTCATCTATATATCGACATAAAGTGAAAGCCCCAGGTGCAGGAAGAGGAAAATTTGCCGCTGTTACTTTCAATAGCAACAAATGAATCCTAGCGAGCATGTAAGACATGAATGTTTTCCTTGGCATGTTGAGCCTATATATCATTGCCTTAACAACAACACTTAAACACAGTACAACTTCTCAAGGGTTGCAAACCAATTTGGTATGCAGTCTCACATTGGGTGATTATTAGAGCCCGTGCTCAAAACCGTGGTCGGTGGCATTTTCTCAAATTATTTTCCATGAAGATGGTGGAATTGAACTAGCTTCCATGACCGAAATAGGTGTCGTTTTTAAGGCAGTGCAGTCACAGTTGCAGAGACTATTTTCCACTCCAGATATACCGTAAATATGTGTGTAAAATGCGAAAAAGTTTGTTCCGAAACTTGAGCTCAAAGTAGGGGGGGTCCGCATTATACACGAGGCTATTATTTTAACAATTTTTTTTTCTGCCAGGTTTAACGATCAGTAATATTACCAACAGCCACCTACATTGACTGTTTTACCACGTGGTTTCGTTTACATTGGTGGTACCAAGATTTTTTTAAAAAGACACCATATATCTACATATGCAGTTATCTACGATTAACTACAAATCTCGTAACAAATCCATTAACCTTTGAAGTACATGATAAAGAGAGGTAATTACATTAATGTCACTTATATAAATGGAAGTTCATCTGGAAAATAACAGTTATTCTAGATACGCGTATTTTGCCGTTACTCTAATTTCTATCCATGATGTATCCTCCTGGAACGAAGAGAAAACGCGATGCTTATTATTGATACATCATTTAAGCTGAAAGTGATCAGGTACGCAGAAAGCAATAACAACTGTGCAGCCTCCAGAGAATTCAGCGCTGCTGAGGGTGACGTCAGGCTTTGGAGGAAGCAGAAATCAAAGATAGCCGAGTTGCCCACGGCCAAACGTGCTCGTAGGGGAAAGCAGGCTCTGTATCCAGATCTGGAGAAGGCACTGGGTAGAAAGGCGGAGAAAGGATGACTACTTTGTCACCTGTTTCCATATCCTAGCTTCAAGCTAGGAAACTGCAGAAAGATCACAAATATGGAGTGAGTGGCACATTCAAGGTGTCAAATGGTTAGTGTCAGAGGTTTATGAAGAGGCACTCCCTGGCCACACGACGGAGAACCAAGATGTCACAGAAGCTTCCCAGTGACTTTGATGAGGAATCTGATTTTGAAGGATTTTTTTAAAAATAATGTTTTTATTTTTATTTATGAATATATTTTGATCAATAAATTGATCATTTACTATGATGTTTTCGTTATTTCATTCAGTGCAGCACCACTTTTCTCCCACAATGCAGTGCGGTAATGGCAGCTGACATTCAAAACAACCTGTCAAAGTTGCACTTCCCTGATGATTTTGGGCCAATAAACAGGGAGGGTCATATTATACATGGGGGTAAAAATTTTCTCCATTTTCCCCCTCAAAAATGGGAGTCTTATTATACTCAAAATACATTATACACTCATATTTATGGCACTTAATCGATGGCCCAAGCCTATGAATGCCAATCCATGATGGCAGAGAGAGAATTAGAAATGTCATGGTAGGGATTCTTGGCTATATAAATCATAGCCATGGGGTTCAATGCATTTGAAATAATTGGGGTGAAGTTAGTGAGTTATGGTCTCTGTCAAGTTAATGTAGAGGGGAAATCCAAGCAAATAATTCTATTCTCGTGTAAAAAGGCAAAGTCATGGAGGACCTCAGCAGGTCACAGAGCACTTATGGAGGGATAGAGATGGTCGACATTTCAGGAGACCCTGATCAGGACTGAGAGCATCAGGGATGGGTGGCCAGTATGAAGAGGCAAGGTGGGAGGGGAGGTGGGGGGAAGGGATGAGCAGGAGCTGGCAATTGAGAGAAGAATCCAAGCGAGGAAAGGTTGAAGGGCTGATGGAGCCAGCTGGGAGAGTGAAGGGTGGAGAATGCGATAGAGACCAAGAGTTGACGTGGAGACACAAATGGCTGTCAGGTTGTGGGACCTGATAAGAAAGGAAATTGTTGAGTGGATAAGGGAGGGTTGGTGGGCAAATGGGAAGAACAGAGGAGCAGTGGATTGAGTTTATGGGTGATGCCATTAATTGGGAGGAGGGAAAAGAAACCGAGTAACAGAGGGATGGAGGAAAAGGGAATGGTTTGGAAAATAGGTGGGGATCAGGTGAGAGAAAGGAACAGAGGAGCTGCGAGTTACCTGAAAGTGCAGAATTCAACCCACTCGTGAACTCTGGGTCACCATCTTCCGCACCATCACAGACCTCATCACATCAGGAGATCTCCCCCAGACAGCCTCTAACCTGATACCCCTCTTCCCACCCTGTCTCTGCTAAAATTACCATCCTTCTCCTTTAGCTTCTCCATCTCCATCTCGAGATGTGGCTTTCCATCCATCTTGAAAGTGGATGAGTGGACGGATGAAGCTTTCTCTTTTTCTTAAAATGTTTTTATTTTTCACACTATGAACCATATTGACCAAAATACACATAAACCTTTCCCTCTTGAATATACAATGTAATTTTCTCCCCTTTTTTCCCCCTCCCTTCCCTTTCTCTTTTGAAGGATCTTTATTCTGGAAATGTGGCTTCCCATCTCTTGTGGTTGATGTGGCCCTCACTCACGTCATGTCCAATTTCTAAACTTCTCACTCCATCACCCCTCAGGAGGAAGAGAGGGAGATTCCCTTGGTCCCTACCTTTCATCCTCTCTCCCTTCATATTCACCACTCTTCCTCATTTCAGCTAGGAACTACACAATCCCACAACCACTCACATTTCCTTCCCCCCCCCCCCCCACCCCCAGCACCTGTACCATTCTGTAGTGACTGCTCTCTCCGTGACTCCCCGGATCCCTCGTCCCTTCCCTCTTATCAACCCCTGTCACTGGGCACTTCCTCCTTCAACGGCAGGAGGCGCAGCACCTGCCCTTCATCTCTTCCCTCACCTCCATCCAGGAACCTGAACAGCTCTTACAGGTGAGACGTGCACCTTCTCCAACATCATACTGTTAATGTGGCCTTCTCCACATCACTGAGACTAAGTGCAGACTGGGTGACCACTTTGCTGAGTACCTGCATTCTGTCCTCAATAGCCATCTTGCTTCCAAACCATTTTAACTCCCCAGCCCTATCTCGCAGTGATCCATCTGTCCTTAGTCTACCCCACTTGGCAGGGGAAGGAGGGGAGCAGCTCCTCATGTTCCCCTTGGGCAGCCTCCAATCCAATAGAATGAATATCATGTTCCTTTCTCTCTCCTAATCAAACTCCTTTCCCTCACACCCCATTACCTTCCCCTCCCCCACCTTCTTCCCTCTGCCTATTATCACACATTCAACTGCTGGATTTTCTCTCCTGGTCCATGACCATAAGACATAGGAGTGGAATTAGGCCAGTCAACCCACTGAGTCTGCCCCTCCATTCCATCATGGCTGATTTATTATCCTTTTCAACCCCGTGATCCTGCCTTCTCCCTGTAACCCATGATTCCCTTCCTAATCAAAAATCGATTTACCTCTACCTTAAATAACGGCCTCCACAGCTGACTGCAGCAACCAATTCCATGGAGTTATCATCATCTGAGTAAATAAATTCGTTCTCTGTTCTAAAGGGACATTTTTGAATACTGAGGCTGTGGCCTCTGGTCCCCACTAAAGAAACATCCTCTCCAAGTGCATTCAAACCAGTCCTTTAAGTATTTTGTAGATTTCAATGAGATTCCCTCCCCCCACCCCATCTCCTAAACTCCAGTAAATTCCTTCCCAGAGCCATCAAATTCTCCTCATACGATAATCCTTTCATTCCAGGGATCATTCTTGTGAACTTCATCTGGACTCTCTCCAATGCCAACGCAACCTTCCTGAGATAAGGTGCCCAAAACTGTTTACAATGCTCCAAGTGTGGTCTGACCAATGTCTTATAGAGCCTCAACATTGCACATTTGCTCTGATGTTCTATCCTTCTTGAAAGGAATGCTAACGTTGCACTTGCCTTCCTTATTGCTGACTCCACCTGCAGGAAATCTTGCCCAAGAACTTACAAGCCCCCCTGCAGGTTCCCTCCAATTGCCATCAGCCCACATCCCTCCCTCTGCTTCTACTCCTCACCTTCCTTTCTCATCAGATTCAAACATCAGCAGCCCTTAGTCATTGTTTTTACTTATCCCTCTCCCACCCCAGGTCCATCTGCACCCTCCTAACACCTACCAACTCCCCCTACACCTCCTCTCATCTCTCTTTACCTGCTATCTCCCCTTTACAAGACATATGTGGTAAATGGGAGGGTGTTGAAGAATACAGTGGAACAGAAAGATCTAGGAATAATGGTGCATTGTTCCCTGAAGGTAGGAGCGCATGTGGATAGGGTGGTGAAGAAGGCCTTTAGTATGCTTGCCTATATAAATCAGTGCATAGAATATAGGAGTTGGTAAGTAATGATGAAACTGTATAAGACATTGGTGAGGCCAAATTTAGAGTACTGTGTGCAGTTCTGGTCACCGATTTATAGGAAGGATATCAACAAGATAGAGAGAGTGCAGAGAAGATTTACAAACATGTTGCCTGGATTTCAGAATCTGAAATACAAGGAGAGATTGAGCAAATTAGGTCTTTATTCCTTGGAACGTAGAAGGCTGAGAGGGGATTTGATAGAGGTGTTTAAGATAATGAGAGGGATAGATAGAGTTGATGTGGAAAGGCTTTTCCCATTGAGAGTAGGAGAGATGGATACAAGAGGTCATGGGTTGAGAGTTGACGGGCAAACGTCTAGGAGTAACATGAGGGGGAACTTCGTTACTCAGAGAATGGTTACTGTGTGGAATGGGCTTCCGGGTAAGGTGGTGGAGGCAGGGTTAATTTCGTCATTTAAGAAAGAGTTGGATAAGTATATGGATGGGAGGGGGATGGAGGGATATGGGTGGAGTGCTGGTAAGTGGGATTAGAGGAGGGTATGGATCAGTACCGACTAGAAGGGCCAAATTGGCCTGTTTCTGTGCTGTAATTGTTATATGGTTATATGGTCAACCACCCCTTTGCCTCGCCAGATGCTGCCTGGCTCTTTGAGTTCTTTAAGCAGTTTGTGTATATTTTGATCCAAATTCTAACATCTGAATTCTCCTAGCGCTCCAATCATATCCTCCACAATGCACTCTCAGTGTTCATGTTTCTAATTCATCCCAGCTGCAGATTGTTCTTTCTTTTTAACTCTTTCATACTTTTAAACCAATCCATACAAATCATAGAAAACGCAAGAATTATTATCTGCACATTGAGGCTTGTTCAAAGGGAATGCACATGAATGACTCACGAAAAAATCTGACGATATTCTGTGACTCTCGCCTTATAATACACACTCCAGCTTTTGCCATTTCAACAGATTTATAATCTTTTCCATCATCTTTCTATTATTGCCTCAGGTAGAAGATCTGGGATCCTATTTGGAATGAATTTAACTTACGCTAAGAAATTTGAATCCAGATGATCAAACACTTAATAGTTCCAGACCACGTTATCTGTGGCATCCCACCAATGCAGATTGTTCTGCTGTATTCACCACCTGGTTTGAAACCATTCTCGAGCAGTCACGTTAGCATTTATGTTACCTTTAGCAGTGATCCTTCTCCCTGTCTTGTCAATGTTGAATTAAAGCGGGCTCTAAATGGTTTGCCTTATCGCAACGAAACCACCAAATGAGTTTTTGCTCTGTCACATCTTTGCAGAGACGAATTTCAAATGCACCAAATTATAATCAGTGGGAATAATAGGCCTGCAATTTTCTTGCTGTGTGCCGAAAGCACTGAATAGTGAGAGTAGAATTTTTCAAAGGATAACAAAAGTGGATTAGGTATGATGAAGGCTGTTGATGGTCCGTCACAGGTTTACCACTGCCACACACAAAGCTAATTTCATTCTTTCATTCCTCCTCCACATCGGAGGGACTGTCCTCTGACCACTGCAACAGCGGGGATTCTCCCAATGCCCCATTTCAATTCTCCACCCCATTCCCATGCTGACAAGTCTGTCCACGGTCTCATCCACTACCAGACCACCTGCAAATCGGAAGAACAGCTCCTCTTATTCTGCCTTGGCACCCTATAACTGGAATGCATTGGCATCAACCATTCCACCACCCCCCCATCTCAACTCTCCCCTATCCCTATGTCTCCTCTCGTCTTGCTCCACCTCTTTCTCTCTCTCTCTCTTCACCTTTCCACCTGCCACCTTTCCTCCAACTCTGCATTCGTAGAGCCACCCTCCTCCTCCGATGACCTTTCCTCTCCTGCCTTCTTATCGATGTCCAATTATGGCCTTTTGCCAGTTGGCCTGTGGTTCATCCCCCTGCCCTTCCTTCCCTCCTCTCCCAGCCCTTCTATTCAGGTGCCTGGCTGCTTTTCCCTCATACCTTGCAGCAGGGCTCAGGTCCGAAACTTTGATTGCATATTTTTATTCCCTTTGTACATTGCGCGACCTGTTGAGTTCCTCCAGCTTTTTCTGTGTTTTTATTTTATTCTTCACTGTTTCATTAAAGCTCAAGTAAATAAGAATAACTTATCCCACTGCAGGGGGCCGATCAACATTTGATTTTGCAGTGCTGAATACCATATTTTCAGAAAAACCGTCACAAAGTCACAATTTTGACAGTGTTTTGCAGGGAACCACAACGCTATCGAATCTAACACAGAATTCCATTGGTGGGAAGTCATGATCAAATCGCAAACAACAACAACTTTTAACAGGTTAAAGCATCAGATTCAGAATGTAATGTCATGAACCAGTCATGAAATTCGATGCTTTGCATCATCAAGGTGCAAGCATTCATTTTCTAACCATCTTACGACATTCCTATTAAAAAAAAGTAAAATTAATAGTGCACAAAAAGTGAGGCAATGTCTTTGGTTCATTGATTATTCAAGAATCTGAAGGCAGAGGGGAAGAAACTGTTCTTGTGCCGCTGAGTGCTCGTCTTTGGGCTCCTGTACCTTTTCCCCCGATGGTAGCAGAGTGAAGAGGGCATGGCCTGGGTGGGTGGGGGGTCTTTGAGGATAGAGGCTGCTTTCTTAAGACACCGCCTCATGTAGGTGTCCTCGATGGAGCGAAGCCAGGTGCCTGGGATGTCACAGGCCGAGTTAATGATAGGCTCAATCAATAACCACAGAGTCAAGAACTGAGGGAATTATAGGCTTTAATGCACACAAGACTTTGGCTGGCCCCGATCCAGGTACAGGAATGCTCGAAAGGAGGGGGCAGCTCGACCTTTATGGCCACGGAAAAAGGGGAGGAAACATAGGGCGAGCCAGCCTCATATGTAGAGAAGCCGGTAGGAACTATATGCAGAGGAGGAAAACATATCAGTACATTGAACAACCCACTAGAGTTTATTCTTGACATCCCTCAGGAAGGATAATGAAGGTTTGACATCAAGCCCAGGACAGGTACCCCAAAAACAAAGAGGTGGGTCTGAAAGGGAAAAAGCAATTAAAGAAGACTCTTGTCATTGAGAGAAATTAAGTTCAACGTTGAGATTGATTATCATCAAATACAATCCTGAGGTTCTTTCTTCTTTCAGGTCAGGAGGAATTTCTACAAATTGGTTGTGCAAAACTCTACTCAAGAAAAGGTGCATATGCAAAAGGGAGAAACGCAAATAAATTGACTGGGCAATACAGAAAATAAATATTCAGTAATAAATAATGTGCAAAGCAATGACTCCTTCAATGAGTTCCTGATTGAGTTTGTCGTTGAGGAGTCTGATGGTGGAGGGGTAGCAGCTGTTCTTGAACCTGGTAATGCAAGCCTTGTAGCACCTACACCTCTTGCAGCAGTGAGAACAATCAATTAGGTTCGATGAAAACAGTGGTTTTTCAAACTTTTTCTTTCCACCCACATCCGACTTTAAGCAATCCCTTACTAAGCACAGAGCATCTGTGCATAGGCAAAGGGAATATGGAATACTTAAAGTGGTATGTGAGCGGAAAGAGAAAGGTTGAGAACCACTGAATTACACCTCTAATAACAGAAAGAACTGCCTTTCATTAATATACTTCACCACTACATCCAACACTATTTCCATCTCCCCCCCCCCTCCACCCCAAGGAAACTAGATATTTGGCCCAATTTTGTGTGTAGATGTCCAATTTATCAAACTTGTTTGTAAGACAGGCATTCAAACACTGCCTCCTTTGGCCGTTTCTGAGGCACAGTCCAGAAATGATGGTCCCCCAAATTCTTCCAACTTCTAAGTATAAATTGTCTTCCCACCATTATACTTGTCTGAATCCAATTTTGAGAGCATTTATCGCAAAATAACCAAAGTGTGTGTCTCCCTAGACAAAGAGTCTGGGGCCAAAAGGAATTTGAAAACCTGAAACTTCATGTCCAAGAGCCTTTTGAACTTTGTAATTGTACCCGCCTCTACTGCTTCCAAATACAGACCTCCATCTGGATGCAAATAGTTGCTCCTCAAGTCCCTCTTAAATCTCTCCTCTCTGACCTTAAACCTGGGAAAAAAACATTGTGAGCATTTACTTTATCCATGCCCCTCATGATTGTACAAACCTTTGCCACCCTTCAGCCTTCTGCGCTCTAGGGAAAAGAAAGCCTCAGCCTATCTGACTTCTTCCTATAACAATCTCCCTAGTCCTGGCAACATCCTGGTGAACCTCCTCTGCACCCCTCCAACATTGATACCCCTCCTCCAGCTGCACACAGTGTGGTCTCTTCAACACCTTGGGCAGCTGTATCACAAGCTCCCAACCTTTGCACTTCGTATCCCACCCAACGAAGGCCAGCATGGCAAATGCCTTCTCTGCCACTGTGTCTACCTGAGTCACCACTTTATTTTTTTATTAATTTTATTTACAACTCAGTAGAAACTGATTCCGGCTATTGAACCCCATGCCACAAAATTATACCCAACCCAGTATGTTTTTGGAGGGTGAGAGGAAAACGGAGCCCTCGCCAAGTAAAACGCATGAAGGTCACGAGAGAACATGCAAACTCCTTGAAGACAGCGCTGGATTCAAACTTAGGTCACTGGCGCTGTAATAGCATCGTACTAACCGTGCACCCTATGGAACTATGTATCTGTACGCCCTAAGTCTCGCTGTTCAACAACAATCACCATGGCCTTGATATTTCCTGTGAATATGTTACCATGATTTGATTTTACCAATTTGTAAATGATGTGAATGTCCAGGCAAGGAGAGGACAATTTGACCATCCAGGATCTGTCCAATTTTATTGTGCATTGGTCTTGTCAGCATTTAGCTTCCATCCCTAACAGCGGCTGAATTGATGAGATTGTCGAGATTCTGGAGTCACTTGTAGATGAGACTGGGTGACATCATCAGACTTCCTGCCCTGCAGGGTATGGGGAAGCAAATGGATTGTTACAACAATCTTGTGGTTCCCATGGCGGGAGAGTCATGGACAAGAGGGCACAACTTCAGAACTGAAGGGCAAAGGGATGAAAAGGAATTGCTTCAGCCAGAGGGTGGTAAATCTATGGAATTTGTTGCCACGGGCAATTATGGAGGCCACGTCACTGGATGTATTTAAGGCAGAGATTGATATGTTCTTAATTATCCAGGCCATTAAAGGTTATGGGGAGAAGCCCAGCTCATGATTGAGTGGTGGGGCAGACTCAGTGGGCTGGATAGTCCATTTCTGCTGCTGCCTTATGGTCTAGTGCTGTCACTGAGTCTAGCATCTTTTTCCTGGCAAAATCATGAGAGCTCATTGTACGTTCATCACCCAATCATGCGGCAGCTCTGTGAACATAGGGCCAAACCTTCAGAATGTCCAGGCAGATGTGTGTTCCTGTGAGTGTGCAACATCATTTCCTGTTTCTATACACAAGGCCCGCGGTGCCAACACTTTCATTACCCAAACACGCGGCAGCTCTGTGAACATAGGGCCAAACCTTCAGAATGTCCAGGCAGATGTGTGTTCCTGTGAGTGTGCAACATCATTTCCTGTTTCTATACACAAGGCCCGTGGTGCCAACACTTTCATTACCATAGTGAGTACAAAGTCTTTAGTCATTAAGTGCTTTGGAGTGTCTTGCGTTTATGAAGCACCTTTCATTTTTTTTTTGTTTTCTTTCCTTCTTTTTTACTGGGCCAGAGATTTTAATAGGAACAGTTTTTGAAGACTCCTGCTGGTCTTTGTAGCTTTTCTTTTATTGCAGTGATTTACTGATTTTTGATAATTACAACCTTCCGTGTGTGAAGAGGTTTTCAGCTGGTTTTTTTTTGGCGGGAGCCAAGATGGCCAAAGACTTATCCCTTGCATTAGGAAAGACGATCTGGCAATCCTGTTGTCTTGGCTGTGTATAGGAGGGATAAGGAAGAGGGGTTTTCACTTCAGATACAGCACACGGGGAGAGACTTACTTACCCAGCCTCTCCCCTTTCAAACTGAGTTCACGGATGATGTAAGTAAACAGCACTGAACTAAACTGCATGAGGAGACTGTGCTTCTCCAGGGAGTTGATGAGAATTTTCTGTTGTCTGTTGCCAGCGTCCAAGGCAAACAGAGCATTTTCTAAGGCAGGGAAGGTCGTTCCAATTCCAGCAAAAAAAAACAATCTGCTTGGGGAACTCAGCAGGTCCAGCAGCATCAAGTGGGAGAAAAAAGAAGGGCTGAGATTTCCACCGCAACCCTTCATCTGCAATCGCCTCGTGCCTCTTGTTTCAATGGTAAATGCTTTCTCGCTTTCCCGGCTACCAAAGGATTATAAGCAAAGATGACCAGTCTGCTGCTCCTGTGGGAATCGAGCAACAGATGAGGGTGAATTCCTGCACTCGTACAAACATTATCAGTGTCTACCACGGGGGATATCGAGAACCAGCAGTTTCCCTTACATAGAACTTTTTTCCATTCCTTTTAGATTATGCATGAAAGTTCTTTGCATTAGACTTGTCAAGTGGCAGAAGTATTAGTCATATTGACGAACATACATCGAACGACTAAGTGTGGTAACACATACAATTTGCGTGGGGAAAAACAGCTAATAGAGCAAAGGGACAAGATTGGATCAATGAGATCTTCACACCATGGTGCCCTCCTGACCCCACATAATCACCCTTCTCAATCCTAGCAAATATGTCTCCTTCGTGCAGCTGACCAGTTATCTCAGCTTGGATACTAATTTACAATTTCAAAACATCATTAGTCTTTGGACAAAATGTATACTAAACACAAATAATTTTTATTGTATGCCTTGTTTTGTATAAAACCAATAAATGTGATTTTTTGTAGGGCCTCAGGCGTGAACAATGAGATCTTCTCAAAGAATCCTGCTCTCTACAGATAGATCTGCTGTTCTATCTGTATCTTCACATAGTGGGACCATCTTCACATAATCCTTGATCTTTTTCTCAGAATCACTTTACACTTTTGCTTAATGTTGCACTACTTGTTATGCTCAGGTGTGGGATGACTTTCCTGGATTACACACAGAACAAAGTTTATAATTGTATCTCGGCATACGACAATAAATAATTCAAGTTCATATTCAATTTTTCATAGATCATCACAGGCCCTTCAGCCCTTCTGGTCTGTGCTAATCTATTTTTCTGCCTAGTCCGACTGGCCTTCATCCCTCCATGCCCCTCCCATTCATGTGCCATTCAACATTTCTCATAATGTTAAAATTTAGCCCGCATTCACCACTTCAGCTGGCAGCTCGTTCCACACTCCCACCACTCTCTGTGTATACAGGTTTCCCCTAAACTTTTCCCCTTTCACCCTTAATCCATGTCCTCTGGTTTGTATCTCACTGAACCTCAGTGGAAAAAGCCTAGTTGTATTTACTCTGTCTATACCTCTCAAGATTTGGTATATTTCTCTCAAATCTCTGTCATTCTAACCTATTTAATCTTTTCCTGTAACTCAGTTACTAAAGTCCCAGCAACATATAACCATATAACCACTTACAGCACAGAACAGGCCAGTTCGGCCCTTCTAGTCCATGCCGTAGCAAATCCCCACCCTCCTAGTCCCACTGACCAGCACCCGGTCCATACCCCTCTAGTCCCCTTCTATCGATGTAACGATCCAGTCTTTCCTTAAATGTAACATCCCTCCACAGTAAGATCTTCTCATGGTTTGAAGACCCCCCCCCACCTTCTATGGGATCTTTTTCTCACAGATCCCAGATTCCTATCTTCTCATGGGGCTCCCACTGTGAGATTTTCACATCGTTCCCCTATCCCCTATACTGGGGTTCAGCTGAAAAGTCCATATCCCTTTCAGTGGGCCCAGATCTCTTACAGTGGGATCTTCTCACGGTTCCGAGATCAGCTACTGTAGGACCTTCTTCCCCAAGATGTCCCAAGGTGGGATCTTACCATGGGTCCCAGATTGCCTTGGGGTGGAAAGATTAACGTAGCAGTCAGCGCAACACAATTATGGCCACCAGACTTTTAATCCAGTGCTTACTCTAAGGCATTTGTACATTCTCCCGGTGCCTGTGTGTGTTTCCATTGGGTGCTCCAGTTTCATCCCACCCTTCAAAACATAGGTTAATTGGCTGCAATTGGGAAGCCCGTGAGCCAAAAGGGCCTGTTACTGGGCAGTCTGTCTAAATTTAAATTAAAATTTTGTCGAAAGCATAATTTTTAAAAGCATATTTAATAATTAAAATTACCTGGTTTTTTTTTTCAAACACTCATAAAACTTCCTGAGAACAAATGAATATCTTTTAAATGAAAGATTCAAGCTCAATCCATGTTGCGACACTTCCTTCCAGAGACAGACAGGATTTAATATTCATTGTTGGTGTAGTTACAGTTAATCAGTGAATGAAATACAGATGAACTGACTCAATAGAGACTCAGTCTGGGATGAGAACATCAGATTTCCCATCTTACTCAATATCCACTGTCTATGATTCTGAGTACCTCCACTTCAAAAACAATGGGTTCGAAGTTTGTCAAGATTGCTTCCTTTGCAAGTTCTCTCTCTCTCTCTTTCTGTGGCTTAGGACGCTGCATGTGACAAGTTGACATATGGTTGCAGAGATTTGTAAATTGTTAAGAGAACGATTGCAGGAACGAGGATAAGAGTAAAACACAAAAGCCTGCAGACACCGTGATTGAAGTAAAAACTCAATGCTGGAGAAACTCAGCAGGTCGAACAGTGTCCTTTATATAGCAAAGATAAAGATACAGAACCAACATTTAGGGCTTGAGCCCTTCATCAAGGTGTGAGCAAAATGTAGGCAGTCCCCTGAACAAAATAGTGGAGGAGAGGTTGGGGTCAGGGGGAGGAGCACACTCCGACAAGCAGGGGGTATAGGTGGAGGAGAGAGGGAGGACACACCAGCAAACTGGGAGGGAAAGGGGTGGGACAGAGGATGAGGAAGAGAGGGAGAATGGGAAGTGGGCTAGAAGAACCTGCAGAAGTCGATGTTAATGTCATCCACTTGGAGAGTGGCCAGATGGAAAATTAAGTGTTGCTTCTCCAATTTACGAGTGGTCTAGGTTTGACGTTAAGGAGACCATGGACAGACATGTCAGCATGAGAGTGGGACTGGAGGGAGTGGAAGTGTTCGCGGGCATTTTCAACCTCTTATTGCTGCAGTCAGAGGTTCCACCTGCTTCAAAAGGGCATCAGTCATCCTGGTACCCAAGAAGAGTAGGATGACCTGCCTCAATGACTACCACCCAGTATCACTAACTTCTACTGTAATGAAATGCTTTGAGAGGCTGGAATGGCCAGAATTGACACGTACCTAAACAAAGTTCTGGACCATCTGCAATTCACCTATCGTCACAGTCACTCCACAGCAGATGCAAAATCGTTGGCTCTCCACTCAGCTCTGGATCATCTTGCAAACAGCAGTTCATACATACAGCAGCTCTTCATCGACTACAGATTGGCCTTCAATACTATTATTCTCTCAGTGTTGGTCAAGAAGCTACAAACTCTAGGCCTTTGCACCCCCCTCTGCACTGGATCCTTGACTTTCTCATCAGAAGACCACAGTCAATATTAATTGGAAACAATGTCTCCTCCTCACTGATCATCAACACAGGATACATGCTTATCCCACTGCTCTACTCGTTATACACCCACGACTGTGTAGCCAGGCACAATTCCAATACTATCTACAAGTTTGCCGATGACACCACAGTGGTCGGCAGAATAACAGGCAGCAATGAGGAAGTGGACAGGAGGGAGATGGATCAGCTCGTTGAATGGTGGTATAACAACAACATTGTGCTCAATGTCAGCAAAACAAAGGAGATGATTGTGGACTTCAGGAAGAAGTCAGGGGAACACGACCATTCCTCATCGAGAAATCAGTAGTGGAGTGGGTCAAGAACTTTAAATTCCTGGGTGTCAATATCTCCAAGGATCTGTTCTGATGCAATCACAAAGAAGGCTCGCTAGTGGCTACACCTTGTAAGGTGTCTGAGGAGATACAGTTTGTCACCCAAGTCTCTCATAAACCTCTACAGGTGTACCGTGGAGAGCATTCTGGCTGATTGCATCATTGCCTGGTATGGAGGTGCCAACTCTCAAGTCAAGAATAAACTCCAGAGGTTTGTTAATTCAGCCTATGAGATCACGGGCACCAGACCACTCCTTCAAGGACATTTACATGAGGCCGTGTCTTAAAAAAGCAGCCTCTATCATCAAAAATCCCCACCATCCAGGCCACGCCCTCTTCACTCTTCTACCATCGGGTGGAAGGTACAGGAGCCTAAAGATGAGCACGCAATGGCACAAGGACGGCTTCTTCCCCGCTGCCATCTGTGATGTTGTAAGGTGGTTATAATATGAATGTTTACACTATGACATAGAACTTCAAGACTTGTTCACGACAATAGATTCTGATTCTGAGAATTAAAATGTTTGGCCATTGGGAGACAGATTGAAATGCTGAAATTATCTTTCTTAGAGCAAGAAAGTTTTTGAGCGGATCTGATAGGATCATGAAGCAGATAAATAGGGTAGGTAGAGAGAATCTTCCTATTGGTGGAAGGGTTAACAACTGAGAAACATAGGGTGGAGGTTAAAGAACCAAGAGTGACACGAGGAAAATGTTTCTTATGAAGAGAGTTGGCAAGGTCTGGATGGTGTTACTGGATTCAAAGGGAAATTAGATAAGTATAGAAAAGAGAGACAATTGGATCTATATTTTACATTTTAAATTTAGACACACAGCTCGGGAATAGGCCCTTCCAGCCTACAAGCCAGTGCTGCCCAAATGCCCCAGTCAATCTACAACTCCTGTACATTTTGAAGGGCGGGAGGAAACCGGAGTGCCCAGAGGAAATCCACGCAGGCACAGAGAGAACATACAAACTCTTTACAGGCAGCCGGCAGCGCTGTAAATCTAACTGGGTTTAGATCTATCTCTAGCTGAGTGCTCTTGCCATGTCAGGCTTAATAAACCAGTGGCCTTTTTTGCTCCTGTAACATATCTACGAATCTACCTCAAGTCTCCATCTCAGTCACCCTTGAACAGTGTAGCGATATGACCACCAGTCTACTGCAGGGGGCGATCTCTGCACCTGCAGAAAGACCACCTAAGGGGCTGACTCCACCGGGCTGGCTGTCAATCAGCCGACCCAAATATAGACCTGAGCCGGTCCATCCTGAGCCAGTCACTCGGAAGCCACCGAAGCATGAACTGGTGTTCAGACTTTTACCTGAATAAAGCCTGTTGCTCAGTCTTTCAAGTTTTGTGCTTATTGGCTGGTACCTCAGCACCACAAACAGGTAAAAGAGTTGTCTGAGAATTCATTTCTTCCATCCTGGAGGAATCATCTCATCTCCTTCTCTTGCCCCATTCAGATAAAGAGCTTTCCATATTGTGATGCACGGCTGCAGCAGTGAGCAGACACAAAACTTGAGAAAAATTGTACAACAGGCTTTATTCAGTTAAAAGTCTCTGCTGCAGTGGTAGCTGTACTGGTGGCTCCCGAGTGACTGGCTCGGGAGGGGCTGACTCAGGATTATATCCCAGGTGGTTGATTGACAGCCGGCCGGGTGGGGTTAGGTTTATTCAGGTTGGCTGATTGACAAGCCAGCCAGGTGTGGTCTGTCCTCCGGTGATCTTGCTGCAGGTACAGAGATCGTCCCCTGTAGTAGGCTAGTGGTGTATCACCACACTGATATATGATGGCCTTTACATCCTTTAACAACTTTGCACAATATATGCACAGAATGTAAAAAGTCAAAGAATTTGGACCGAGAGTCTGCTTTCAAAATTAAAATTTATGGCGCTGTTAATGTGCTACATTTTTAACAACTTTCCAACCATACAAAAGGTCAGTTAATTAAAAGCATCAACACAGACATTTGCCATAAGTTTCAACGGTTAGATTGAAAAGTTCAAACTTTAGAATGTTGGCACAGAAACTTATTAACAATTCTGATTTAATTCCTACAAAGTGGGCATGCCGGATGAACAGATTAAAATTTTGTTGGCTCGGTTTCACTCACGGTCGTCCCCCCCCCCACCCCTTTTAAAGGACGAGCTCATCATTAGGATTTGATTTAAAGAGAGAGTTCATCAGCCAGATTCCATTTAAAATGTGTTTTTAAACACTAAATCTTCAAATAAATAGATTCAATAAGTGTTTCAAGAAAGATTTTTTCTATTCGTGATTATTCGTGACTCTATGAGAAAAACAAGGCACTGATTTAAAGAAATTCAAGTCCTAATAATGAGGGAGTCTCAACATTAGAAGCTTGTTTAAAGATGGATTTCATGGTGACCCTTTTTAAAAGCCAGACCTCAGCATCAAGACCCCTTATGAACAGAAATACGCTATGAGTCAGGACATATTCAAGTGGAGTCTAACTGGGCAGCCAATAGCTTTGTACCAACTCACCAAGCA
Organism: Narcine bancroftii; assembly: GCF_036971445.1. Classification (NCBI taxonomy): domain Eukaryota; kingdom Metazoa; phylum Chordata; class Chondrichthyes; order Torpediniformes; family Narcinidae; genus Narcine; species Narcine bancroftii. The sequence goes on from NC_091470.1 coordinate 22,925,554, forward strand.
CACAGGGTGAAATTTTAATCCATTAATCAGAAATATCTACTTTGCTGGAATTAATTGACAAATGCCTTTTCTGTGCCAACATTATAAACTTCTGGAGTTTTTAACCCAGCAAAAGAGATTTATGACTAATTTCTGAGATGGCTGCTTTAATTAGCTGACCTGTTTTTGCTGGAAGGTTACAAAAATTGTAACGCTTTTGTGACTCAAGGGCTTTTACATTTAAACAAAAAGAAAACGCGACTCAAGGGTGAGTGTGCAATGTCTCGAGTTACTTTGGAATAACTTTGTTGTCTGGGTCACTCTGCCGGAGGTGTAATTGAATAAATTGAATAAATAACTCAACCAATGTTACCATCACCTCAGCATTTGGAAAACGTTAGATTTTGTACTTAGCTGTGCTATTAAATCGACCGTGTGCAATTGTCCAAAATAAGCACAATTTTATTAAATGATAAATTGTGCTCTTGGTTTTGCATCCCATAGATGGGTTTTGTACATTTAAATATGTACCTTCAATTGTAAATGAAGGCCACTCTTAAAACTAACCTGCAATTCTTTAAGGTATGTCAGATAATCTCTCCATAATCAGTAAACTTTTGGGAACATTAGATAATCTTCCCTATCCAACAAACTCTTCGAGCAATGTCTGGTAATCTGTTTTTATTTAGCCATCCTTCATGGATCACAAATAATCTCTTCCTGACTCACAGCTCTTTAAGAATCAGAACTTATTCACATGCACGTCATGAAATTTGTTGTCCTGTGGCAACATCGCAGTCCAAATATGGCTAGAAATTAAGTTTCAAAATAAGCAAGAAAATAGGAGAAAGGGAGGTTGTGTCCATGATTCATTGTCCATTCAGGAATCTGATGGCAGAGGGGAAGGAGCTGTCCTTGTGCCACTGGGTGCTCATCTTCAGGCTCCTGTACCTCCTTCCTGATGATAGCAGTGTGAAGAGGGCATGGCATGGGCGGTGGGGGTCCTTGAGGATAAAGGCTGCTCTCTTAAGATACCGCCTATTGTAAATGCCCTCAATGGAGTGAAGACTGATGCCCGTGACAGTGCTGGCCGAGTTCACAACTCCCTATAGGGTCTTCCTGTCCTACGCATTGACACCTCCATAACGGACAATGATGTAACTAGACAGAATGCTCTCCGCGATACCCCTGTAGATATCTTTTGAGCGTCTTTGGTGACATACCAAATCTCCTCAGACTCCTCACTGGCGAGCCTTCTTCGTGATTGCATCGACATAGAGGCCCAGGACAGGTCCTCGGAGCTGTTGACACCAGGAATTTGAAGCTCGACCCTGTCTGCCACTGACCCCTTGATGAGGACTGGCCTGTGCTCTCCTGAAGTCCAGAATCAGCTCATTGGTTTTGCTAATGTTGAGTGAAAGGTTGTTGTCATGACACCACCCAATTATTATCCATCAAATAATTCATCCCCGTCTCTCAAATCCTTTAAAAGGTAGCAGACTTCAGATCAGAGCTCTCCATTGTAACTCAACGGGGACTAGTTATGTGACCAAGAGGCAAACGGGCAAAAAATATGACACATGTTAAAAATGGCCATTCATGTGTCTCAGAACATGACAATCAACTCTCCGCTGCCTGATGTTGTTGCAATGTTATTATTTCCCACCCATGTCCCATGTATCGCTTCAGTTGACTTTGGCCTCAGTCCTGGTTGAGTTTACGGTTGTTGTCCAGGTTCCTTTTGCTTATCAGCAACAAACACTAAATAGAAATGGGAAATGGTGGGAACTGCTGTGATTAAATCTGCAAATCTAACGCCATTAAGAAAATTATTTCCTTCTCAGAGAAAAGACTTTGATGAAATCTACTCTGTTTAAGGAACCAAAAAACAATGGGTTCAGATAAGAAACATTCTGATTTATTTTCAGTAAAGAAAATTTAAAAGAATTGAATTAACCCATTGAAGAACTTTCTTACAACATAAAAGTTGGCTATCGGGCCTTTCACTTCATATAAGGTACCAGTAGAGCAATCACATGACCCACCTCAACTTTTCTCTATCATGTGACCACCCATTCCTCTTTGATTTTTTGTTTTGACACTCGTCTTCAGGAAGGGGGTAATTTCAATATCCCATTAAACGAAGTGGCCAAACATCACTCTAAGTCTCTCTATAAATTCACGGATGAGTTCCCCCTGTGACTGCATAAAGTGCAAGACCTGCCCTCTGTATCTCCTCCCTCACCTCCCTCCAGCACCCCAAACAGACCTTCCAGGTGAGGCAGAGCTTTACGCACACATCGTCCACCCTTAGCTACTGCACTTGGTGTACATGACGTGGCTTCCTCTACGTTGGTGAGACAAACCCAGATCATGTGACTGCTTCGCTGAACACCTTCGTGTTCAAACTTGAGCTTCCTGTAGACAACTATTTTAATTCCCTCTGCCTTTTCTACAGCGACAAAGCTGTCCTCGGCCTCATCCCATTGAGAGGCTGAGGTTAAACATGAACTTGAAGAACTGTCGTATTCCTTCTGGAAGCCTTAAACCTCATGGCATGAACTTCGACTTTTCTAATTTTGGGTAACCCACCCCCATCTGATTCCACTATTTCCATCTCTTCCAAACCTACTCCTGTACTGATATATTTCTTTCTCTCTAACTTTTCTTTGCTCATCCCCTTTTTAATAGTTTCCCCCTCTACCTGTCTCTATACCTCTCTCTCCTTCTAGCCTAGTGGTTCTCAACATTTTTCTTTCCACTCACATACCACTTTAAGTGTTCCCTATGCCATAGGTGCTCTGTGATTAGTAAGGGATTGCTGAAGGTGGGATGTGACTGGAAAGAAAAGGTTTGTAAACCACTGTTTTAATTGTACCTCATTGACTCATTATGTGCACGGTTTTATAACTCCAAAGGAAATGAGGCAATGACAATTTTTCTCAACCAAAATATTTCAGTAACAATTGGGTCTAGAGCAGTGATTCTCAACCTTCCCTTCCCACTCACATACCAAACTTCAGCAATCCTTTACTAATCACAGAGCCCTGATGGCATAGGGATTACTTAAAGTGGTATGTGAGTGGAAAGAAAAAGGTTGAGAACTGTCATGATAATGAATATGTATGAGATGTACCGGAAGTCACGTGGTATGAGAGAGAGATAAGAACACAAGCAGGAGAACAAAGGGAAACTGGAAAATAAAAAGCCACTGAGAAGTTTACCTGAGAAAACTTATGTTTAATGTTTTATTAACTTCACATTTTGGGCCACAAATGTGACATTGGCGACGAGGATGAAAGAAACTTGAAGAAAATTAAAGACTAAACAAGATTACAGAGGATTACAGACAACTTCAAGGTGATAAGAATTTTCTCTATGACTCAGTACTTTTGGGGCTGGAATATTTCCTCATGGCTGGGGCAGACGGTGACTTTCTAACACATAGTGGAATTGCTCATTTTGACCCAACGGGTGATGCAAGCACTGTAAGTGTGAAGTGGAAGGCATGGCTGGAAGAATTTGAATCCTACGCCGACAGTCATGGCCTATTTCTAGATACCGGTACAGTTGAACAAAAAGCGCAGAGAAGGGCGTTACTTCTTTTCACTGCTGGACCTGCAGTTCGGGAAACATTTAAGACACTTTTGAATACTGGAAGAAAGGATGAGTACCAGAAAGCGGTAGATGCATTAAATGCACACTATGTAGTGACACCGAATGCTACATTTCAACGCCATTTGTTTCGGAGAACGAGACAAGAAGATGGCCAGACAATTGCTCAGTACGTGACGAGACTACGCCAGCTAGCTGTTGGATGCAATTACATGGCAGCTGATTTGGACAACCAATTATTGGATCAAGTCGTACAGCACTGCAGATCAGATAAACTCAGAAGACGTCTACTGGAAAGAGGGAGTGAGTTGGAACTCACCGATGCTTTAACCATTGCTGCTGCATTAGAGGCTGTTGAAGGGCAATTTCATACCATGACCCTGAAAGACAACTCAAGCCAGCAAATTAAGAGGCTCTCACATCGCCATAATCAGCCAAGATATACGTCGACACAGGACGTGGAGTGTTATCGATGTGGAAACCGAGGTCACTTTGGAAAAGACCCATATTGCCCGGCCAAAGGCAAAGTTTGCAGAAAGTGTGGAGGTAAGGACCACTTTGCAAAGAAGTGCAAAAGCAAGTCCAATGCAGACCAGAAGAGGAAGAGTACAACTACCAAAGGCAAAGCCTGGGGGAAAGGAAAGTATCCTGGAAAGAAAGATACCATTCGCCAGAAAGACGGTGACGATGATGATACCCAGGAGGGACAGAGTTGTTACCAATTTACATTGAATGAAGTACATCATGAGAAGGTCCCAGTGATCATTGGTGGAGTGACAGTTCAGGTCATTGTAGACTCAGGCAGTGACAGTAATGTGATTGATCGACATTTATGGGAGAAGTTGCAAAGGAAAAAGATCATCTGTACCTCAAAGAAGTGTTCCAAGAAACTGTATCCATACACAGCAACCAAGCCATTGCAGACCATTGGATGTTTTACTGCAACTGTTGAAGCTGGAGATAAGTACACCGAAGCAGAGTTTATGGTCATAGAAGAGAGGGGAGAACCATTGTTGAGTAGAAGCACAGCGCAAGACCTGGCAATACTTCATATCGGAGCTTGTGTCAATTCAATTCAGTCATACGAGGATATGAAGCAAGAATTCCCCGCAGTCTTCCAAGGAGTAGGAAAGCTGAAAGGTCGACAATTGAAGCTAGCGGTAGATGAAACGGTCAAACCCAAGGCACAATCAATGCGCCGAACTCCATTTGGACTTCGTGGGAAAGTCAAAACCAAAATTAAAGAATTGATCGAACAAGACATTATTGAACTGGTGGAACATTTGACACAATGGATCAGTCCTGTAGTGATTGTGCCCAAACCATAAGACTATGTGTTGACATAAGAATGGCCATAATTAGAGAACAACACCCTATACCAACAGTGGAGGAAATACTTCAAGAACTAACTACCAGCAAGGTATTCTCAAAAATTGATCTGAAATGGGGCTATCATCAATTAGAGCTGGATCCGGGTTCCCGAGATGTAACAACATTTGTGACTCACTGTGGATTGTATCATTACAAGAGAGCTTTGTACGCTTCGTAGCTATTCAGGCGACACCGAAAGCTGTGACTACGAAGGAAGTCGAGAGAGAATCTGAACGTGATCCAGAACTCAAGGAAGTAAGAGAATGCATACAGAGTGGACAATGGGACAAGTGTACTCACAAGGCTTACATTCCCATTAGAGATGAACTTTGTTGCATCGGACAGTGTGTATTGAGAGGTTGCAGATTGGTGATTCCGCGAAGATTGAGACCGAAGATCGTATCCTTAGCGCATGAAGGACACCTAGGTATTGTTGGTACCAAGCAAAACCTCAGGACCAAGGTATGGTGGCCAGGTTGTGATAAAGATGCAGAGAAATTTGTTAAAACTTGTCACGGATGTCAAATCACAAATAGGAGTAATCCGCCAGAACCGATCCGGAGTACGCAACTCCCGACAGGACCATGGATCGACGTAGCTGTTGATTTTCTTGGACCTTTACCGACGGGTGAATCAATTATGGTAGTGATAGATTACTACAGCAGATACTATGAGTACGTGGTGTTTAAGTCCAAAACCACTGAAAAAAACAATACAAGCGTTAGCAGAGATATTCGCAAGATATGGATTACCTGTTACATTATACTCTGACAATGGTCCACAATTCATTTCAGAGACATTTACGGAATACATGAGGACCACAGGTATCCACCATCATAAAGTAACTCCGAAATGGCCACAAGCCAATGGGGAAGTAGAGAGACAAAATCAGTCCATTGAAAAACGATTGAGGATTGCACACGCTGAAGGACAAAATTGGCGAGAAGCATTGCTATCTTATGTGGCTGTCTATCGAGCAACGCCTCATGCAACCACTGGAAAAAGTCCTGCAGAAGCATTTTTTGGGAGAAAAATCCGCACAGAAATAAAGGAAATCCGAGACGACCAGGAGATGAGGGACCACGATGCTGAAAAGAAAGGTGCAGCAAAGCTGTACACAGATTTGAAACGTGGAGCCAAGTATTCAGACATCATGCCAGGAGATAATGTTCTAGTGAAGCATGAAACTGGTGGTAAACTAGACACACCTTATTACCATCAACCCTATACTGTCGTATCCAGAAGTGGCAGTATGGTGACAGTCAAGTCTCCGACTGGAGTCCTGTATAAGAGAAATGTCTCAGGTGTAAAAAGGTACTAGTCCAGAGATACATCGAGTGAAGAGGTTGAAAGGCCAATACGAGATGCTGAAACAGAGAGACCTGATGATGTTCCAGAGGCAGTTACCAGCACTCCTGATGAAGTGACTAGAGCGCCAGAAACACTCAAAGCCGTGGCGAGCAGTATTTCCGACGCTGAGAGTGAACAACCCAGAAGCGACGACAATATCGCAGGCAGGCCGAAACGAAACCGGAAAGTGCCCAAACGATACGAAGACTTTGTGCCATAGTTTTAATAAGAACTTTGGGACAGTATTTAATCTTATATCATAAAGTGCATGTATGAGTGCTGTAGGAAGTAAATTTTATGTAGTTGAGTTATAGTATTACCATTAGTTACGATGTTTGTATGTTTCCGAGGGATATTGGTAAGTGAAGCTAAAGTTTATTTCTGATTAAAGGAGGGATGTCATGATAATGAATATGTATGAGATGTAGCGGAAGTCACGTGGTATGAGAGAGAGATAAGAGCACAAGCAGGAGAACAAAGGAAACTGGAGAATAAAGACACTGAGAAGTTTACCTGATAAAACTTGTGTTTAATGTTTTATTAACTTCACATTTTGGGCCACAAATGTGACAAGAACCACTGTTCTATCCTATATTATCTCTGGGCCTATTCCCCAGTGACTTTTCCCCTTTATACATGTAATTTCACCTTTTTTTTTAAAATCTTAGTCTTGATAAAAAAGTTTAATTCCTGAAATGTTACTGATCATTTCTCACCATGGACGGTGTCGGACCTACTTCTATATGGTTTTTTTCCAGTGCCCTGTCCTGGTCCGCCCATGCCAATGCAATGACCAAGAAAGTGTGTCAGCGCGTCTACTGGCTCAGAGGCCTGAGGTTATTGGTATGTAACCCAAGTCCATCAACCACCTCTAAAGATACACCTTTGAAAGCAACCTGTCATCACTGCATGGAACAGGAATTGCTCTGCCCAAGACTTCAAGAAACTACAGGGAGTCGAGAATGGACCTCAAGCAATCACACAGCATTCCCCCACCACCCACCCCCACCCCCCACTGCTCCATCATTCTCCCATCCATCAACTCCATCAGTACTAACCTCTCTGCCAAGGAAACCAGTACCTTTCTGTTCATCCTCTTTGGGCTTCTTGTAATAAAAACACAGAAATTCTAAAGGAACTCAGCAGGACTTTGGACACCATGAGACTTGCTGAGTTCCTCCAGCATTCCTGTGCTTTTACTGCAATCACAGTGCCTGCAGACCTTCGTATTTTACTGGGCTTCTTGTAACTTTTTGCCCTTCAATTAAATCTCTTCTCAGTCTCTTTGATTAAAAAAATATATTAATTCTCCAGCCTGTAAATCTTCTTCGCAACTGTTCTTGTTCAATCACATCCTCGGAATCCGTGCATCATGTCTAATCCATTCAAATATCTTCTGTCGTGTAGTTCGTGGCTACAATCCCACTATTTATTCTTTTGCATCAAGCTTCTAGACCCCAACCTTCCAGATTGAAAGCTTTTTTTTAATCGGCCCCTCCCTACATACTTCCTAGCTCCACAAACCACCTACACACTTTCTCCATTTTGCTGGTAATATAACCACTCCCCAACTTCACTAAGTGCTGGAAGGCACCCTCTCCTCCTCCTTGATTTCTCCAGCTTTAATGCTCTATTATAAATCTAACACTTTCTGCCCCCCCCACCCCCCCAACATTCTTTGCCTCGATGCTGCATCTGATTGTACTCCCCTGAAAATCTTTTTTCCGATTTTTTTTTCTCTCTCTCTGCATTAAAGGTGCTATCAAAATGCAAAATGTCCAAAAAAAAGTCTTGCGGAAAACTTGTGGAACAATCCTTCGGATAAATTAATGCAAAATACTGCTAGATGGCATCTGAAATTTTTTAAAAATGAACTCCCCAGAAGGGAACCATCTGAGGAGAGAAACCAAATGCAAAGGTCAGGGTCTTTCATCAGAATTGGGCACAACGCGAAATTTTTAGAGTATTATGCACAGTTCTGGTTAAAACACTGCACAAAAGGTTGCCGTGGTGTAATAGAGTTGTGTAACATATAAACATGACCTTTGACCCATGGTGTCTCTATTTATACCAGTGATTTTCAAACTGACCCCCACCCTCCGACTCGCATTCTACCCTAAGTAACCATTAGCAAAGGTAATATTACAAGCAAAGGTGAAATTATATGTATAAAGGGGAAAAGTCACTGGGGAATAGGCCCAAAGATAATATAGGATAGAACAGTGGTTTTCAACCTTTTTCTTTCCACTCACATCCCACTTTAAGTAATCCCTATGCCATCGGGGCTCTATGATTAGTAAGGGATGGCTTAAAGTGGGTTGTGAGTGGGAAGGAAAGGTTGAGAATCACTGCTCTAGAACCAGTTGTTACTGAAATATTTTGCTTGAGAAAAATTGTCATTGCCCCATTTCCTTTGGAGTTATGAAACCGTGCACATAACGAGTCAATGAGGTACGATTCAAACAGTGGTTTTCAAACCTTTTCTTTCCAGTCACATCCCACCTTCAGCAATCCCTTACTAATCACAGAGCACCAATGGCATAGGGATTACTGAAGGTGGAATGTGAGTATAGGGGGGCAGTTTGAAAACTATTGTTTTTTACCAATCCCATCTGCCTTCAATAATAACTCTAAGCTTTGCACGTTTAAGTACCTGTCCAGATGCCTGACAAAGGGTCAAGCCCCAAAACATGGGTTACCCTTTACTTCCTGCTGAGCTCCTCCAGCACAATTGTGTTTTGCATGTGTCCCAGTATCTACAGATTTTCTTGTTTAACTCTGAAATTACTGCACTATTCTGTTTCATCCCTCAGATGCAACAAGGAGAGGATTCCCCTTGTCTTTACCTGCCAACCTGCCACCCTCCGCACCCAACATATCGTCCTCTGCAGTTTCCGTCCCTTGTGGTATGGTCCCACCGCTGGACCTGTCTTCCCCTCTCCTGTGCTCCGCAGGGATAATTCCCTCCAGGACACCCACATCCACTCATCCCTTCCCACCAATTCCCCCCCCCCTGCCCCTATGACCACAGGAAATGCTACACTTGCGCCCACACTTCCTCCCTCACCACTATTCGGGGCCACAAACAGCCCTTCCAAGTGAAGCAACGCTTCACTTGTCCACTTGCAGGGATCGTCTACTGCATCCAGTGCTCTTTTATGGCCTCCACGGAAAGAATGGACACAGTCCCTAGATGGTCCTGTGGAGCATCTTCGCTCTGTCCCCTTGTGACGGTGGGGATTTCCTACTGCCAGCTCATTTCAATTCCCTGCCCCATTCCATGCCGCCTTGTCTGTCCATGGTCTCATGCACTACCCAAATGAGACCACCCCCAATTTGTTCCATGTGGGCACCATTCAAGCAAATGTCATTAACATTGGCTTCTTCAATAAATCCAATAGGTCCCCCTCCCCCTCCCATCTCTCTCTTTCCCTGTCCCCCTGTCTCCTTTCCTCCAGCTCTGCATTAACAGAGCTACCCCCTCCCCCAATCAATTCTCTCCTGCCCTCCTATCTATCCTATCATGGCCTCCCCTTGCCTTTTCTTCCCTCTTTCCCATCCCTTTTTTAATCAGGGGCCTGCCTTCTTGGCGAAGGGCTCAGGCCCGAAATGTTGGTTCTATATCTTTGCCTCCTGTGGATGCTGCTGGGCCTGCTAAGTTTCTCCTGCACCTCTGTGTATTTATACAGCAATCAAGAGCATCCGCAATCTTCCTTATTTCACTACACTTGAATAACCCTCAGAGAAGAAAGCCCAGTCCCACCTCTGCAGGCCCAACAATGCGATTAATACTTAAATGCTTGGTCAATTCGGGAATAAATTTAAAAGCTCAGTCTACCACTCGTGAAATAGAGAGCGTATAGGTATAAAGCTCTCTTTGTGTCTTCAGAATGTCCCCAAGGTTTTCACAATAAATTACTCATTCCACACACAGAAATGCAGACCAGGAGAATATAATTCTTGTTAGATAACCTGATTTCAGAATGCCATGAATTGGAAGAATGATCAAACCAGATGAGAAGTCATGCCTTAAAACAATTAAAAGCCCACCTTGGCCGAACGATTCTGATTGCATTTCATTTCATTTCCACCATTTGCACAAGAGAAGTGGAGCCTCAATGATAAATGTGCCGGCTGTTGATCACATGGTAGCATTCCTCCCTCTCGTGTCCAAAGGTCCAGGGTCCTGCAGGGCCCCTGAGACTGGAGCATAAAAATCTCAGCTGTTATAGCGATGCAGTCCTGAGGGAGAACAGGCCTTATCAGAGGTACCGTAATTTGGGTCAATGGATGAGGAATCTGATATGTCTTCCTCTGCCGTTCTTTCCCAGACCCCTGTGAAGGATTGCCCCTCATCTAGGTTCTCGAGGGAATATTAAGTCTACTTTAAACCCCATTAGCAAAATGATCAAATTGAATCTGCAGAATGCATGTAACACAATTGACAATTTAGCCTCAACACGGATGTGTGAACTGCACATAGTGGTAAACAGAGCAAAATTAAAATTTTAAATTAAGTTAGATTTTAGACTTGCAACATGGTAACTTCTGGCCCACATACACCAATTAACTACATATACCAATTAACCAAAATCCCTGTACATTTTTTTAACTTAATATTGGTGAAACAATTCTCAACAGAAGCCATAAGCTCCCCCCCGCCCCCAATCAGGAGCCACAACATATTTAGAGGGGGTGCACAGACTGAAATCATTTAAAAAAAAATGTTTCTGTTGTCGATAGGAGAGAAATGTAGAAAAAATTGCTCATCTAAACCTTCTGAGATTCTGCTATTTATTTATCAATAGTGGTGATACACCACTAGCCTACAGCAGGGGGCAACCTGTGTACCTGCCCAGCTGCCAATCACCCTCTGGGATATAAGCTATATCCGACCCCTCAAGGTCAGTCTCGGAGCCAGCACAGCTACTCTCACAGCCAGCTCTGTGGAAGTTTGTGTGGAATAAAGCCTGTTGAACAGACTTTATGTTTTGTGTCTGCTTTTCTGCTCGATAGCGCATCACAACAATATTTATTTTATTTTTATATATGTACTGAATATAAATCATTTGTCCTCATGTACAATGTGTGTATATGCTTTTGCACTGAGGACCGAAGAACATTGTTTGGTCCAGTTGCACTTATACAAGTGGATAATAATAAAATTGAACTTGAACCCAACTAAATTTGACTGCTTTACTGGGAAGGGGCCCATAAACTTTGAGTAGAGTCCTAAGGGCCACATAGCCCAAACAAAAAAGGTTGAGAATGGGACCACGCTATGCATTGTAAGAAATTTTAGATGCACTGGAGAAGGTGCTGAGATATACAGGGAGGTTACTAATCTGAATGGTAATCTACTTTGGAAGGGCAAAGTGACTGATCTTTCACTTTAAAAACAAGTCCCTACTTTGGCCTCGCTGACATTGATAAAATTATGAAAGACTTTGATGGCATAAACCCAGCCTCTCTTCAATTATGGGGTGAGCAATCTATAGGAAAGTCACTAAATAAGGAAAGCAAAAACACATAAGTGATAATATTGATGAGACTGTGGAACTTGGTGCCTCAGAGAGTAAAGAGAATATCAATACAGGTGCTCCCTAACTTGCGACCTATATGACTTACGTTCATCTGCACATACGACCGAATATTTTTTTAAAACAATAAAGAAACAAAAACACATGATAAAACACTTGATGGCCGCCATGTTGACTGTTGGCCAACCTCTTGTGAGAGCTGGCCTTGAGGCCGCCATGTTGGCTGGTGGCCAACCTCTCGCGAGAGCTGGCCATGGAGGCCGCCATGTTGGCTGGTGGCCAGCCTCTCGTGAGAGCTGACCATGGAGGCCGCCATGTTGGCTGGTGGCCAGCCTCTCGCGAGAGCTGGCCATGGAGGCCGCCATGTTGGCTGGTGGCCAGCCTCTCGCGAGAGCTGGCCATGGAGGCCGCCATGTTGGCTGGTGGCCAGCCTCTCGCGAGAGCTGGCCATGGAGGCCGCCATGTTGGCTGGTGGCCAGCCTCTTGTGAGAGCTGACCTCAGTGGCTGCCATATTTCGCTGCATTTTAACTCCTTGTTTCCTGTTTTTTTCTGATTCTGTGGCTCAATGGTCAGACAGATATTAGAGGCCAGTCGAATCCGCAGGGGTACTCAGGGTCTACAGTAACAGAGAGAATGAGAAGGATTTGGAGATAGAGAACAGAAGGAAATTGATTGTTTTACTCTTCTGTATCACAGGTAGGGCAATCCCCTGACATATGTCCATTCCGAGATACAACTGGTCATCCTGAACAGAACGCGGACGTATGTCGGGGAGCACCTGTTAAGATGAAGGTCCATAAGCATTCCAGGCTTTCTGACATCCTTGCTAAAATTTCCTTCACTTACCTTAAGCAGATGTCCTCTGAAATCTTTTGTTTCCCCCTTCACAGACGCTGGTTACCCTGATGAGTATTTCCATAATTTTCTCTCCTTATTTCTGATTCTCAAGATTGCTTTATTGTCATATAGTAAAACCAGTGTAATTTTACACAAAATTGCCTTTAGTCTGCAGTAAAGCATCAGCATAAATTGCCAGACGTCTTTTACAGTCAGAAAAAGAGAAGCAAAAAAGAGATTCCCCCCCCCCCACCCTCCGCCAACCCCAGAGTCATCGAGTGTCCTTGGATTCACCTCTAGCACTTACGCAGACTCCGCAGAATCCAGTCCAAACCCGTCCTCCAGATCTGAATCTTCAAATCAATTAGGAATCCTTCTGTGGCCTCGGCACCCTTTCACATCCCAGCTTCGACGCCCAGCACCCCCTTCAGCCAGTCTCCTGCAGACCACAGCCTGGTGTGAGTCCCTTGACCACAGTCACCAACAGCTCGTGGCCTGCGTGTGTTCCTCCTTCTGAAACAAGGGGTGGGTGGGTGTGGTTGCACTTTTTTCTGGTGCCCTGCGCCAGTCCTCTTTTCCCCGGATGGGCTGCTGCCCATCTTGGGTCCAGACCCTGAGGTCGCAGGATTTTAAATTAAATCACTGTCGGCTCCTTTAGCCGGCTATTTAAAGCCTGTACAGAGCCAATGGCAGTTGGACGATGAGGTTGGACCCCATGGGGGAGGACTGTGTCACCAGTCCCCGCTCTTGCCAGGTCCACACCTGCAGCAACACTGCTGTTACAGTTAAGTATTCCCAATGCCATAGGTGCTCTTTGATTAGTAAGGGAATGCTGAAGGTGGTATGTGGGTGGAAAGAAAAGGTTTGAAAACCACTGTTTTAATCATACCTTATTGACTCGTTATGTGCACGGTTTCATAACTCCAAAGGAAATGGGCCAATTACCATTTTTCTCAAGCAAAATGTTTCAGTAACAATTGGGTCCAGAGTGGTGATTCTCAACTTTCCCTTCCCACTCACGTACCACCTTCAGCAATCCCTTACTAATCACAGAGTCCCGATGGTATAGGGATTACTTAAAGTAGTATGTGAGTGGAAAGAAAAAGGTTGAGAACCACTGATCTACATGGTTGCATGTTGATGGGGCAGTGCTCTGTGATACTACTGAATACCAAGGACCGGTGATTAGACTGCCTCTTGCGGGTGGTGGTCACTGTCTGACACTTCTCAGGGTCTCACTGCATCCGGCCAGGTTCTGCTTCATTTGCTGACCAGTTGCGAATGGAACTGAACACGTACAGAATTGTAGCATCTGCAGCTTCTTTTCAACCAACACAGGCTCTCAAAATAAACCTCTTTAATCTGGGTTAGTATTCTAGCAATTTGGACTTCTATTCGTTTCATTAGGCACCAAATTTTGATGATCATTTTCTAAGATATACTGCACCTCCATATTTTTTTTAACCAGTGGAAACCTTGTATTTTGGTTGAGATTCATTTGCAAATTATATGCATAGGGAACTAGTTTTTTTTTCACAATGGCCCAGCATAGTCGCTCATCACTTGAGGTTTTCAAACTGAACTTATAACTCTGAACACCATGGTGGGATTTGAAATCACTTTAATCCAGATCGCCTTTCCAGCAATTTTACCACTGCACAATCACTTAATCGAGTGGTTTATATGTAGACTTTGGGCCGATTGGGCCCCTGCGATCCCCGGCAGTGATTGGCCAGTTTCACCACTCTGCCGGCAGCCTATGGAAACAGGCGTTTCAGCCCGCGCGATGTTTTGCCGGTCGCCGTGTTTGACGGCCATTTCTTGTGTCAGCCCGAGGCACGGGGTGCAACATGCCGCTCATAAAATCTCAAATAAATAATTACTTTCTCGATACTAAAGTTCTCATGATGACATTAGACGAATCTATGTTTACTAAGAAAACTCACAAAAATACAAATTGGTCAGGGGGTGAATTTTAGGAATAGTTTCTTCAATTAAGATTGATTCATTGGGGAGATTATTTGCCAAAAAACTAGATTTGCTTATTTCTTGGCTGAAGTTGCTGCTGTGGAAAGTAGAAGAACCTTCATATCTAAAAGGGATTAGCAACATTTTTAAATCCAATTGTGTTGCAATTTTGGGTCGCAAAATTGTAAGATGCATTTCTATTCAAAGGAAGTTGTGAAGATGATCATTTCAGGGGTAAATCATACATATCACTGGGCATCTCTGTGGTCAGCTCATGTTAGCAACCTTCACCCACATCAGATAAGGGACTGCCATATATGCTGGCGTACAAGTCGAGACTTGTAACTTAAAAAGGCTGCCCCAAAACCAGGGGTTGAATTAAACGCCAAGTATGCAATGCCAACCTTGACAGCAAAGTCTCTGCACTCCCCTGCGGCAAATATAAAAATGCGAACCTTGACAGCAAAGTCTCAGTGCCTCCTCGAGGGGTCCATCTGCCCAGTCCGACTGCCATCAGCTCTGTAAAGGTTTTAAATGGCCTGTCAAAGAAGCCAATGGAGGTTTATTTTTAAATATGCTAATAAAATTTCAACCTTTACTGGGCAATTTGCTTTTAAAATATTGTGAAAGCATCACTCCACTGGTCAGCGGTAAGTGCCAAACTTGGGGTTGCCTTACTCAGCGATTATAGCTCAAAACCTTCATTGTAAGTGGAAAATCTGGGGGTCATCTGAAACAAGGGTCATTTTATAAGCCAGCATATACAGTAAGTTTTATCCTTATTCACAACAAACCCTGTTTGCTGTGTCTATCTAGGTCTGTTAACTGCGACTCAGGTTGTACCTCTCTTATCTGGCGCTCTGTGGTCTGGAAACTCCCATGGTCAAACACATTTGAATCTGCCGCATTTAGTGCAAACTCCTTACAGACAGAGTGGGACTCGAACCCCAGCCACGATTGCTAACACTGTAAAGTTATTGCTCTAACCGCTAGGCTAACTGTGCTGCCCCACAGTATTATTGCCTATTTCAAGATTTGTTCTACCTTTGATAGGTTAGGGGTCAATTTCTGCTTTCTGGCATTGTCTGTGGTCCAGCAATAGCCAGGTTCCAAAGTCACCGATTAAAGAGGTCCAACCTGTATTACATTTGCTTCCACCTCTTCTCCTGACAACCTGCTCCAGGCACCTATAACTCCCTGTGTCAAATATTTATCCCTCCCTTAAACTTCCTCCAGCTCACTTTAAATACACGTCCTCTGGTGACACTTTTGCACTGGGGTAAAGATTCCAACTGCCCACCCTTTCAATGCCTTTTTATACACTCATCAGCTTCCAACATGCCAGGGAAATCAACCACATTTATCCAATCTCTCCCTGTACCTCATGCCCTCTGAACCATGCAGCCTCCTGATAAACCTTTTCTGCACTCTTTCTAAAACCTTCCCACCCTTCCTGTAATGGGACGACCAGAATTGCGCACAATATTCCGAGTGCAGCCTTACTGAAGTTTTACACAGCTACAATGTGAATTCCTTACTTTTATATTCAATGCCTTGCCCAATGAAACCAAATATTCTTTACCACCCTATCTACATGAGTGACCAGCTTCAATGAGCTATGGACCTGGACCCCCAGATCCCTCTGCACATCAATACTTTCAAGATCCCCACCGTTAATTACATTCCCTTACATTTGACCCCACAAAATGCAACACCCTACATTTGTCCAGATTGAGGTCCAATTCTCTGCCCATATCTGTAATTGCTCTATATTCTTTGATAGCCCTCTACACTGGCCACAACTCCACCAAGCTTTATATCATCTGCAAGCTTGCTAACCCATCCACCACCCCTTTCATCCAAGTCATTTAAGTATCTCACAGATAACAAGTGTCCCAGCATCGATCTCTGCAGAACACCACTGGTCTCCGGCCTCCAGCGTAAATAACAACCTTCACCACTACCCTCTGCCTACCACATGCCACCGCTTTCATATCCAAACTATCAACTCACCATGGATTCCATGCATCTGCACCTTCTGAATCAGCCAACAATGAATAATGTGATCAAACGCCTCACTAAAGTCCATGTAAACAACATCCACGGCCCTACCCTGACTAAGCACCCTTGTCCCTTCCTTTAAAAAACTCAGTCAAATTAATAAAACATGACCTGCCCCTCACAAAGCCATGTTGATGGTGCCTAATCAGATCATGCATAAATCCTATCCCTTCCAATTGTTTCCCCATCACTGATGTGAGGTTCACTGGCCTATAATTTCCTAGATTATCCTATTCTCCCTTCTTGAACAAAGATACAATGTTACCTACTCTCCAGTCCTGCGTATCACGAAGCTGTAAGACAAACCTAACAAAGAGAAAAGCACTGATAGTTTTAAATGCCCCAAAGTGCTGGAAAAACTCAGCAGGTCTCGCAGCATCCAGAGGAGGTAAATATATTGTTACGAGTCCAGAGGACCCCAAAATCCAGCAGTAATGGATATGGACCACAAAAAAAGGGTTACTTAAACAAAGGTTGCTTTTAATTATCGTTGAACATGAAAATAGAATCAAACTTTAACTTATCTCTATTGACTCTCCTTTGACCAGACCATCTTCCAAAACTTGCCAGCTCGTCCCTCTGGAACCAATGTCTGTCTCTCCTCTCGCTAGCCTCCTATACCCGATTATAAAGCCATCTATTCTACCCCAATGCAGTTGTCGGGTGGCCACCTGAAAGTGGAGAATCCAACCAGGAGGAGCACATACCTAACCCTCCTCCTGTAGGTATATTTTACGGCTCGGAGAATACCCCGTTGAACCTGAAAGCAGCAGTGGGACTACGGCCACAGTCCATAGGAACCGGCATTCACTCAGACGTGGCTCTCCTTCAGCCGGCATGTTCAGTTGACAGAAAGGTGTCTTCTCCGCGGCCACCTGAACTTCCCAGCTGCACTTCACCAGCCACGTCCGCCGGCGCATTATCTGTGTCCGAGCACCTGAAAGCGGCTTCTCTCTACTCCCTCCTCTCTGAGAGCAAAGCCTGCTTTTTTACATCCTCTCTGCCTGCAAAGATCACATGACCTCTCAGACAGTAAGTTCTGTTTTCCATACAAAGCTGCTATTGCCTGTTATTACATTTGTTGCCTTTTTGCAAATGACCATCTATCATGAGACTCTTGCAAAAGCTCCTGCAAAGATTCTGTGCTTTAAAGTGTTAGTGTGTGCCCTGCTCTAACAAACCTTTCCCAATTTATCTCCCAAACACCTCTACATACTCTGTCACAATATATAAGCAGCATTTTGGTCCTGAGCCCTTCATTAAGGTACGAGCAAAAAGCAGGCAGGCACCTGAGTAAGAGGGCAGGGGAAGGAGGGAAGAAAGGGCAGGGGGAGGAGCACAGGCCAACAGCCAAGAGGCCACTGGGGGACATGGGTAGAAGGGCAGGAGAGAACAGCGGAGATTTGATTGGGGGAGGTGAGGTGAATGCAGAACTGGAGGAAAGGAAATCTAGGGATAGGGGAAGGGGAGAGACTTGGGGAGCAAACAGAAATCTCCTAGCCTCCGGCCCATCTCTCCAATGTAGAGTCCATCCATGTGCATATCAACCAAAAAGGCTCTCAATATAAGTGCCAGCACTCAAAGAAAATGCTTTAGCATTGTCTCAAAACAAAGGTTTGTACAGAATTGATGAGCATCTTAAATAGTCCGAGTTCATTTATCATCTGATTGCACAAATACAACCCGAAGAAACAGCGTTCTCCAGTCCTCGGTGCAAAAACATGCAAACACACAACCAGACATACACACACACAGACAAATGATACATATGCAATGCATAAATGCATATATAAAAATAAATGCACATTGTTTAATACATAGAAGAGTCTCAGAGGGTTTATGTGAACAGTTCATTTAGCAGAAATACCACTGATGGCAAGAATGCAGACATTTTAAAATTAATACAGCTGCTTACAGCTCCCTAATGGGTAAAGATATGCACGTAAAATAGTTCACCGGAATGCCGTTAACAAAAAACCCATTGAGTCTTTAAATATATTCGGGTGAAACTCTGAAAACAAACTCAGAAAAAGTTGCAAGTTCTCAGCAGGTCATGCAGCATCTGCAGAGGCAGATAAACTAAATTGACATTTCAGATTGCAATGCACAAACGTGCTGGAGAACATCAGCGGTTCAGTAAGTTTGGCCTGACAAAGGGCCCAGGCCCAAATCACTGAGGGAACCCTCTACTTCCTATGGATACTGTGTGACCTGCTGAGTTTCCCCAGCAGAGTTGTGTAGGTCAATCAACCCCAACATCTGCGGTCCTTCTCATTCAACCAGGGTTGGCACCAGAACGAATGTTAGAGGGGGCATTAGCCCTCTGCTCTACTCACTATATTGTGTGGCTCGGTACGACAATAACACCATCTACAAATTTGCCTACTGTACCATGCTAGTGGATTGTATAAAGAAAGGAGATGAGTCAACATACAGGATGAAGACTGAAAACCTCACCAACCACAACCTCGCACTCAATGTCACCAAAACTAAGGAGCTTCTTTTTCAGGAAGGGAAAGCCAGAGGTATACAATCCAGTAATCATTTGGGGATCAGAGGTGGAGAGGGTGAGAAAATTTAGATTCTTGGGAGTCACTAGCTCAGAGGATCTTTCCTGAGCCCAACAATGGCATCGTGAAGAAAGCACGTCAGCGCCTCTACTTTCTCAGGAGTTTGCAGAGGTTTGGGATGACATCAGAAGCCCTGGCAAATTTCTACAGAGGTGTGCTGCCCAGCTGCATCACATTCTGGTATGGGGACACCAATACCCTATAAAAAAGGTAGTGGGCACAGCCCAGGACATCACAGGCAAAATCCTTCCACTATTGAGTACAGCCACAGGGAACACTGCAGAGGCAAACATCAAAGACCCACACCACCCAGCATATGCTCTGTTCTCGCTGCTGCCATCAAGAGAGAGGTACAGGTGCCACAAGTCTCTCACCACCAGGTTCAGGAACAGCTGCTCCCCCTCCACTATCAGACTCCTCAACGACAAGCTCAATCAGGGACATGGGGAAAGGACTTTTATTTGTGCACATTATTTCTTTTTTATTCTCTCAGTATTGAACAGTCAGCTTGTTTACATTCATTATCTGTTTACAGTTTTTTGTTTGTTTACATGTTTACATTGTGTACAGTTCTTTTTGCACAACCAATCAGTGATAATGGATTCCTACCCGCAGGAAAAAGAATCTCAGGGTTGTATGTGGTAGCATATACAGTATGTACTCTGACAATAAATCTGAAATCTGAATCATGTCAATATGTTTACATGCAGTTCTGGTCTTCTTACTTGAGGAGGGATGTACTGGCTTTGGAGGTGGTGCAGAGGAGGTTCACCAGGGATGAAGGGGTTAACCCATGAGGAGAGATTGAATTGTCTAGGACTATACTCGCTGGAATTCAGAAGAATGAGAGGGATCTTAAAGCAATATAAAATTATTAAAGGCATAAATAAGAAAGAGGTTGTTTACATTAGAAGGAGCGACCAGAACTAGAAGTCTTTGCCTCAAGGTTCAGGATGGAAATGAGGAGGAAATGCTTTCTTCAGCAGTAGTTAATCTATGGAAGTGGCTACCCATTGAAGCAGTGGAGACGACCTCAGTAAATAGATTTAAGACAAAGTTGGATAGATTTCTACATAGTAAGGGAATTAAGTGACATGGGGAAAGGGCAGGTAGGTGTAGATGAGCCTGTCAACAGATCAGCCATGATCACATTGAATAGTTGATGGGCCGGATGGCCTACTCCTGCTCGTATTTCTTATGTTCTTGTGTTATTTGAACACCTTACTGGAGTTTCATGATGAAGTAGCATGTGGATGAAGGCGAACCAGTAGAGGTATTGCACCCCGATTTCCCGATAAGGTAGCATTGTCAGAGATTGTTGTGGAAAATAAAAGTCCATGGTGTGAAAGCCAACATGGCAGCATGGATAGAAGATTGGTTGAATTTGAGCAGAGAGTTGTCATGGATTGTCGTGGCAATTGTCATGGCAATTAGTGAGACCTGGCTACAAGAGGGGCAAGACTGGCAACTTAACGTTCCAGGATACATTTGTTTTAGATGTGATAGATCAGGGGGTAAAAAAGGGGGAGGAGTTGCTCTGCTTGTTAAGGAGGACATTACTGCCGTGAGGTGGCAAGATGGTCTGGAGGGGTCGTCCAGTGAGGCTGTTTGGGTGGAATTGAGGGGTGAAGGAGACATGAGGGTGCTAATAGGGGTGTATTACAGACCACCAAATGGGTCAAGAAAACTAGAGGAACAAATGTGTAGAGAGATAACGTATATGTGTGAGAATCATAAGGAAGTGATCATGGGAGATTTTAACTTCCCTCACATTGATTGGGATACCCATACAGTTAGAGGGCTGAATGGGCTAGAGTTCGTTAAATGTGTTCAAAATTGTTTTCTGAATCAATTAGTAGAAGAACCGACTTGGGACAGTGTAATACTAGATCTCCTGTTAGGGAACGAGCTAGGTCAGGTATCAGACATTAATGTTGGAGATCCAATTGGGTCAAGTGATCATAATTCAGTTAGTTTTAAGGTAGTTTTAAGGAAGAGCAAGGAGGGGCCTAAAGTTAAGGTTCTGGATTGGAGAAGAGAAAATTTCAAAGGATAAGAAGGGATTTGGGGAATATTGAGTGGGACAGGATATTTTCAGGTGAGGGTGCAAATGAAAAATGGAGGATATTCATAAAAGAGATTTTGAGGATACAGAGTAGTTATGTCCCAGTGAGGATCAAAGGAAAGGCTGGAAGTCATACAGAGGCTTGGTTTTCAAGAAATATTGGAAATTTGGTTAGGAGAAAAAGGGAGGTGTACAAGAGGTATAAAGAACAGGGAGCTGACAATTTGAAGGAGGACTACAAGGAGTGTAGAAGGAATCTTAAGAAAGAAATTAGAAATGCCAAAAAAAGGCACGAAGAAGCTTTGGCAGACAGAGTAAAAATAAATCCAAAGGGTTTCTATAAGTACATTAAAAGTAAAAGATTAGTGAGGGATAAAATTGGACCCCTTGTAGATAGTGCGGGTAGCCTGAGTGAGGAAATGGGGGAAACTTTGAATGATTTCTTTGCCTCACTATTCACTAGGGAAAAAAATATTGAACCAGTTGAGGCAAAATAGTGGGGAGGTAATGAAGCACATAAGGATAACTGAGGAGGTAGTGATGGCTGTGTTGAAAAAGATAAAGGTGGATAAATCTCCGGGACCGGACAAAATATTGCCAAGGACACTCAGGGAGGCTAGTGGACAGTTAGTAGGGCCATTAACAGAGATATTTAGGATGTCACTGGTCACGGGGGTAGTGCCAAAGGATTGGAGGGTGGCGCATGTGGTTCCGCTGTTTAAGAAAATGTCTAAATGTAAACCTGGGAATTATAGGCCCATGAGTCTGACGTCTGTGGTGGGCAAGTTGATGGAAAGTGTTCTGAGGGATGGTATTTACAATTATTTGGAGGTACAAGAATTGCTAGGGAGTAATCAGCATGGTTTTGTCAGGGGTAGATCATGCTTGACAAACCTGATTGAGTTTTTCGAGAGGGTTACAAAAAAGGTTGATGAAGGGAAAGCTGTGGATGTTGTCTATTTAGACTTTAGTAAAGCTTTTGACAAAGTTCTGTTAGGTCTGCTTTGTTCATGAATGAGTGAGACAAACACCAGGCTGAGTCGAAATCAGGGTTCTTTGTTCTTTATTACCGGATTGTAACACTTGCGACCAACCAGGTTAGTCGGAGAATGCATTCTGCCGTTATCAGCAAAATGGTGATTTTTTATACCCTTGGATATGTGCTTAGAACATCATCATATCATTACTTGTCCAATGACTAAAACTGTTGCTATCCTTTCCCTGCTAGCTTCCTGCCTCTCAATCCATCAATGTCTCTCTTATCTTGTAAGTACAAGGATGCATTCACATCTTGTTACTGCCCCGTACATTCCCATCTCATGATGTTTTACCTAACAGGAGTACAAGGACACCTCCCCTTCTTGTTACAGCCTTGTACAGGGTAACTCCCTACACATTCCCATCTCATGATGTTTTACCTTACAGTTCCCCACAGGAGGTTAGGAAAAAAGGTGGAGGCATTAGGTATAAATGAGGAGGTAGTGAAATGGATTCAGCAATGGTTGGATGGGAGGTGTCAGAGAGTAGTGGTAGAAAATGTTTTGTCCAATTGGAGGCCAGTGACTAGTGGAGTTCCTCAGGGTTCAGTCCTGGGTCCACTATTGTTTGTTATATATATTAACGATCTGGAAATAGGGGTGGAGAATTGGATAAGCAAGTTTGTGGATGATACAAAGATTGGTGGTGTTGTGGACAGTGAGGAAGATTACCGTAGATTAAAAGGTGATTTAGGAAGGCTGGAGGTGTGGGCTGAGAAATGGCTGATGGAATTTAATACAGATAAGTGTGAGGTGTTACATTTTGGAAAGGCAAATCTAAATAGGTCATATGCATTAAATGGTAGGCTATTGAGATGTGCAGAGCAACAAAGGGATTTAGGAGTTGTGGTAAATAGTACCCTCAAGGCTGATACTCAGGTAGATGGTGTGGTGAAGAAGGCATTTGGAATGTTGGCCTTCATAAATCGGAGTATTGAATTCAAGAGTAGGGAGGTTATGATGAAATTGTACAAGGCATTGGTGAGGCCAAATTTGGAGTACCGTGTCCAGTTTTGGTCACCAAATTATAGGAAAGATATAAACAAAATAGAGAGAGTGCAGAGAAGGTTCAGGAGAATGTTGACAGGATTTCAAGGTTTGAGTTACAGGGAAAGGTTGTGCAGACTGGGGCTTTTTTCTCTGGAGCGTGGAAGATTGAGAGGGGACTTGATAGAGGTGTTTAAGATTTTAAAAGGGACAGACAGAGTAAACGTGGATAGACTTTTTCAATTAAGAGTGGGGGAGATTCAAACTAGAGGGCATGGTTTAAGATTGAAGGAGGAAAATTATAAGGGGAACATGAGGGGAAATTTCTTTACGTAAAGGGTGGTAGGGATGTGGAATGAGCTTCTGACTGACGTGGTTGAGGCGGGATCATTGGTTACATTTAAGGAAAGACTGGATCGTTACATGGATAGGAGAGGACTGGAGGGGTATGGACCGGGTGCTGGTCAGTGGGACTAGGAGGGTGGGGATTTGTTACGGCATGGACTAGTAGGGCCGAACTGGCCTGTTCTGTGTTGTAAGTGGTTATATGGTTATATGGATGTGACTTCTGCTGAGTGGTCAAATATAATGAGTGGGTGCCAGAGAGATCATTCCTAGGGTTCTAACATAGTATTTACTGAAATTATCAAGATGAAATGATTACCTAATATAACGCTGAAACAAAGCTGTGACAAGGTCATAGGAGGCTGCAAAGGGCTGTAAATAGATTTGGTGAGTGGGAAAACATCTTGGAAATGTAATATAATAGGGAGAAATGTAAGAAGAAACATGCTGTCTGAACAGTAGGATATTACAGGGTTCTGAGATTCACGATTCAAATTCCTTTACTGCCATGTAATAGTATAGAACAATGAAGACGCTGTTTACATCCGGTACCGCTGTAATAGTATAGAACAATGCCATGTAATAGTATAGAACAATGAAGACGCTGTTTACATCCGGTACCGCACGGATGGCAGTCTCTTCAATCTGAGGCGCCTGCAAGCTCACACCAAGACACAAGAGAAACTTGTCCGTGAACTACTCTTTGCAGACGATGCCGCTTTAGTTGCCCATTCAGAGCCAGCTCTTCAGCGCTTGACGTCCTGCTTTGCGGAAACTGCCAAAATGTTTGGCCTGGAAGTCAGCCTGAAGAAAACTGAGGTCCTCCATCAGCCAGCTCCCCACCATGATTACCAGCCCCCCCACATCTCCATCGGGCACACAAAACTCAAAACGGTCAACCAGTTTACCTATCTCGGCTGCACCATTTCATCAGATGCAAGGATCGACAATGAGATAGACAACAGACTCGCCAAGGCAAATAGCGCCTTTGGAAGACTACACAAAAGAGTCTGGAAAAACAACCAACTGAAAAACCTCACGAAGATAAGCGTATACAGAGCTGTTGTCATACCCACACTCCTGTTCGGCTCCGAATCATGGGTCCTCTACCGGCACCACCTACGGCTCCTAGAACGCTTCCACCAGCGTTGTCTCCGCTCCATCCTCAACATCCATTGGAGCGCTTACATCCCTAACGTCGAAGTACTCGAGATGGCAGAGGTCGACAGCATCGAGTCCACGCTGCTGAAGATCCAGCTGCGCTGGATGGGTCACGTCTCCAGAATGGAGGACCATCGCCTTCCCAAGATCGTGTTATATGGCGAGCTCTCCACTGGCCACCGTGACAGAGGTGCACCAAAGAAAAGGTACAAGGACTGCCTAAAGAAATCTCTTGGTGCCTGCCACATTGACCACCACCAGTGGGCTGATATCGCCTCAAACCGTGCATCTTGGCGCCTCACAGTTTGGCAGGCATCAACCTCCTTTGAAGAAGACCGCAGAGCCTACCTCACTGACAAAAGGCAAAGGAGGAAAAACCCAACACCCATCCCCAACCAACCAATTTTCCCCTGCAACCGCTGCAATCGTGTCTGCCTGTCCCGCATCGGACTTGTCAGCCACAAACGAGTCTGCAGCTGACGTGGACTTTTTACCCCCTCCATAAATCTTCGTCCGCGAAGCCAAGCCAAAGAAGAAGAAGATAACATCTCACAAATTTGCCTTCTGCCTGCCTGAAGACAGACAAAGACTCGCCCTTAATGGGCACCCCTTACAGTACGAGAGAATGGAGAGTCCCTTCAGAGTCATTGAGTACCTGTGGGTTCACTTCCAGCCCTCCCACAGTCTCTGCAGCCAAACAGACCCCTGTTCGATCCATCAGCGAGCCGAACTCTGACATGATCAGGATGCACTGCTTGACGTGATAAATAAAGGGCCAGTATAACAAGCAATTAGAAAATCTGACAGAATGTTGTTGTTTATCGCCAGCAGAAATGAATACCAATCTATGGAGCATTGAAGAGACCACATCTGGAATGTCATGCATATGAATTTGTTTCTTTATTGAAGGCAGGATGAAAATGTATTGGAAGTTGTTGGAGAAGGTTAACCAGGAGTGGAATAGGGAAGTCATCTCATGAGGAAAGGTTGTGTGAGAGATAAGTAAAACTGATATAAAAGATGAGGAAACTAGTATGGATATATGTGTAATGAATAAAGGCAGTATGAATAGAATTGATAATAGATAATAGAATGTAGAAGTAAAGTTAGTTTGAATAAGATAAGGGTCTTCTTCTAGCCTTAGACAGAATTAGCAAGTTCTGCATATAAGAAGGTTGTAGCCCTGAGAGTCAGGAAGATGTGAATTAGAACAAAGGCAGGTTTGTGAATAAGGACAAAAGGACAATAAGGACAATGACATGATGGGACACTGACAGGATACCCCCCCCCCCCACAGAAACAGCACCAGCAGGTAGGCAGACAGGATTGCCTAATGCCAAACTCATCCAGGAGGCAGAAGAATGTAAGGGGGAGGGTATTTCTATACTGAAATCAACTGTATAAAAGTTGGGTGAGCCCCAGTGTATGTGTGTATTCCCAGGGTAAGGGGAAGCACCCAACTTTGCATTGTTGTATAATAAATGTTCTTTGTTCTCAATTTTTGTCTCAAGCAATTTCTGTGAAGGTACTTCTGTTTCTCACAGTTGGTTGGATGGACAAGACTAATGTTATAAGATTGAAACATATTAGATCTTGAGGGGTCTTGACATGATGAATGTGTTGAAAGAATGTAGAACTAGCGATCACTGTTTAAAAATAGTGTCACCCATTTAAAACAAAATGGCAACATCTTATTTTAGGATTGAACTTTTGTGCTCTCACCAGGTCATAAATCGTTGGAATTTGCTTTCTCAAATGCAGTGGAAGCAGCGTCTTTGAATGTATTTCAGAGGTAGATCGATTCTTGATACTCAAGGACACAAAAGATCCCCAGGTATCGGCAGGAATGTGGGATCGACATTACCATCAAATCAGCCATGATCTTAATAAATGGTAGAGCAATCTCAAGAAGGTCAACTCCAGCTCCTAATTCATACATTTGCTTCAACACAAACACACTAGTACAATAATAAAGATGAAAGGGAAGTCAGGGCCCAGTTAATTGGTTAAATATGTAGATTCGTTAATGTTACTACTTCAACTTCACTCCTTTCTTTCAAAGGGGAAAAGTAATGTGTTGTATGTACGTAAATGAGACATCGGTGCTCAATTTGTTTAATTATGTGTGTATTGCAATGCACATGTGGTGCCTGAAGATGGCCATGTGTGAAACCAGACATTCTTTGGAGCTCAAGAGTAGAAAAACACAAAAACTGCAGATGCTAGGATTGAAGTAAAAACACAATGCTGGAGAAACTCAGCAGGTCAAGTGGTGACCGTATTC
This sequence comes from Narcine bancroftii, assembly GCF_036971445.1. Lineage (NCBI taxonomy): Eukaryota > Metazoa > Chordata > Chondrichthyes > Torpediniformes > Narcinidae > Narcine > Narcine bancroftii. The sequence goes on from NC_091470.1 coordinate 22,952,725, forward strand.
CTTGCTTCTTCTTTGGCTTGGCTTCGCGGACGAAGATTTATGGAGGGGGTAAATGTCCACGTCAGCTGCAGGCTCGTTTGTGGCTGACAAGTCCGATGCGGGACAGGCAGACACGGTTGCAGCGGTTGCAGGGGAAAATTGGTTGGTTGGAGTTGGGTGTTGGGTTTTTCCTCCTTTGCCTTTTGTCAGTGAGGTGGGCTCTGCGGTCTTCTTCAAAGGAGGTTGCTGCCCGCCAAACTGTGAGGCGCCAAGATGCACGGTTTGAGGCGATATCAGCCCACTGGCGGTGGTCAATGTGGCAGGCACCAAGAGATTTCTTTAGGCAGTCCTTGTACCTTTTCTTTGGTGCACCTCTGTCACGGTGGCCAGTGGAGAGCTCGCCATATAACACGTATATGACCGTATACAGCAGCGACAAAAATGCATAACCAAAGTTTCGGGCTTGATCAAGGTTTGAGCAAAATGTAGGCAGACGTCCAAACAAAATGGTAGGGGTAGGGGGAGGGGCAAGGTGCTTTTATTTTGGGATGAGCCAAATGAAAAGTTATTAAGGGTCAAAACAAGTTCAGCCAGGAAGGGGGGGACGGAGTAGTGGAGGGGGACTGGTTAGGCCTCTTGTCAAGAAAGAAATAAAGGGCTTTGAGTCCTTCTATATGGGTAAAGAGATTGGATGTCCATGATAAGAATGAGACAGTCGAGTTCAGGGAATTGGATGTCATTAAAGAGGGCAGGTGAGGTATCAGGGTGGTGGGTGGGGAGGGACTGGACCAGGGAAGAAAAAATGGAGTTGAGGTAAGATTATACTAGTTCAGTGGGGCAGGAGCACTGGGTCTACCTGAATAATTGGGTTTGTGTATCTCTGGAGCTCTCCGTGTTACACATTGCAAGCTTCATATGTTATTTTATCATAGGTTAGGAGCTCCACCCATACTCAGCCACACTTCTCACTGGTAAGGAATTGCATGCAGCTTTGAGTTAGAACATAGATTTTATATAAGAGAGTATTACAGCACAGTACAGGCTTTTCAGTGCCGGCCCGTGTAAACTTGCAGGAGGAGTAGAGCGATAGCATCAGGATCACTAATGTGGCGGTGATCCAATGAGAAGGTCAGAGGGGTTTGGCTGGTGGGTGTTTGGAAAGGAAAAGAAGACATTGTTGTGTCTAGTGTTTAATAAAGAAAGTTGACTTCATGGCGTGCTGGAAGGACTGAGTGACTTTGTAAGCTGTTTTAATTCAGTGCTGTTACAAGTGGTGACCCCGTGTGTTCACATTACCTCCTAATTTAAAATGGATGGCGATGAGGAGAAACCTCTTACAGGAGTAGTTGGGGAGGTCAAACTGAAGATCCCGCCCCCCACCTTTTTATTGATAATGCACCAGCATGGTTCACGATTCTTGAAGCGTGCTTCGCTACCCCCTCCAGAGTGAGGAGTCAGAAGGCGACATATGGTTCACTTGTGGAGCATCTTCCACAGCAGATTGGCTGTGAAGTGAAGGATATTCCGGATGGCAATCTCCTACATGTCAAGCTTAAGGCGGCTATCCTCCAGCGTACTCAGTCATCTAGGGAGACTCGTACTGCCCAATAACTAGTTGATGACAGCCTCGGTGATAGGCAACCGTCACAGATGTTGAGGAGGTGGCGCAGGCTAGCTGGAACAGATCCTGTCGAAGGATATTTTTGGAAACGGATTCCTTCGATGTTTACCTCGTCATGCTCAAGGGCATTTGATGAGTGTCTTTACAATCAGATTCCAGTTGAGCCTTGGGATGTCGTGAAGATGGCAGTAATTACCCCTTTCGGCAGGTTTGAGTGTCTGCGAATGCCATTCGGTCCACAGAATGCAGCTCAGACATTCCAACAGTTTATGGACCACGTACTCGCTGGTCTCGATCAGATGGTGGACTGTGCCGATCTTGTGATATCCACGTTGAAGATAGAAGGATTGGCTTCTTCCTGTAGTCAGCAGGAGCAAATGAAATGGGAATGACTGCTTTACTGCTCCTCTTAAGGTGCCAACACCTTCTCAACTGAAGTTAACTGCGCTAGTGAAGCAAGTGGCAGCATCGACTACGCAGGTCGAGGCTATGGGCACGCCACACAATTCCTTCCGTCGACCCGGTTGAAATCGTGGTGGTCGAGGGCGTGGGAGAGGAGGCGGATGGCGTATTTATTGGCAGCGTCGGAGATGGAGTACTGCTGTCTGGTCCTGTCGGCCATCTTGCAACTTCTACAAAAGGCAGCCAGAAAATGCCTGCAGAAACAACTCCTGCCCATGGGCACGTCAGCCGCCGTCTTTTCCTTAAAGACCGCCTCTCGGGTGTTTGATTTCTTGTTGGTTCCAGAGCAGGGATTTCAGAGGTCCCTACAACCCATGAAGAACGTAAGCACGCTAATTTGTCATGTGTTCGTTCAGCCGAAAATGATTCTCATATTCAAATATATGGCCAGAGGTGAGTCGCGTTGGATTTTGGTCTCAAGAAACCTTTTCAGTGGGTTTCAACGTGAGAATAGATTTCTTGTTGGTGGATTTGAAAATTCGCTGCGTTGTGGGCCACAGCTCTTGCATGAAAGTGAGCTGCATTTGTTGTCCCTCAAATGTCGTCAGCCGCCTGAGGAGCCTTCAACCTGGCTCCTGCCCTTTCCGTGCCTTACTCAAGGGTTTTCCCTCCTAGTGACCCCATGATATCATCACATAGATAATAAATATGCAGTAACCCACCATATAGAGGCTCAAGGTCCTCTGGTTGCAGCGCAATGTCGTAGATTACCCCTGGACCATCTTAAACTAGTGAAATCGGAATTCGATCACTTGCAAGAGTTGGGCATAGACTGTAAATCTGACAGCTTCTAGTCTTCGCCATTGCATATGGTTCCAAAAAAAGTCTCCTGGGGATTGGTGGCCTGAACAATTTCTGTTATTATCGTTCCCTGAACAATTCTATGGTGCCTGACTGATATAACGTTCCCAATTTACAAGATTTCTCAGCAAACCTCCACGGCAAGCATATATTTTCGAAAAAAGATCCAGTATGTGCTTACAATCAGATTCCAGTTGAGCCTTGGGATGTCGTGAAGATGGCAGTAATTACCCCTTTCAGCAGGTTTGAGTGTCTGCGAATGCCATTCGGTCCACAGAACGCAGCTCAGACATTCCAACAGTTTATGGACCACGTACTCGCTGGCCTCGATTTTGTGTTTGTTTACATCGACACTATTCTGTTCGCAAGTCTGGATGAAGAGGAGCACAAGCTCCACCTTATCTCATTGTTTCAGAAGCTTGATGTTTTTGGCCTTGTGATCAATCCCAGTAAACGTGGTCTTGGTGCTGCTGACCTTTTATTTTTGGGATTTAGAGTCACACAATGTGGTATTTTACCTGATGAATCAAAATTATGAGAGATTTGAGAATTTCCTACACCTGTCACATTTGGCCAGTTGCAAAGATTTTTAGGCATGATGAATTTTTATCTCCGATTCCTGCTGAATTCTGCAGCATCTCTATTACCCCTCACTGAGCAACTAAAAGGATCTGATAAACCCGTGTCCATTAACTTTCGGAGATGATGCCGTGCGGGCTTTCAGACTGCACTTGCGAATGCCATGATGCTTGTACATTACAAGTCCAACGCCTTGCTCGCTCTTAACACAGAAGCAGCCATTAGAACTGTGGGAGCAATGTTAGAACAACGAGTTCACAGGTGATGGGAACCCCTAGTGTTTTTCTTGGCCAAGCTGTCACCGGCTCAGGCAAATTACAACCCGTTTGGTCGAGAACTTTTGGCCATCTATATTGCAGTGAAACATTTCCGCTTTTGATTGGAAGGTCGACCTTTCACTATTTATACAGGTGCACACCTCTACTCGCCCAGAGAGATTCGGCATTTGGGCTTCACCTTACAATTTTCATCGGACATTCGGCACATCTGAGGAAAGGTGAATGCCGTGGCCGATGCCCTGTCCAGGTGCGACATTGACACCTTCCACACAACTACTGCCATCGACTTCACCGCCATGGCTCATGCATAGTGCCCCGATCCCAATCTCATCTGGTATTGCCGGATCAACTCTAGTCTCCAGCTTCAAGATGTGACCCAAGATGAATCTGGTGAAAAATTAGTCTGCAATTTTTCCACAGGAAGGCCTAGGCCTTTAGGGCTACGAGGCCAGAGATTTTTGAGTCTCTTCACAATCTATCATACCCTGGTAAAAGAGCATAGATCAAACTAGTTACGGAGCATTTTACCTGGCCTCAGGTTAATCAGGATGTTGGATTACGGGCAATGCTCTAAAGTCTCCAGACACGTGAAGTCCAAGCTGTGGGATTTTGTGGTTCCAGATCCCCATTTCCAGCACGCGCACCTAGACTGGGTAGGCCTGGTTCCACCATCTCGGGGATATACTTATCTGTTCGCATGTGAAGACCGGACCACTAGGTAGCGGGAGGCCATTCCTATCACTGACATCTCTGCGGAAACAGCTGCTAGGGGTTTTGTGGATCATTAGATTCCATCTTTCACTATTACAACGGACCAAGGGTCTCAGTTCGAGTCGCCATTATTCCGAGCTCTCACTGATCTTCTGGGCGCTATCCCCGTATTCACACTATGGCTTATTATCTGCAGGACAATGGCCTCGTTGAGCGTTTCCATTGGCAATTGAAGACAGCATTAACACCAGGTGGTTGATGCAGTTACGTGGACCGAACGTTTACCCATGGTTCTACTTGGAGTGCGTACTGCTGTTAAGCCAGACCTTAGATGTTCGGTGGCAGAGCCAATATATGATACTACGTTAACTTTTCCAGGCAAGTTTGTGAATCTGAGTCCAAACACAACGCTCTATAACCCAGCTAGTTATATTGATCATTTTCGGGAAAATATGAGATTATTCCTACATGCCAGGTGCCACCTGCAGTGCACTTGGCAAAAGATTTACAACACCCTACTCATTCCTTCGGCATGATGCTGTTCGCAAACCACTTCAGCCCATTTATGATGGTCCATTTCAGGTTTTACAGGAATGCGAAAGCTGACACAGTTTCCATCGATGGGTTGAAGCTGGTGTATATCGACGGTCCAGGTTCTGCATCAGAGCCAGGATCAGAGGACCAGTCTTACCCTTGCCAGTCGAAACCGTACATCGCCTGTCTGACACTATCATACGAGGTCAGGCCGAATTGTCGGCCCTCCAGACCGTGACGCGCCGGAACAGTTCCAATCAGTCACCTCCTTGTGTGGCTCGGAGGCTGAAGGGGGGGCAGTTGCAGGAGGAGCAGATATGGCGTCAGGATTACGCGCGTGGCAGTGATCCAATGGGAGGGTCAGAGGGGTTTGGCTGGGCAGTGTTTGGGAAGAAAAAGAAGGCATTGTTGAGTCTAGTGTTTAATAAAGCACCTCATAGCCTGAACAGTACCTAATAGCCCGAATACGCCTGAGGTGGCCTGATCTCAGAAGCTAAGTAGGCTCAGGACTGGTCAGTACTTGGAGAGGAGATGGCCTCGGAACACCAGGTGCTGTAGGTTTCTCTGAGGGATGCCGGACAAAGTGGGAACTCTCTGTCTGCCTTACAGTAGATGAAAGTTAAAGAATTTTATGTATGATACATTCTAAAAAATGTAATATTATGTGACAATAATGGAAAGGTTTCCTTTAAAGAAAGTCAACGTTATGGTGTTCTGGAAGAAATGAGTGTATTCTTTATTTGATTGTAAACTACTGTAAATAAGTGGTGTTACAAACCTACTCCACAACAATCATCTAATCCTTCCCTACCACACACCCAGCACCCTCTATATTTCTTATGGTCATGTTCCTAAGAGTCTTTGAATGCCCCAGTTCCACCACCATCCCCAGCAATGCGCTTCAGATACCCACCACTCTTCTGAGTAAAAAAAAACTCACCTCTGGTGTCTGCCCTAGACTTTCCACCTCTCACCTTAAACAGATGTCTTCTGGCACGAGAGCAAAGCCACAGAAGCTGTGACTGAAGTAGGTGAAATTTTACGAGCCCAGAGGACTACTAAACCCAGCTTAAGAGTGGCTTTTAATTATCTTTAAACATGAAAACAGAATCACACTTTAACTTATCTCTATTGACTTACTTAACCTAACTTAACCCCCTTCTAATTCTAAGCGCACACATGTGTGTGATGCGTGTGTAAGTTTAGAACAGTTCTTTGATTCACAGTCCAATCTCACTTCTCGTTCCTCCAAGTTCACTGGTTACAGGCAATTCTTATACTGTGCACAGAATTTAACATTATAAAGTTCACCAGGCTTTGGTGCTTGAAAGGTAAATGGTTACCGCTCAGAAAGGTTCTTGTCGGTTTTCAGAGAGAGATGTGTTGTACCAGGACATTCACAACTGATTCCTTTTTAATCAGCCACTCTAGTGTCTTGCTGACGTAACTTTCCCCCTCAGGGTTCTCCAGATGATAACCTTTTTCTTTCAGGTCACCACAGAGTTCCTTTTTGTTTCCCTTATCCCAAGTGAAACATTAGACAGCCAGTCCTCTCCTCTTGCATGAACCACAAGGGCTTTGACCAGGCTGAACCAAGAATTCACGACCCATCTTCCAAATAGGGTTTTCCACAAGCTTGCCAGCTTGTCCTGTTCCAGTCCCAGTTGCTGCTGCTGAGTGTAACACTGTGATCTGTGTATGTCTCTCTCTCACTCACACACACACAAAAAAAAACTGTTATTCTCTCTCTGCTTGCAAAACCACAAGACCCTCTTAGAACATTAAGTTCCCTTCCAGACAATATGCGTCTTCAACAAGCTCTTTCATCTGTTGCCTTTTTGCAAACAACAATCCATTAGTGAAGTCCCTTGGGCACTCTCCAAAGCTTTTGCAAAGGCCCCGACATGTCTAGCATTAGCAGAACTCCAAAATTTTAAATAAGATCTGTTTTAAAGTGTTTGTATGTGGACCTCTCCCAAAAAACATAATCTATGCATGGTGTCACAGTGGCCTTGTCGGGAATTATGCACGTCTCAGGTCCGCGTTGTTCCTTGCTGTAAAAGCCACCCTAAAAGTACTTCATGATTGAGGAGGTTTTTGCCATCTTTCTTGAGGGCTTCATTTGCTTTAATCCATAAAGTCTGAGTGAAATCCAAGCTACAGAGACAAGTTTTAATATAGATCAAGGAGAGCAGAATGCTGAACACGCTTTCTATTCTCATCTCTGACATCCCGTTAAAAACAAGTTGCCAGTGTTTGCTCCTATTTCTGATTTACAACATCAATCAGTTCATTCAGGAATATTTCCTCCTTCCCTACTCGTGCACATAAATTACTAGTTCATTTAACCACTCTATTGACTCTTCCTTCCTCCCCATTAACCTTCCAGCCTTAACCTATGACCTGCCCGAAGCACAGCAGGTCACCTCATTAATGGTATCAACGATGTGCACTTTGGCCAAGGCAAAGCAAAATTTAAAAAAACTGACTGCCAACTGTTTTTCAGTAGTTTTTTTTCAGTTTTGAGATTGTGTTAATTTATTTATTGCAAAAATAATCTACTCTAGTTATTTATGTCAAAATTCCCAAAGTGCTTTGTATACCACAAGTTAATAATTTCTTCATGATCTCACTGCTCTTGTGGGACCTTGTGTTTTTTTTAGAGATACAGCACAGTAATGGGCCCTTCCAGCCCACGAGCCTGGGCCGTCCACCTCGACCAATGAACCTACAAAAACCCCATTCATTTTTCGAGGGTGGGAGGAAACTGGAGCAACCAGAGGAAACCCATCCAGACATGAGGAGAACGTACAAACTCCTTACAAACAGCGTTAACTCGAAATCAAGTCACTGGTGCTGTAATAACCTTGCACTGACCTTCACGCTAACCACGCCTGGCACAATTTACTGGTTACATTGGAAGCATGACGTTGACAGTACCGTTGAAGTGCGGGACGCGCTTTAGTCAGAGAATGATTGCAGTTGCGCAAAGTGGATTCCATTTAAACGCAGGCAATGAACTAAAGGAGCCCCTTCCAGAGCTTGCCGTTGAGGGGATGTGAGGATCAATGGCCTGCTATCCATACCGAGCCAGGCCTCAGGGAGAGGCAGAGCATAAACGTTGACAGAGAGGGAAAGACAGGGCAGGCAGGCTCCTGGTTACAATGCACAATCCTGCTACCACAGGGTGGAAGCTGGTCAGCGCCTGATCTTCCATTCGTCCCTGGGGTTTGACAGCTCACTGAACCATACTGACCCCTGTGTCAGATGTCAAGCCCACTCATCCTTTATCAACCTGACTCAGAAACATCCAACATCCCCCTTTCCCCCACCCAACCCAGGGAATAGATGGAATGGACGAACGGTCCCACTCAGTTTTCAATTGCTAACCAAAGAAAGGATACCCAACCCCTCCAGAATCTCGAACTCGAAAACAAAAGGCAAATTTTCAAATCCATCCACGGAATGCAATTCATGACAGAATTCGCGGAAGAGAGAAGACGCTGGAAAACATCTGAAGTTATCCGGAAACAATGTAGCAGTTTTAAATGTGGAGCAATCTGGTGCCCATGGAGCAGATGTTTGGCGCTATATCCAGATGGATTCTCCAATATCAGAGATACCAATGACAGTTCAAATAGGTGCTGCAGACTCGTTTGGATGAGGTGCAGAGAGTTTTTTTGATGTCCTGCATTGCCCAATGCTACCAAAAGGAAATCAGCCAGTAATCCATCTCACTGCAACCTCTGGAATCAAGTTGGGCACCAATAAAAAAAGAAAGTCACTCCACTTCAAAAGAAATTTGTTATATATGAAACACTTTGAGGCATTTCACAGAGACATGGGTCTGGGATTCTAAATAACAATTAACAAAACACCACAGGATATGTAGTGTTTGTGGATTAATGAGGCAAGGGTATGTCAGCTTATGAAACTGTTTCCAAAGAGTGTGAACACAGGAGAGAAAATATGCATCAAGGAAGCACATGAACAAAATTATATAGCCCGAGGCAAACGTCTGCTCTTGATCAGGGAACATTGCAGAACACAAAGCACTTCTATTGGAAACAGAATGGATTTCGTAAAGGATAATGATTCACCTTCAAAATAATTTGGATTTATGAATGTTGCAAAGCACTTTTTTCACCAAGTAAGTGCGGTTAATTGAGTCCTTGGATCAAGGACTCATGCCCGAAACATCGGTTCTGTATCTTTATCTTTGCTACATAAAGGGCACTGACCTGCTGAATTTCTCCAGCGTTGTGCTTTTACTTCAACCCACAGTGTCTGCGGACTTTTGTGTTTCACTTTTAATTCTTTGAGTTAGTTCAATCAAGATAACAGAGATAGGCATCTCTCGGAGAGGCACAGTTAGCGTAATTCTATTATAACACCTCTGACCGGTGTTCGAATCCCGTACTGTCACTCAGGTGTTTGCACATTCTCCCCACGTCTGCGTGGGTTTCCTCCGAGCGCTCTGGTTTCCTCTCACCTTTCAAAACGTACCGGGGTTGTGGGCTAATTAGGGCGGCAAGGGCTCGTGGGTCGGAAGGGCCTGTTACCGTGCTGCATGTCTAAATTAGGTTTTTTTTTAATTAAATCTCATTTAAATGACAACTTTCACATGATTTTCAGAACTCCTCTGAGTTAATTTGATAAACATTTTTTTTTGCTCTCTGGCCTCACTGGATCAGTATGACATCTCAGTTGTGGGGTTTCACCACTTTATCAAGGCAACAGAGCAAGACACCAGCATCAACTGTGCAGAATTAGAATGCAAGTTGTCAAGTGTGGGTCTCTATAAAGGGTACTGGAATTGGAAAGGCAAATAAACCTGGAGGTTTACTCCAAAACAAAGCAAACATTCTCAAAATATCTTGAACAATGTCTGTCACGTCAGATAAACTACAGAAAAAGAAAAAGTTGAAGATAAAAGGAAAATTATGACTCATGAAGAAGGGAATTTACTGAACAAAGGATCAAGGGGTGGAAATAAGCCCCAGATGGGCAGCGGTACAGGAGGAGAGTCGGGCACTGAACCAAGGAAAGGCGAGGAACAGAGAAACTACTTAACACAGACATTCTGAAATGCATGGGTTCATTATCCAGGGGTTTCATCTTGCTAATATCTATATACACAAACTACTGATTACAGACTCTAAGTCCAAGACATGCATACATTGGACAAAAATGTTCTCAGTTTGGGTTAAAACTAAAACTTTTATATCATGGCACAGATAATTAATGGGATATTCCTTCAATCATAGCAGAGGAACTCATAAGACCTGCTGTTTAATTGTTTTCCTTATGCTGACCAGATGAGTGTTCAGATTAACTTGGACTTCAGATTCAGACATTCATCGGAATGTCAAATATTCCGGCTTAATTTCACGAACTGCAAGAGCTTTACTCAGATGTGTTCCCACTCAACTGTGATACAATGAAATAAAATAACCGCTCAAGTGAACAGGGAAGCAGAAATGTACCACAGTACTGCCAGGGAGTTCAGGTATATCTCTTGACAATCCGAGGCATTCAGAAATGTACCAAGTGGTAAAGATCAACTAAAGACCTATTTGGAACCTGGAAGGATCTGAAGGAAATAATTATATACACCCACTGCCAGGGAAATGGATTGTTGACTATTAAAGAAAGCAGATTAAATCAAGTTGAAACAAGGTTTTAAATTGATTACATGATTTTAAATCTCGATGAATTATGCATTTAACATCAGAAAAATAAGACAATTTAAAGTGTTTCCTCTGAGGAAGATTTTACAAACTGTACCTTCAAAGTAACAGAGATCATTTTCTTACAAGAATTGTGGAGTGAACACTTACAATTCAGGATGAAAATGTCTTATGTTCAAATCTAGGTGCTCAGTGGCATATATCCGTGTTCCGTTCTGGATGACCAGTCATATCTTGAAATGGATGCATGTGGGAATTGCGTACTTACCTTGTTAGTCGGCGTCCTGGGGTCTGTAGGCTGGGCACGGCCATCTTGGTTCCTATGCGCCTGCACGGGTCTTCGGTAGGCTCATGCATGGTGGGTTTGTGCACTGGAGTCCGGATGGCAAATGCGCAAGAGTTAAGCACCCTAATGATATTGAATTTGCGCCCTTAACTCTTGCGTATGCGCCAACCGAACCCACCGTGCACACGCCAACTGAAGACTCATGCATGCGCACAGGAATCAAGCTGTCCGCGCCCAGCCTACAGACCCTGGGACACTGACTAACAAGGTAAGTATGCATATTCTGGCTCTGAATTCCTGTTGGAGTTTATCAAACACAACATAAACCAAGTAAATTTTATATTTTTTCTTTTATTTATTTTTTAATTCGGTTGTAGGTACGGATGGATGTAAGTCACTTCGGTCGCAGGTCGGGGTGTACCTGTAATAACAGGCAGGTACAATTCTCCCAATGCAAGTTTCTATTTTCAGTCTTTTACACAGAATGCTCTGTGTGTTCCAAGTTAGAACATAAAACAGAAGATTACAGCACAGTACAGGCCCTTCAGCCCAGATGTTGTGCTGACCTATGTTAGCCTACTGCACAAGAATGTAATCCTTCTCTACCTCATGCCCACAACCCGCTACTTTTCTTACATCCACATGTCTACCTAAGTCTTTTGAATGCTCCTATTGTACCAGCGTTCACCACAACCACCCCCGGCAATGCATTCTAGGCACCCACTACCCACTGTGTACCTCCAAAATCCTTTTAGCTTCCACATCGGAGAAACCAAAGAGATGTGAGGAACACCTGGTTGGTTTTCCCTGTGTGCCCCAGTTTCCTCCCACCCTCCAGAAACATTCAGGTGTTTAACTGGGCAGCACAAGTTTCAATGTCTGGAATCGGCTTCTACTCTGTTGTAAATAAATTAAAAATTTTAAAGCGCTTGTGTTTTTCTCTCTGCCATCATTCCTACAGGAGCTATCAGCGATGAAATAATTTTTCCACCCCACTTGATTCCAAATCAAAGGGTTGGGAAAGGAGGAAAGTCTGACAAAGGAGGAAAATCTAAGGTCATTTAGATTTTAGATTTAAATTTAGACAGCACAGTAACAGACCATTTTGGCCCACGAGCCCATGCCACCCCAATTACACTCAATTAGCCTACACATTTCGAGCAGTGGGAGGAAACCAGAGCCCCTGGGGAAAACCCACACAGACACGGGGTGGGGGGGGGGGGCGGGGAATGTACAAACTCCTTATAGACAGCGTGGAATTTGAACCCCAGTCCCGATCGCTGGCGCTTTGAATGCTAACTGCTACGCCAGCCATGCCACCCTGATTCTTTAAATGAGTTGGTTGTTTATAGTCTCCTATGCAGAGAGAAAAATAGAATTTTGAGCCTCAATGTGGGGGACACAGCAGACAATTAGCTGCATACTTACCCATGAGTTGTTATAAAACAAAGCACGAATCTGCAGTCTCTTTAACTTTGAACCACACTCAATTCTGATAGAAAATCTACCATATTGTTCCAAAAATATCCGGTATGTGGCACTGGTGAACAGAAACAGGAATGGGCTGAACAAAGAAAGCATTAACAGCTTTGAGGAGGAGCAGTTAAAGAGAAAGAGTTAATGACAGTGAACACAATGTCCAAATACACTGACAATCTGCATAGCAGGCAATATGCTTTCAATCATTCATCAGACATTCAAAATCTCTGAAGTGTAATTCTATTAATAGCTCATTTAATAAAGGCTCCCCTTTATAAACAACAGTGGTTATTATTGCTTTTGGGGAAACTGAAACCGCAGTTCTGTAAACCTGGGAATTAACCTCCCTCACCACAGAACTCACAGCAGTGTTGCTTGCATAAGATAAAAAAAAACACTCACTTGAAAAGGTTGTCCTGTTCTTCAGTTTATCACCGTCTTCATGGTAAGGCAATGAACAATCCATCAGTTGCAGTGTGATACATGGCTGCAGCACAATCTGCCGGGCTAGATGACAATACATTCAAACCAGGCAAAAAAAGACAAGCAGGAGTCAAGTCAAGTTTATTGCCACCTGATGGCACACATGCAACCCGACGAAACTGCACTCTCCGGTCCTCGTTGCAAAGCACGCAGACACACGCAACCAGTCCTAACGCACGTGCGGACAAACAAGACACATGCAGCACAAGTATTAAAAATTACAAATAAATATTGCTTCATGAATATGAGCATCTCAGATGGTTAGTGTGACTGTTCCTTTGGTCGTTCATCGTTCTCACTGCCCGTTTCTCAGCCTGACGGTGCTGGGTCTAATACTCCTGTATCTCTTTCCTGATAGGAGTAGCTGAAAGATGCTTTGTGCAGGGTGGAAAGGGTCCTCAATGAGAGAGTCTGGCCTAAGCGCAAAAGGTACATTTTATTGGAACAAGAGGGGTTATTCAGCCTCTTGAGCCTGTTTCACTATTCAGTTCTACCATAAATGGACATTACCTCTGCTCAGTAACTCCATATCCATTAGTAACTACATCCTAACATTGCAGGTAGCAATCTTAGATTGGCAATTGACACTGGTCCAACAAGATTGGCAGATATGACCTGAGCTGGGGTTGTGAGTGAAGTCTCCACAAACGCTGCCTCAACCTTAACTCGAGGTAATAGAAAATGAAAATCTAAAATGCCTGCAGATGCTGAAAATGTGAAATAAGAAAATGTTGGAAACACCCTACAAAGAGAAGCAAAGTTAACAATTCAGGTTGAAGACCCCTTGCTGGAATTGGGAAGGAGTGTGGATGGAACAAGGATGGACGGGACAAAAGGTATGCCCCTGGTCAGATAAGGCAGGCGTTGCCACAGTGATTTGGTCTTTATTAAGTCTTCTGGTTGATAGATTAATTAAGCTATAAGACAGAGGGAAGAAAAAGAGGAAAAATGCAAAATCTTTGAACTGCAGTTAGAACATTTACAGACGAAGGAAAGGCTATGGATGTCTATGTGGATTTTAGTAAGGTTTTTGACAAGGACACACATGGGAAGTTAGTTATGAAAGTTCAGACACTAGATATTCATGGTGAAGTAGTGAACTGGATTCAACAATGGCTGATTGCTTCTCAGACTAGAGGCCTGTGACTAGTAGTGTGCCTCAGGGACTGGTGCTGGGACCATTTTTATTTGTCATCTATATCAATGATCTGGATGATAATGTGGTAAATTGGATCAGCAAGTTTGAAGATGACACTAAGATTGAGGCATTGTGGACAACAAAGAAGCTTGTAGAGGGATCTGGACCAGGTAGGAAAATGGGATGAAAAAAGGCAGATGGAATTTAATGCAGACAAGTGTGAGATGCTACATTTTGGAAGGGGACACCAAGAAAGGACATACATGGTAAATGGTAGGGACTGAGGAGTGCAGTACAACAGAGGGATTTGGGAATACCATACATAATTCCCTGGAGAGCTCTCCAGTCTTTAAAAAAAAACAATTTCTACTAGAACTTTTCTTTCTGATCCTCAACCAATGCTGCATCCCCTTTACTTGGCCACGGCAGGAGTAAACGGACGCAGGCTGATTCCAGGGCGCACCACTCCATAACTGGACAGCGGTCATAGATCTCCAGAAATGGTTCGACCTAAAAGGGGAGGCAGGCCTCTTCAGCCTGGTTAAGCAACCTGCATAGCAGAAGATCACTCCGATATAAAACCTACTACCCAAGTACCTCGCTGCCACGTCCCAGCTTGCTTGGCCATGGCACACGAACCATGGGTATAAAGGGTGGGGCCAGTACTGCGCACACTGCACTCCACCAAAAAGCTCCTTTGTGCAGGCCCGAGGACATGTCCACATCCTCCCCCTCAAAAGATGCACACAAACTCAAGCTAGCATGCTGGAACATCAGAACCATGCTAGACAAGGCTGACAGCCACCAAATTGAACGTCAGTCTGCCCTCATCGCACATGAACTCCTCAGACTCGACATTGACATAGCCACTCTCAGTGAAGTCCGCCTTGCAGACGTAATCAGCCTCCAAGAACACAGCGCAGGCTACACACTCTACTGGTCTGGCAAGCCTGAGGCTGAACGATGCCTATCTGGTGTTGGCTTCATGGTCAAGAACTCCATTGCCTCCAAAGTCGAAAACCTCCCGACAGGCCACTCTGACCAGATCATGTCCATGTGACGCCCCCTTCAAAACAAGCGACACATCACTCTCATCAGTGTCCATGCTCCAACCCTTCAGGCGGGACCAGCAGAAAAGGACAAGTTCAACACTGATCTGCGCAACCTCATCCAACGCACCCCTACAGCCGACAAGGTTGTCATCTTTGGCGATTTCAATGTTCGCGTCTGCAAAGATTCAGAAATCTGGCCAGGAATCCTTGGCAAGCATGGTGTCGGCAAGTGCAATGACAACGGGCGCCTCCTGTTGGAACTCTGTGCAGAACAGTGGCTTGTCATTACTAACACCCTTTTCCAGCAGAGAGACGGCCTGAAGACTACCTGGCTGCATCCCCGATCCAAACACTGGCACTTCCTGGACTACGTTCTGGTGCGAGAAAGAGACAAATGAGATGTGCTCCACACCAGGGTCATGCCCAGCGTGGAATGCCACACTAACCACCGGCTTGTTCGCTGCAAGCTCAACCTTCACTTTAAGCCAAAGTTCAAGAACAGTGGAGCCCCCAGAAAGAGGTTCAATGTTGGAAACTTGCAGTCAGACGTAGTGAGAGGAAACTTCCAGGCAAACCTCCAAGCAAAGCTTGAGGATGCAAACTGCCTCACGGACACGTCTCCTGAAACCCTCTGGGATCAGCTGAAAATGGCCATACTGCAATCCACTGAAGAGGTACTGGTCTTCTCCTCCAGGAAAAACAAGGACTGGTTTGACAAAAACAACCAGGAAATCCAGGAGCTGCTGGCAAAGAAGCGAGCTGCCCACCAGGCTCATCTTGCAAAGCCTTCCTGGCCAGAGAAAAAACGAGCCTTCTGTCTCACATGCAGCCATCTTCAGCGCAAACTCCGGGAGATCCAAAATGAGTGGTGGACTGGCCTTGCCAAACGAACCCAGCTCAGCGTGGACATTGGCAACTTCAGGGGTTTTTACGAGGCTCTAAAGGCTGTGTACGGCCCCTCACCCCAAGTCCAAAGCCCTCTGCGCAGCTCAGACGCCAAAGTCCTCCTCAGCGACAAGTTCTCCATCCTCAACCGATGGTCAGAACACTTCCAATCTCTTTTCAGTGCCAACCACTCAGTCCAAGAATCCGCCCTGCTCCAGTTCCCTCAACAACCCTTGAGTCTAGAGCTGGATGAGGTCCTTACCCCGGAAGAAACGTATAAGGCAATTGAACAACTGAAAAGTGGCAAAGCAGCAGGTATGGATGGAATCCCCCCCCCCCCCCCAAAGGTCTGGAAGGCTGGCAGCAAAGCTCTGCATACCAAACAGCATGAGTTTTTCATGCTCTGCTGGGACCAAGGAAAGCTGCATCAGGACCTTCGTGATGCCATCATCATCACCCTGTAAAAAAACAAAGGCGAGAAATCAGACTGCTCAAACTACATGAGAATCACGCTGCTCTCCATTGCAGGCAAAATCTTCGCTAGGATTCTCCTTAATAGACTAATACCTAGTGTCGCCGAAAATGTCCTCCCAGAATCACAGTGTGGCTTTCGTGCAAACAAAGGAACTACTGACATGGTCTTTGCCCTCAGACAGCTCAAAGAAAAGTGCAGAGAACAAAACAAAAGACTCTACATCACCTTTGTTGACCTCACCAAAGCCTTTAACACCACCGTGAGCAGGAAAGGGCTTTGGCAAATACTAGAGCGCATCGGATGCCCCCCCAAGTTCCTCAACATGGTTATTCAACTGCATGAAAACCAACAAGGTCGGGTCAGATACAGCAATGAGCTCTGTGAATCCTTCTCCATTAACAATGGCATGAAGCAAGGCTGCGTTCTCGCACCAACCCTCTTTTCAATCTTCTTCAGCATGATGCTGAAACAAGCCATGAAAGACCTCAACAATGAAGATGCTGTTTACATCCGGTACCGCACGGATGGCAGTCTCTTCAATCTGAGGTGCCTGCAAGCTCTCACCAAGACACAAGAGCAACTTGTCCGTGAGCTACTCTTTGCAGACGATGCCGCTTTAGTTGCCCATTCAGAGCCAGCTCTCCAGCGCATGACGTCCTGTTTTGTGGAAACTGCCAAAATGTTTGGCCTGGAAGTCAGCCTGAAGAAAACTGAGGTCCTCCATCAGCCAGCTCCCCACCATGACTACCAACACCCCCCCACATCTCCATTGGGCACACAGATCTCAAAACGGTCAACCAGTTTACCTACCTCAGCTACACCATTTCATCTGATGCAAGGATCGAGAAAGAGATAGACAACAGATTCACCAAGGAAAATAGCGCCTTTGCAAGGCTACACAAAAGAGTCTGGAAAAACAACCACCTGAAGAAACACACAAAGATCAGCAAGTACAGAGCCGGTGTCATACCCATGCTCCTGTTTGGCTCTAAATCATGGGTCCTCTATCGGCATCACCTATGGCTTCTAGAACGCTTCCATCAGCACTGACTCCGCTCCATCCTCAACATTCATTGGAATGACTTCATCACCAACATCGAAGTACTCGAGCTGGCAGAGTCCACAAGCATCGAATCCACGCTGCTGAAGACCCAACTGCGCTGGGTGGGTCACATCTCCAGAATGGTGGACCATTGCCTTCCCAAGATCGTGTTATATGGCGAGCTCTCCACTGGCCACCAAGACAGAGGTGCACCAAAGAAGAGGTACAAGGACTGCTTAAAGAAATCTCTTGGTGCCTGCCACATTGACCACCGCCAGTGGGCTGATATCACCTCCAACCATGCATCTTGGTGCCTCACAGTTCGGCGGGCAGCAACCTCCTTTGAAGAAGATCGCAGAGCCCACCTCACTGACAAAAGACAAAGGAGGAAAAACCCAACACCCAACCCCAACCAACCAATTTTCCCTTGCAACCGCTCCAACCGTGCCTGCCTGTTCTGCATCGGACTTGTCAGTAACCAATGAGCCTGCAGCAGATATGGACATACCCCTCCATAAATCTTCATCTGCGAAACCAAGCCAAAGAAAAGAAAGAAAGAAAGACATAATTCCCTGAAAATGGCATCACAGGTGGATAGGGTTGCAAAGGGAGCTTTTGGCATATTGGCCTTCATAAATCAAAGTATTGAGTATAGGAGTTGGGATGTTATGGTAAAGTTGTATATAAGTCATTGGTTAGACCAAATTTGGAGTACTGTGTTCAGTTTTAGTCATCTAACTAAAGGAAAGATATCAATAAGGTAGAAAGAGTGCAGAAATGATTTATTAGGATGTTGTCCAGACTTCAAGAACAGGGAAAGGTTAAACAGGTGTGTTGAAAGGCATTTGCATCGATGTATGGACTGGCCAGTCCGAACCTACCTGAGCTTCCCTAACCCCTCCCTTGGCTCCTCCCCAGATTTCCCAATAAAGGCTGGTGTGCCTGGACTTGCCCCCTCTTGCTCCTGTACCTGGAACCTGGCCAAGTCATGATTCAGTAATGCTCAGGTTTTTGGTAATTAAAGTTGTTTGATCACTCCATCATGTCAATGTGATTATTGTATGCACCACAAGGGGTTAGGACTTTATTTCTTGGAGCATAGAAGAATGAGGGGAGATTTGATAGAGGTATTTGAATTACAAGGGGGATAAGACAAAGTGAATCTAGATAGCTTTTTCCACTGAGGTTAGATGAGGTACAAACCAGAGGACATGGGCTACGGTCGAAACGGGAAAAATTTAGGGGGATCTTCTTCACCCAGAGAGTGCTGGAAGTGTGGAACGAGCTGACAGCTGTGAATCTGGGCTCAATTTTAACTTTTTTTTAATATTTTATTTATTGAATCATAATGTATACAATTAATAAATAAAACTTTTAAAAAATATACAAAATATATACATGATCCCCTACAACCCCACCCACCCCCTTCCCTAACCCACCCACCCCAACCCACCCCCTCTAACCTACCCCTCCAACGAAAAAAGGAAAAAGAGATCACATAACATCAAAATTCATCAGTTAATTACCATGGTTTGGAGTAACACCAGAACTGTGCGCTGAGGGGATTTAATAATTCAACCCCATATAATCTAAATATGGGGGGCTCTAAGTTTTACGATAAAAAAAGGTATTTATTGTGTAAATTAAATGTTATCTTTTCCCAATGGAATTCAAGACCTCAGCTCCATTTGACATCTCTGAATTTGCACAAATGGGAGGGGTCTGGAGGGCACCAGACTGGTGCAGGTCAGTGGGACTGGGCAAAGTAAATGGTTCAAGTATAGGGTAGAAGGGACGAAAGGGCTTGTTTCTATGTGTAGAGCTCGTCGAAAGAACCAAAGACTTGTTGATCCAAACCAAGGCTTTTATTAGCAAAAGACAGGAGCTCTTCACAGGTGGCCGACCAGTCCGGAATGATCCGACCTGGCTAGGGACACAACCCTTTAAGGCCCAGACAATAGGCGTGGCTTAGCTCTCAGCCAATCGCTGTAAGCACAGTCTAGATACAGGAACTGTATACACTATGTACATTGGTGATAGATCTGTACTATCACTCTATGCCGTAGTGTTCTATGGTTCAATTGTTCTATCTGAAACCAAAAGGAGAGTGTTGGAAATCCCCATCTTTGGAAAGCATTCAGAAGATATATATCAGACCTAGATTAGAGGGTATGAGCTCTGAGAAGAGGTTATGGGGTGTTTTACTTGGAGCATCACAGGCTGAGGGGAGACCTGATAGAGGTTCATGAAATTATGAGAGGCATCAGTCAGGTAGACGGTCAGGGGCTTTTTCACAGGATAAAAAATGTCAAATACTAAAGGACGAGTATTTAAGGTGAGAGAAGGATGATTATAGGGGATGTGTGGTCTTGTTTTATACACAGAGTGTGGGGGATTCTGGAACATGCTAGCAGGAGTAGAAGTGGAAGCAAGATTCAAGATTCTTTTATTGTCATGTAATAAAGCAGGTGTAATATTACACAAAATTGCATTTAGCCCACCAAGAGGCAAGCAAAGATTCGCTATCAGCAGAAATAGCTCAGCACCCCTTAAAGTCGGAGAAAGAGAAGCAAAAGAGAGTCCCTCAGAGTCTCTAAGTGTCCACAGATTCGCCTCTGCAGCCACACAAACCTCACTCCAAACCATCGGCAACCAGAATTCCACATCCAAACCTCCGATGTGATCTGGAAGCCTTCAGCACCCATCGGCACCATTTTGCATCCAGTTTCCGGTACCTGGGTACCCCCTTCAGCCAGCCTTGAGCTAGACTGTAGCGGTCTGCAGACTGTGGTGAGTCCTCTGACTGCAGTTACCGGCAGCCCGCAGCCTGCGTGGGTTTCTCGCCTCAAGTCACCAACAGCCCGCTGCCTATGTCAGTGGAGAAGGTAGGGGAGTGCAGGGGGAGCACCTTTCAACAGTAGTGCCTTACCCCCTCCGCACCCCACCTCGGTCTGACACCCGCTACACCAATGCCAATATCACTCCCCCTCCCAGCTCCAGTCCGGCACTGACACCATCCCTCACCCCGGTCCTATGCTGTCACCCATTCCCCACCCTCACCCCCAACTCCATCCGACACCACCTAAAAATCAGTGCAACCCACCATTCAACCACTGGCTCACTATATGGTATGTGTCGTGGTGCCTTTTTTTAATGTGCTCACTCCCTCTAACTTTAGAACCTGGCTACGCCCCAGGCCTAAGTGTTCTTCAGCTGCAGAGCCCCTCACTGGTTCATTGCCATGGTCACCATCTCATAGGGTTGTCTCCTCTACTTCTCCAGTGAGGGGTGGTCTCTCTGTTTACTGATGCCCTGCGCCCGTCCTCTACTTCTCTTTGAGTCTGTTACCGATGACAGGCGTTGCCATCTTGGGCCCAGACCCCACAGTCAAGGATTTTAAAACGAATCGCCATCGGCTCCAATATCAGGCCATTTGAAGCCTGTATGGAGCCAACAGAAGAGATAAATTTATTAGTGGCAAATATGCTGTTTATCATCTTCAGATAACTCATTTCACAATCAATCAAGCAAACTCAAGAATTTTAACGTGTTCCATTGTGTAACTCCAGCAAGTGAATAGTAGCAACAATTCTCAATTTATTAAAGTGGTGAATTTCAACTGAAGTAATAAAACTTAAGTTATATCTTTTCCATGATATTGTCAGTCAAAGTTCAGATTTAGGCTTTTTTTAGACATTCAGCACGGTAACAGGACATTTTGGCCTGCAAGTCCATGCCATCAATTTACACCCAATTAACCTACACCCCTGGTACGTTTTGAACGGTGGGAGGAAACTGGACTGAAGGCCTGTACCGTGCTGGCTTGAGTCATCTCTAGCTTTTAATCATTGCCACTGGTGGGGACTCGTGGAGAGCGGGGAGTGGAGCCACAGCACTTCCCTAGGGGGTCCAACTGCCTAGTCAAACTTCCGTCAGCTCTGAACAAGCCTGTTCAAGGAGCAACAGTGGTTTATTTTAAGATCCTACAACCGCAGGGTCTGGGCCCAAGATGGCGGTGCCTATGATCAGCAGTGGCTACAAGGGGTTGACGACTCTGAGGAAGCAGATGACTGGCGCGGGGCACCAGAAAACAGGGAGGAGCTCACCCACCTCCCCACCCTGTCTGAGAAGGAGAAACAGAGGATGGTGACCAGCAAGGGGCACTGAGGCTGAAGGTGGTGAGCTGTCCGTGACTCGAGAGTAAGAAACCTGCGCAGATGCGGGGGAGAATGTACAAACTTCTTGCAGATAGCGCAGGATTCGAACCCGGGACCCGATCGCTGGTGCTGTAAAGGTGTTGCACTAACTGTGCCACCCCTGACTTATTGTAAGATTACAAGCATGACATCACATACAACCCTGAGATTCTTTTATCAGTCAGCTGAGCAGAATTTCTACTTTATCAGTAGTGCAAAAAAACTGCCTGTGCAATACAGAAAATATTTAATAATGTGTCAAGTAAGAGTCTCTGATTGAGTTTGTTGCTTAGGCGCCTGGTGGTGGTGGGGTGATGCAAGTCTTGTGGCTCCCATACCTCTTTCTCGATGGCAGCAGAGTGAAGATTGCATTTTCTGTGTTTTGTGGATCTTTGATGATCGCTGCAGTTTCCCTAGAGCTTCCACATAGATTTTCTTGATGGCGGGGAGTGTTTTGTCTGTGAGGTTCTGGGTTGTGCAGGGCTTACTGCCCAGAAGTATTGGTGCAGTTATACCAGGCCGTGATGCACACTTTCCACTACACATCCAAGGAAGTTTGCCAAGGTTTTCAATGTCATACCGTCGGTTTGATTATTACCCCCTCTATGCCACTGTCACAAAAAGCAAGCTATCTAATTAATTGATCATTGAATTAAAGATTGTGCATCACTGGTTTCAAAATAAATGAGTTGCTGATTTTCTATGAGAGACACGATGGGCTGCAGACGCTGTGATTGTAGTAAAAACACCGAAATGCTGGAGGAACTCAGCCAGTCTTTTCAGCATCTCTAGAAGATATATTGTCGACGTTTCAGGCCTGAGCCCTTCTTCAAGGAAAAATCAGAAACAGGATTTATCAGAAAGTCTCAGAATTCAAACAATGGGGGAGGAATCCAGACCAACAAAAGGCACTTTGTAGAATTTATCATGTCTGTGAGAAAGGAGACAGGGAGTAGAAAGACAAGTAGGGAAGCAAGGGGGTTGGGGAGAGGGGAAGCTGTGGAAAGCAAAGGGGTTGGGGAGGGGGCAAGCTGTGGGAAGCAAGGGGGTTGGGGAGGGGCAAGCTGTGAGCTGACTGTTCAGAACATGTAGGCTAGGCTGCAATTCGAACCTGAGACAAAGGTCCTAAGGAGCTTTTGTACATGGGTGAAGGGTGCAGACCAGCACAGCAGGAGGTCTGAAATAGTGGGAATACAAAATGAAGCAAGAAGACACGATTTGGTGTTGAAACCCTTACTCGAGCCACAAAACCATCTCAAAATGTCTCACACACAGGACAAAGTAAAGTGTGGTCAGAACGATGGGTTTTAAGAAAGATTTTGATGGAGAAGATATCAGAGGGTGAGAAAAAGGATTTTTCTGGAAGAAGTACCACAGGGTGAAGCAAACGATGGCAGAATGGGGGCATGAGAGGAGGCAAGGAATTTGAATTAGAAGAGCAGAAGGGTCAGATGAAGAATAAACCTGAATTTGAACTGAAGAAGGAACATATGTTGTAGCTGGAGGAGTACTTTGCCTTGAGGGACTGCAGATGCTGGGAAACAGGAACAGCATTCTAAATGCTCGAAGAACTCAGCCGGTCATGCAGCATCCATAGAAGGTGACAGATAGTCAATGTTTAGGGTCCATACCCAGAAGTTATATTTGAAAGAAGCAGGGGGAGACGTGGTTCAGGAGGGACTGAAGTTTACAGGGCAGAGGAGGGTAGGTCCAACTGGCTTGTTGGTGAGTGCAGGTTCACTCGGCATCATTAAAAGAGGATTGGAGACCCAGTGAACCCACATGCAGGAAGAGCAGAATTACATGGAAATTAAAATATAAGCCCCTGCTCTAAGCATCTGCAGGGGAAGGTGGGGGGGTCCTGAAATTCTTTTAAATGTTCGTTTTTGTTGAAAGAATAAAGCCTATTTGAACAAATGTGCGGAAGCAACCAATCAGTAAGGATAAGGGGAGATGCCGGAATCTTGAGCAAACATTGAGATGCTGGAGGAATTCAGCAGGTCATCCGTGAGGAGCTGAGAACACTTTAAATTTAAATTTTAAACTTTAAATTTAGACATACAGCAGACCCTTTCAAGCCTGCGCCGCCCCAATTACACCCAATTGATCTACAACCCGCCATACATTTTGAGACAAGCTAGGGAGTGGGGAAGTGCAAATGGATCTGGGTGTACTTGTTCACCGGTCACATGCAGGTTCAGAAAGCTGTGAAGAAGGCTAATAGCATGTTGGCTTTCATAAAGAGGGGATTGGAGTATGGGAACAGAGACGCCCTTCTGCAGTTGTACAGGGCCCTGGTGAGACCCCACCTGGAGTATTGCGTCCAGTTCTAGTCTCCAAACTTGAGGAAGGACATACTAGCTATAGAGGGTGTGCAGCGCAGATTGACAGGGTTAGTTCCAGGGATGGCGGGGTTGACATATGCTGAAAGGCTAGAAAAACTGGACTTGTATCCGATGGAGTTTAGAAGGATGAGGGGGGACATGATTGAGGTATACAAAATCATCAGGGGGATAGACAGGGTGAAGTCTGATTACTTGTTCCCAATGATGGGGGAGACGAGGACTAGAGGAAGAATACAGGGTAGGCCCTTTAGGACGGAGATGAGAAAGCATTTTTTTACCGAGAGAAGTGTGAATCTGTGGAATGCTCTGCCACAGAGGGTGGTAGGGGCGGATTCGCTGACTATGTTCAAAAGAGAGTTAGATAAGACTCTTGTGGGTAACAGAGTTAAGGGTTATGGGGATAAGGCTGGAAAGGGGTACTGATGGTAATGATCAGCCATGATCTAAAATGGCGGTGCTGGCCCGACGGGCCAAATGGCCTACTCCAGCTCCTATTGTCTATTGTCTATTGAATGGTGGGAGGCAACCAGAGCATCCAGAAGAAACCCACGCAGACACGGGGAGAGCGTACAAACTCCTTTCAGACAGGGCCGGATTCGAACCCTGGCCCCTGGGCCTATAAGTGTGGCGCTACTCTAGCCCTGCCACCACACAGATGTTGCCTTACTCAGTGCTCCAGATACTCGTTGTCAGCAGTGGAATCAGAAGTCTGCCTCTCTTCCTCACTGGGGAAGGAGGTGCAGTGCATGGATGGCACTAGGTAATCAACAGTGGAAGAGGGGATATGATTGGGATGGGTGGGGGGGGGGGAAAGTTGGAGATGGTAGCTAGTCAAATCAGATCAGATATTGTCATGTAATGAAAGAGAAATATATTACACGAAATTGCCTTTAACCTGCAATAAGACAGACAAAGAATCACCATTAGCATTTCCCACTGCCCCTTACAGTCAGAGAAAGAGAAACAAAAGAGTCTCCCAGAATCACCGAGTGCCGGTGGATTCACTCCCACAGCCTTCTGTTCAGTTCAAACTATCAGCAACTTGTGCCCAGATCCAAACCTGTAACACAATGAGGAAGCCTTCAGCAACAAGGGCCCTTCAGGAGCCCTCCTTGCCCTCAGCATCCCTCTCGAATCCCGGTTCTGATATCTGGTTCTCGTGAGCCAGTCGGCAGCAGCCCATAGCCTGATGGGAGTCCTTTGAGCTTGTGTCACCTGCAGCCTGCAGCCTCTGTGTGTGTGTGTGTGTGTGTGTGTGTGTGTGTGTGTGTGTGTGTGTGTGTGTGTGTGTGTGTGTGTGTGTGTGTGTGTGTGTGTGTGTGTGTGTGTGTGTGTGTGTGTGTGTGTGTGTGTCCTTCAGTTGCAGAGTACCTCACTGGTCTACCACCATGGTCACCATCTTTAGGGTTGTCTCCTCTGCTTCTCCTTCTCAACTGGTGATTTCCTCCCTGTTTCTGGTGCCTTGCACCAGGTCCATTGCTCCCCCAGGGTCTACAACCCCTCAAAGCTGCTACCGAACACAGGTGCTGCCATCTTGGGCCCAGGATTTTAAATAAAGTATTGTTGGCTCCTTTAACCAGCTGCAGAGCCATCGACAGTTGGACTGGGCAGTAGGAGCCCGTGGGGAAGAAACGCTGTATCTCCACTCCCCACTTTCCCCAGGTCTGCACCAGCAGTGGCGCGGCCTTTACAACACCTCCAGAAATACAGCCAGCCTCAGCCGATTGTGAGCTCTGAAGCCTTTCCATATTGAGCAAAACTGGTCTGAGCTTGGATTGGTATAAAGTGCCAAGGTTTGTGAGGTGGATGGTAATGAATACTTCAAACTCTCCTCACGAGAGGTGGTCTCATACTTGTGAATAATGTCACCTCAGAGACCACTCAAATATACATTTTACAAGCCAAGAGTGGACATAAACTGAATCTCTCATATGATTAATGTTCTTCATGTTTGCCTCTGCTGGTCTACAAGGGCAGTTCAACCAATATTGCTTCTTTCAAAGTTAGTGAATTCTACAGAAACACATAATAAAGTTGTTGGAAGTTGCAGCTGCCTTAAAACAATATTTTGCTTTGCATTAAAAAAATATATTTTTGAACAAAAATAAACCATAAAAACGTGGAACAGACATTCGTCAGAGACCAGATGTACCCTCTACTCCTGTTCAAAATGTCCTAACGAGTCAATATGGGTTGTTCCATGTTGTTGTTAACTTGACCTACGACATCACGGGCACCAGTCTTCACTCCATCGAGGACATCTACAAGAGACGGTGTCTTAAGAAAGCAGCCTCTACCCTCAAGGATCCTCGCCACCCAGGGCATGCCCTCTTCGCTCTGCCACCATCAGGAAGGAGGTACAGGAGCCTGAAAATGACCAGCATCTTCCCCACTTCCATCACATTCCTGAATGTTCGATAAACCACAGGCACTGCCTTACTTTGACATCTTGTGCACTATTTTTGTGAGGCTGTTCATACGATTGTTTGCCCTGTGACGCTGCCGCAAAAGAACGAATTTTGTGACTTGTTCATGACAATAAGTTTTGCTTCTGCTTCTTGTGCATTGTCTGATCACCAATTATTTGTTAATGTATAGAAAGAGGATAAATAATATAATTAATACTTCTCATTTCATAAGGAGAATTGTTGGAAAAGTTCGCTGCTCTTCAATGTGGGAGTAAATAATTTCCTGGCCTCGTAAGATAATAATAATTAAGCAGAGAAACGTCTTATCAATTGGAGTTTTGCTGGTTTATGTTACACCAAGCATTGCTTGGAACCAGAGAAGGGAAATCAAGCTGATAATTCTGTGTTCAGCTGAAGGATGTACACAAGGACTGTGGCTCAACAAGTATTAAAAATCTGACAGAGAACCCACAAGAAGTAAACTCACAAACCAAACTCTAAGCAAAACTTCGTTGAAAATACCACCCAGTTAAAATGACAGCATTTTGTTCCCCTCCGCTCTACAGATATGGGCTTGCTCATCAAACGTATCAATGAGCCTTTGTTAAGCTACTTTTATACATTTGATGGCAGCAAGTTGCATCCCATAGGTAAATACTTTTAAAGGTCACATACCAGCAGGACCCTAAATGCAGGCTTCACTGACTGCTAGCCTTACTGAATACCTCAGTGGGTCTTTAGAGTCAAGTCAGACCCTTGAGACCCTCGGGTCAAGAACCAGTGAGGTTAACGCTGGTCCCACATCGTGTGAATGCAGCTTTAGACACCACGGGGAATTCTTTCCTCTGTTTTGACTAAATTTTGAGAAAACCGTGGAGACACACAGACAATAGCACGCTTCACTAAGATAGCCTGAACACAACATCTGCATTTTGCACTGCTCAGACAAATAGGGGCTGCTCTAAAAATGCACTGGCAAAAGGTAATTTACTGTAAGAAATAAATCAAAGGTGGAGCTTTTAACTACCAGTCACAACTAAGTTTATTGGGTGGAAATTGTTTTAACCAAATGGTGAAGATTTAATATAAATGCCACAAGGGTTGTAGGAAGGAGTTTGGATGTCAAGGTGAGGAGCGTACAGATTTTTGTTATGATTTGAATAAAATGGTAAAAAATATAATGGAAGCTGATACAACCGTCAGTGACAATTGTATGTAGATATTAAAATTTAAAGTAATTCAGAGCAATGGAAAAAATTAGCTCCGGCACAGGCAGGAGGGGGCCAATGGTCTCCTTCTAATCTGTATATTTCTTTTAGCCCATGATCAGGCATGCCCAATCAGATGGACCAAGACCTCAGACCAGTTTTATGGTGGCTAAAAGATATTGCCATCATTGGTTGTGCTATTGATTGGCTGCCTGTCCAATGGGGGCAGTATCAATCTCTCACATTGCCAGCCAGGGTAGAATAGAGGGGCTATTGAGGACTGACAGAAAATAAAAATCTTGTGTTGTATGACTGCCTGTTTACATAACAAAGCAAGAAAGTTTGTGGATTGCTTGGAATCCGGTGCAATATATAAATGAGCTGGAGAAACTCTGAACCAAGGGCCCAGGCCTGAAACCTTGGTTATCCTTTACTTCCTGTGGATGCTGTGTGACCTGCTCAGTTTCTCCAGCACTTTGGGGTATTGCACCACTTGTACTACCTGCTTTAATTCAGCTCATGTTGCAAAGACTGAAAAAAACAACATAACAATTCCAAGAGCATCAAACCTCAGATTGCATAATTCAAATAGGTCCAGCCTCTTAGATCTCTGTGCCTTATACCAATCACTTGCTTTCATTTCAGACTAAATTCTCGGGGCTGAGCTGTCTATCCTACCGTTTGGACAGTGGGCCTTCCTTTTCTGAGGCGAAACCTCTCTTGCTTTCCCTCCGCTTTGGATCTGAGGTGGCCGACGAGGCCAACATAGAAGCCGCGAACACTGGCGAAGGTGAGGCGGGTGGCTCAAGGGCTGCTTCACCCCTCCCTGTGCTTGCATGTATTCCCAGGGGCTCCATCTCCCTTCGGTGGAGTGGTCGCAGTCCGGGGATTCCCGTGATTTGGGTGCAGCGCAGAGGCCTGCAGACGCTGCGACTGCCGTAGAAACTGGAGACGCTCAGCCAGTCTCGCAGCGTCTGCACGTCGGCCTCAGCCCTTCTTCGAGGTATAAGCACAAAGCAGGCAGGCGACTCAATAGAGACTGAGAGGGAAAAGTGGAAGACAGGGAAGGGGAGGAGTCCAGACCAACAAACAAAAGGTATTTTTTTGGATCGTGGTGCTACAGTTATTCAAGGAGTACAAACTTGATGATCGTCCTTCATGTTTTCCCCTCAAGTGGAAAGGCTTTCAGGACAATGCGTACAGACAGACAGCACCCTCCTGCAGCTAATGTGTACGACAACACACTTTGGAGTGGCAGCATGCCAGGAAGAAACCTGATCGTAGCAATGCCCTTCTTATTCTCATAATATCATTCACAGTATGTTCTATGAGATGGCAAGGATGTTGTAATTAAAGAGAACTCGTCCAATACTCTGCTGGCCGATCGCCCATCTTCCACTCTTTATAAAGTTGAGCTCATATAAAACTCTTGTGTCTGTCTTTTGGCTTGCTAGCCAACACCACTACCACTCCCCCACCCCCTCTCCCCTCCCCCCGCCACCCCCTCTGCTCATGTTGGCTCCCGGACCAGTTAGAACCGCAAATTAAAGATTTTTGTCTCTGTGCTCATGTTTACCACTCATCTTTATCAATGAAATCTCCTCTAGCTTGACAATCCTTCCAAAATCTGATGTTCCTCCAATTTATAAATGCCAGAGGATATCTGTATAAGGTGAGGGTAGGAGAGTTTAGGGGAGATGTCGGGGGTAAGTCATTTACACCGAGTGGTCGGTGCCTGGAATGCATTGCTCGGGGCAGTAGTGGAGCTGGAACAATATGGACATTTAAAAGGTTCTTAAGGGGGTTCTATGCACAAAACCTGCATTATCGCCTGCTCATTTTTTTTTAAAAAAGGCAAATTTACCTTTTATGCAGAGGATGGGAAGGGTGGATAGCGCAGTTCTTTTATGAGAGGAGCACACCAACTTCTCAGGGCAAAAGGGGAGCAGGATGTATAGCACAGCAGTGGCTGCACTGCAATAGCCCCGCCACCCCGCAGCCTGCCAATCTCCCCGCCCCGCTGCCTAACAGACCCTCCACCCCACTGCCTGACAGCCCCCCTGCCCTGCTGCGTGAGCCCTTCTGCCTGACAGCAACCCACCCCACTGCCTGACAGTACAACCCACCCCGGTTCCCCGACTGCCCCCGCACCCCGCTGCCTGACAGCACTGCCACACCACTCCCTTCCTCCTCCATTCCCCTTCCTCTCTATTTCCCTCCATCCCCACCCCTCCCTCTCTCTTCCATCCCCCCTTCCTCTTGCCCTATCTCCCCCTATCAGCCCCACACTGATCCCACCACCCCGCTGCACAGTTCATGGAACCCGTACACCCAGCATTGATTGAAGCAAAGCTGCCGCCAGGAGCCTGCAGAGTCCCAGCCATTCAGTCTGAGGGGCAGTGTGACAGGCAGGCAACATGAGGTAACGTGCAGTGTGAGGGAGTGGGGAGGCATGAAGAGCAGGGCGGAGTGAACGAGTGCAGCCTGACAGCACCACCGGCCGCTCTGTGACAATGCAGCGGCGCGATGGGGCTGTCAGTGTGAGGTCAATCATCTTCCCTTCCTGTTCGGAGCCACTTTCAGTGGCAATCCTTCTTTGCAGGAGGGGAGGGATTTCATTCCACCTCTGAGACTACCACCCTAGGCAGAGGGAACCTGGAGCTAGTTGGACCAGCCAATCCTTCTTTGGACCTTTTATGCAGGTAAGTGGAGTGTCTTAAAGTAAGAGGAAACCTGTCTTTAGAGATTGTTAATTTTCACTATAAAAATCCATTTAGACAGGCACATGGACACAAGAAAATTAGAGAGTTGTGGATGAGAGTAAGGGAAGGTTTGGATTGTTGAGGAGGTTAAAAAGGTCTGAACAACATCATGGATTGAAGGGTCTGTACCATGCTGGCCTGAGACATCTCCAGCTTTTATCATTGCCACTGGTGGGGACTCGTGGAGAGCAGGAAGTGGAGGCACAGCACTTCCCTAGGGGGCCCAACTGCCTCGTCAAACTTCCATCAGCTCTGAACAGGCTTTAAAGGGCCTGTTAAAGGAGCAACAGTGGTTTATTTTAAGATCCTCCAACAGCAGGGTCTGCGCCTGAGATGGCGGTGCTACAAGGGGTTGACAACTCCGGGGAAGCAGAGGACTGGCGCAGGGCACCAGAAAAATGGGGAGATCACCCAGCACACACCCCCCCCCCCACTCCAT
Source organism: Narcine bancroftii (assembly GCF_036971445.1). Classification (NCBI taxonomy): domain Eukaryota; kingdom Metazoa; phylum Chordata; class Chondrichthyes; order Torpediniformes; family Narcinidae; genus Narcine; species Narcine bancroftii. The sequence goes on from NC_091470.1 coordinate 22,983,578, forward strand.
TTGAGAAGGAGAAACCGAGGAGATGACCCACAGGATGGTAACCAGTGAAGGGCTCTGAGGCTGAAGGCGGCAAGCTGTTGGTGACTCAAGAGCGAGAAACCCGCGCAAGCTGTGGGCTGCTGGCAACTGCAGCCAAGGAACTTGCACCAGACTGCGTACTGCTGGAGACTGGCAGAAGGGATACGTTTACTACAAGATCTAGATCTTGTATCTCGGAACCGAGATACAAAAGTGTGCCGAGGGCACTGCAGGCTTCCTAATCATGTCAGAGGTTTGGATCTGGAGCTCGGGTCGCTGATGGTTTAGACTGAAGGCTGGGTGGCCACGGAGGCTGAGGGAGCACTGGAGGTGAGTCCACTGACATTCAGTGACTCTGGGGGGACTCCCTTTCACTTTTCTTTCTTTGAGTGTAAGGGGCTCCGAGCAATTTCTGCTGATGGTGAATCTTTGACTGCCTAACGGTAAAGGAAATTTTGTGTAATATTACATTTTCTGTTTTATTACATGACAATGAATCTTGAATCCCTAAGCTCTGGAATGTCTTCACCGAACCTCTCTGTCCTTGCCCCTAACCATCATGTCATAATGTTTGCATCTGATAGAGTGTTTTAAAGGAGGTGACCAAGAGAATTGATGAGAACAGGGTATGGACTTTAGCAAGGCCTCCAACAAGATCCCACATGGTAGGTTAAGCTAGAAGGTTAAATCACATGGGATCCAGGGTGAAATTCCCAATTGGAATCAAAACTAGCTCGGTGGAAACAAACGGAGGGTTATAGTGGAGGGTGCTTTACCGATTGGAGGGATGTGACCAGTGGGTCAGCACTGGGTCCACTGTTGGTTCCTATCTATATAACAATTTATATGTAAATGGAGTTAACATACCTTGCAAATTTACAGATGACACTAAAATTGGAGGTGTAGTGGACAGTGAGGAAAGATACGTTTACTACAAGATCTAGATCAGCTGGGAAGGTAGGCCAAGGAGTGGCAAATGGAATTTAACTCTGGCAAGTGTGAAATGCTGAACTTCAGTAAGTCAAACCAGGGTAGGTTTTACAAAGTTAGTGGCAGGGCCCTGGAGAGGGTTGGAGAACAAGTTCAAGTGTATTGTTATCTGATCACACAAGTACAACCTGTCGAAACAGCGTTCTCTGGTCCTCGGTGCAAAACACACAGACGCACATCCGGACATAACACACATACAGACAAGCAATACATATGTAGGACAAATGTACAGATTGTATATAAAAATAAATATTCTTTAGTAAATATGAGAGTTTCAGGTGATAAGTGTGGACAGTTCCTTTGGTCGTTCAGCATTCTCATTGCCCGTGGGAGAACCTGTTTCTCAGCCTGGGGTTGCAGGCTCTGATACTCCTGTATCTCTTTGCTGATGGAGGTGGCTGAAAGAAGAGACTGCAATAGCTCAGTGGTTAGAGCAGTGGCCTTGTAAAGCAGGGGATGTGAATTTGTTCCTCACTGGGGGTTCATTGGCTCTGGACAAAGTGGTGACTTTCTGTCTTCCTTATGGCAGACAAAAGTTAAAGAATTTCACATTACATTCTAAATGTAGTATTCCATGACAATAATGGAACCTTTAACTTTGAAAATGTCAGGTGGTAGGGGTCCTCAACAATTTTATGCGCCATCTTCAGACAACAATCCCATGTCTATTGGGGGTGGGGGGGGCAAGGGAGGGAGGGATTCTCTTTGCTCCTCTTATAGTCCTGTGGATTGACCTCCAATCCAATTCTCTGCAGCAAAACCTAGGAGTACAGGTATGTAATTCCACAAAAGCAGCAACTCAGGTGGATAGGGTGGTGAAGAAGGTGTTTGACCAACTCCTCTTCATTGGGTGGATTATTGAGGATGAAAGTTGGAATCTCACGGCACAAGGTACCGATCAGACCATTCTTGTTGTGTACAGATCTGGTCACCCAGCTGTAGGGAAGGTCATTAATAAGTTGGAAGGGGTGGATAGGCGATTCACCAGGAAGGTGTCAGGACTGGAGGGCTTGAGTTATAGCAAGAGGAGAGATAGGCTGGGCCTTTATTGTCTCCAGTGTAGGAAGCAGAGGGCTGACTTTATGGAGATATACAAATTCAAGAGGGGCATAGATAAAAGTCATTGTTTGCAGTCTATTCCCTGGGGTAGATGATTCTAGAACTAGGGAGTGTAAATTTAAGGTGAGAGGGGAGAGGCACCTGAGGGGCAAAGTTTTCACACATAGGATAGTCCACATAAGGAATGAGCTGCTAGAGGAAACTATATAAGTGGGTACAATTATAACGTTAACGCAGCGGTTATCATAACACCAGAGACCCAGGTTCAAATCTGCTCTGTAAGGAGTTTGTGCATTCTCTCCATGTCTGCGTGGGTTACTTTTGGGTGCTCCAGTTTCCTCCCACCCTTCAAAACTTATGGAACTTGTAGGTTCATTGGGGTATTTTGGTGTCACAGGCTTGTTGGTCAGAAGGGCTTGTTACTGTACTGTATGTCTAAACAAAAATGCAATTTGGACACAAACATGGATAGGAAAGGCCCACAATGCCATCTTGGTCAGTCTGGATAAGTTGGGTGAAGGATCTTTTGCGTGTGAACTGACTCTGTGACTTTGTTGACAATGGATTCTCCACGGATGGCTTAAGTTAATTTCCCCTTATGTGGTTCATGCCATTCCTTTGTTGACATACTGGGAATTTACTTAAGGTACTACACAAGTATAAACACTGAACCCAACACTGAACTGTTCAAAAGGCAGAAGTCACAATTTGCAATGGAACAGGAGGGTTATTCCTCTCCATTTGACTTCTGCCTTCAATATTATGAGCCATTGGCCAAGATGGTACTTACTTGGCCCATTTCCCTCTGAATCTGGCTGTAGGTACCAGCCACAGCTTTGGAGTGAGACGGCATGCAGGTAGTCCTCAACTTAGGACCGCATTCCGTTCTGACTGATCGGCCGTACCTTGAAATGGATTCAAGTTGGAAATTCACTGTATCCATTTTATCGCGAGAGGTTGGCCACCCCTGCCATAGACGCCATTTTCCAGAGAGGCCGCTATTTTCACTCCAAAAGCATAATTTTTATATGCACATATATAGTATTTTTCTTTTTTTTAACTTCTACAGTATTTTTTTTCTTTTGTAAAAATTTCTACAGAGTTTTTTTTCGCTCAGAAATGCAGATGGTCATAAGTCAGGGACGCAATTTTCCAGTATCTTAAGCTAGGGTGCATAGGAATATCATCCTTGGATAATATGGTGGAACTGCTGTTTCAAACTGTTCCATAATATAAACAGTAAAGATTCGGATGCATGATTGCTAAAGGTGACAGCAATTTAGTGTAATGATTCAGTGAATGGTCACTACACGATCCTGTAAATGCCCAAAAGGAAGAAACACCAGTATCACTTATAGTGAAACATTAAGCTTTTTCAAGCCAAGTGACCAAGAATAGGATTGGATCAATCTCTGCTTTTATTGTAAGATTCAGCAGCTATTGAAAGGTTCAACCTTTGGACCAGACTGAACGTTCAAAATGGTCCATGAGTGCATTGTGAAAGAACTTAATGGCCTGAATAGCTTTTCCCCATTTCTGCATTCTTATGTTCTTATGTGCTTAAATGATACCATCTGTAATGGCACAGAAATAGCTTTCTCGATGCAATATTGTTGAACTATAAAATTCTTGAAAATGTTAACACTGTTATGCTTTGTTCAAACGCAATTGATGAAGAATGTGTGGCAACTGATCCAATTTACTTTACAATTCGGCTGTTGTTACAATAACCCAATGGAGCTGCAAATGTAGTCAAGGTGCTGCCATCCGTGGGTGTTGTGAAATCCAGCCTGCTGCTCTTGCTTGCCACGGACCTTCACTGCATTAATTGTGTGTGGACATGTTTCTCCCCCAGCCATTCTGGTGATAAGCCACTCAAGTTAAATCGTTAACAAGGCCGATTCTGATTTGAGGGTTTTGTTTGAAAATGGAGATGGGAAGCAAAAATGCGGCTGGTGACGGGGTGGGGCACATTAAGGGGGGGGGGGGAAGAAGTTTGAAGAACATTGTCACCTCCTTGGCCTTCTCCTTCAAGAATGGGGGCACTGGGCCAACTGGGCCATCGAACTGATGGCAGGAGCAAAGGGTCATCGAGTTATGTGTTTCACAGAGTGTGGGTTTCATGGGCTTCATCAAATGATTTATTTGTTTGCAGCCAACAAGGTTCTTTATGCTATGTTAAATTAAACACTGTATATGAGGTTGGGAGGGACAATAATCCTATAGGATAAGACGCATTGTGTGCTTTGCAGTAGCCATACACGCTGGAGAAACTCACAGGTCACTCAGCATCTATAGGAAGTAAAGGGTAAGCAATGTTTCGGGGCCTGGGCCATTCATCAGGCATGATCCTACTGAACCTATAGTTGTTGATAAGCTCCATAAGGTACCGTGGAATCTGGGTGACCCTGCTCCTTCCAATATGCTTGGGAAACCCAGCAGTAGTTTGGCACCTTCTTCACCAGGCACTGATTCTTTCATGTCCTTCAACATTCCTGAGCCAGGTTCCTCTGTTCATGTCCTTCAACGGTCCTGAGCCAGAGTTTCTCTGTCTGCTTCCTTCAACGCTCCTGAGCCTGAATTTCTCTGTCCGCTTCCTTCAACGCTCCTGAGCCAGGAGTCCTTTGTCCCTTCAACGCTCCTGAGCCGGGTTTCCTGTGCACCCATCAATAAATATATTGAGTTCTGATTTCTGCACTTCCATTAAACTCATCAAGGAGCCACTTCCCACACTCCCTTTGAGCAGCACGGTTTGCGTGGCGGTTAACGCAAAACCTCTACAGTACCAGCATTCGAATTTTGGGTTCGAATCCCGCACTCTTTGTAAGGAGTTGGTACGTTCTCCCTGTGTCTGCGTGGGTTTTCCCCCAAAACATACTGAGGGTTTAGATTAATTTGGCGTCATGGATTCGTGGGCTAAAATTGCCTGTTACCATGCTCTATTTTTAAATCTGATTCACAAAAATAAATTACAAAAAGCCTGCGAGGCATCTAAAACAAAGAAAATTAAAATAGTATCCAAAAGACTGGCAAATCGGTCAGTTCTGAACTCCAAAGTTTGCTGTATTGGCCACAGGGCACTTAGAAAATAATAGCAGGTGTGGGCAAACAGAACAATAAATTTTGAAGTGGTAGCTAAAACAGCCCCTTCAGCCCACGTGTCTGTGCCAAACGTGATGTCCTAATCAAGCTGAAATTCTACTGTTTGCACCTGATAGATATCCCCCCATCCTCTAGGTATCCAGAAGTCTGCCTCTCTGGGATACACAGGTTTTTCCTGGTGGTACTGTGAGAAGGGTCCTTCTGTCAGCAGGTTATCTCTAACATTCATACAGCCATGTAATGAATCCAAGTTACAGAATATGAGAGTTTCAATGAAAAGAAATATCAATTATCTTAAGTAATGACAGCATGATTCCACTACTGTAGAGTTCATTCAAGACCCTGATGGGTTGCAGGGAAAAGAAACGGCCCTGAAGTCTGTTGGTGTGAGATTTCACGTTCTTGAGCCTTCTTCCCCAAAGTAGCCGGGAGAAGAGAGAGTGTGCGTCCGACGTGGTGAGTCCTTCATTATGCAGGGAGTTGAACATGTGTATCATCCATGACCATGGAATCTGGGTGACCCTGTTCCTTCCAATATGCTTGGGAAACCCAGCAGTAGTTTGGCACCATCTTCACCAGGCGCTGATTCTTTCACGTTCTTCAACACTCCTGAGCCAGGTTCCTCTGTTCATGTCCTTCAATGGTCCTGAACCAGAGTTTCTCTGTCCGCTTCCTTCAACACTCCTGACCCAGGAGTCCAGGAGTCCAGAATTTGATCACCTCTTAAATTTTAGGCATGTAGCACAGTAACAGGCCTTTCTGGCCCACAGGTCCACAGCACCCAATTACACCCAATTGGCCTATAACCCCCAGAGCATTTTGAAAGGCGGGAGGACACCGGAGAAAACCCATGCAGGTATGGAGAGAAAGTCCAAAGTCCTTACAGGCAGCCCCAGATTGAACTCCGGTTCCTGGCGCTGTTACAGCATGGTGCTAACCTGCAACACTAACTGGCCGCTCAATTGGAATGAGACCTTTTGAAAGGTTTCATTAAAATTCACACACTGGGCACATCGGCAGGGTTACACACATCCTTCAAGGGCTGAAGGCTTATTGTGCGGCCTCTGTTGACATTCCTCCTGTACGTGCCCCTGACCGGCGTGGAACAACACATGAGCAGCATGCTGTCAATTTCCTAAGCTTTCCAGTGGAAAACCCAGTCTGCAGCAATAATGGGGAGGTGCACAGCTACCGCAGCAGTTAGCATAACAGCACCAGTGACTGAGGTTCGAATCTAACGCTGACAATTGGAGTTTGTTTTTCCCGTGTCTGAGTGGGTTTCCTCCAGATGCCCTGGTTTCCTCCCTCCGCTCAGAAATGTATCGGGATTGTCGGCCAATTAGGTGCAATTGGGCGGCACAGGCTCATGGCCGAAAGGGCCTGTTACCGTGCTGTAAGTCTAAATTAAATTAAATCCTTCAGGTATCAGAACACCTTCCAGCAGCATTCACGCTTTCCTTTAACATGCCCTCAACCCCTGGTATGAGATCAATTTCGTCCTTTCAGAGGGAGATGAAGGGCAGCTCGGGTGGCGTAGCCAAAGAGCCATAGATCAGGACTGGGATTCAAATCTCACAGTGTCTTGTAAGGAGTTTGTAAGTTCTCCATGTGTCTGAGAGGGTTTCCTCTGGGGGACCCAATTTCCTCCACTGTTCAAAACATACCAGGTGTTGTAGGTTAATTGGCTGTGTTATGAGCCCAGAGGACACATAAACCCAGCAGCAATAGATATTCACCAAGACAAATGGTTTCTTAAACAAAAGTTGTTCTTAATTATCTTTAAACATGAAAATGGAATCAAACTTTAACTTAACTCTATTTACTTACTTAACCTAACTTAACCCCCTTTTGTATGTAATGTGTGTGTAAGTTCAGAAAAGTTATTTGGTTCACAGTCCAATTGCACTACTCATTCCTCCAAGTTCACTGGTTGCAGGCAATTCTTATTCTGTGCACAGAATTTAACATGTATAAAGTTCACCAGACTTTGGTGCTTGAAAGGTAAATGGTTACCACTCTGAAAGGTTCTTATTGGTTTTCAGAGAGAAATGTGTTGTTGCAGGACATCCACAACTGATGTACTTCCATCAGTCACCTCAGTGTCTTGCTGACGAAACTTGCCCCTCAGGGTTCTCCAGATGATAACCTCTTTCTTTCAGTTCCTTTCTGTTTCTTTTATTCCAAGTGAAACATTAGACAGCCAGTCCTCTCCTCTTGCATGAACCACAAGGGCTTTGACCAGGCCATCTTCCAAATGGGCTTACCAGCTTGTCCTGTTCCAGTCCCAGCTATTTCTGCTGGCTCCAACACTGTTAAGTGATTCTGTGTGTGTGTGTGTGTGTGTGTGTGTCTCTCTCTCTCTCTCTCTCTCTCTCTCTCTCTCTCTCTCTCTCTCTCTCTCTCTCTCTCTCACTCACTCTCTATCTCTGAGACTGAGAGAAAGCCTGTTTGACTCTCTGCTTGCAAAACCACATGACCCTCTTACAGCAGCAAGTCTCCTGCAGACAACAGCGGCTCCAATCTGCTCTTTCATCTGTTTCCTTGATAAACAATAATCCATTAGTGACATCTCTTGAACACTCTTCAAAGCTCTTGCAAAAAGGTGTGAGAAGCCACTGTGTCTCCAGTATTTCAAATAAGATCTGTTTTAAAGTGTTTGCATGTGACCTAGCCTGACAAACCTTTCCAAATGTATCTCCCAAAAACATTTCTATATACTCTGTCACAGTTGCAATTAAGCGGCACAGGTTTATGGGCCAAAATAGCCTGTTACTGTGCTATATGTCTAAATTTTTAAAAAATAAAGGGGAACTAGCAGAGAGCAGAGCAAACCTGTGGGCACATACGAGATGCGGTATTGTGCAGAGGGCAGGATGGATGAAAACAATAAAGGAAGTCCATTTTAGACAAATGTTTCACATTGAGCTGCAATCACATCCACACAGAGTCTGCGACATAACTAAAACATCTTCAGGTTTAAGTACCTCAGACCTGGTTTAAACCAACATTTTAAGATATATATATTCCATCTGGGTGCTCTCCAACCAGATGGCATTAACATAACTTCTTCGGTTTCTGCTCGCCCACTCTCCATTCTCCCTCTCTTCCCTATCCCTCTGTCTTCTTTCCTCCAGCTCTCCACTCACAGAGCCATCCCCCCCCCCCCCCCCCACCGTTTGCTGGTAAGCCCGTCCTCCCTTATCCACCTATTATCTCCCGCCTGTGGGACTGTGCTCCTCCCCCCGCCCCTCCTGCCCCACCTTTTTTTAATCAGGCACCTGCCTATATTTTGCTAATACAGTACATTTCCAATTATCCGAAAACCACTTAACCGAAATTCTCATTGATCCAAAATTTTGAAAGTTGAAAAAAAATGATCTTTTCTTAAATTTATGCATTTATCCTACTTTGTAAGCAGAGATCATGTTTTTTTCTGGTAAGGATTAAACATTAGTTAATGCTTGAGAAACCTTCCATTGTGTTTTTCTTGTTGTTTAACCGCTGATACAAGTTCTCAGTTATCCGAAAAATCAAAAAACATCTGGTCCCAAGCATTTCGGATATTTGAAAAGGTACTGTACCTTGATGAAGGGCTCGGGCCTGAAGCATTGGTTTTGTATCTTTATCTTTGCCATATAAAGTACGCTGCTTGATCTGCTGAGTTTCTCCAGCATTGTGTTTTTTTTATTTTTAATTTAATATATAGTGGTATTCAGATTCCCCGAGTTTATCTACTAATCACATCAAGCAAACTGAACATTTCTAATGCAAATAAATGGTTTTCTGGACACTTACAGATCTCCAGCTGTGTCATTAAAAGTGGCACAGTCTGTTCTGTGTAGGTATGTTATATTCATACAACACAAGTGCTGGACAATACCATCTATAGCACCTAACTTGACATCTAATGGTATTCACATCACCTAGACTCTCACCGTTAACATCTTGGGAGTCTCCACTGATCAGAAATTTGACCGAACCAAGCACGTATTCTGTGGCTACAAGAACAGGTCAAAGGTTGGTGACTGTCTTAACCCCTGGGGTCTACAAAACAGAGGTCAGCAGTGTAATGGAATAGTCTTCACTTGTTTGGATGGGTGCAGTTCCAACAGCTCTCAGTACAGACCAGGACAAAGCTGTGATTGGCCTTCCATCCACCACTTCTACCCCCAGTGGGTGCACAGTGGCTTTGGTGTGGATTGCCTGTATAAAAAAAAAATCAACAGTACTATCCCTCCTCCAGCCTTCTCCAACAGTTCCTCCCAAATCTCCAACCTCTACCACCAAGAAGCAAGGGTATATGGGAACTCTATTTGCTGTTGGTTCTTCTACAAGTCACACACCGTTCAGATTTTTAATAGTAGATTCACAATCCTCCATTGCCACTGGGTTGAACTTCTGAAAATCTCCCCCCCCCCCCCCCGGCAACACTCTGGGATAGCCCCCAATAGAAGGAGCTTTTCAAGAAGATAACTGACCACTCTCTTATCACGAGTAGTCGGAATGAGCAATAAATATGCCTTGCCAAATAAAACAACCTTCTCAGAATTAATTTTTTATAAGTTAAACAACATATTTCATTTTCTCTTCAACCTTATGTTTCATCCTTCATGCAGCTGTCTAACCCTTATTGTCTCCATTACAATCAGAAGTGATCTTGCCATGTAACAACTCTCTCTCTCTCTCTCTCTCTCTCTCTCTCTCTCTCTCTTTCTGTTCCTCTCTCTCCCTCTCTCTCTCTCTCCCCCTCTCTCTCTCCTTATTTCCCTTTATGTATATTTTTTCATTTTTATTGTATATATTGGCGTCCTTCGGTTCGAAGAAGACACGTGTTGTGCAAATCATCTGTGGACAAAACGGTGACTTTGCAGTCCCAGTCTGGAACACAGAGTCTAGCACAATGGCTCCAAACCTTTTGTTTGTCATCCATTAGTGTTTTTTTTTCTGCTGTAAAAATGCTTCATGATGATTTTCTATATGAACCATATCATGGACCATGAGGAGAGTGAAGTCGTAGGTAGAATTAGGAGAGAGATTCTGTTGAAGGAATTTGAGTAGCTGGGGACTAAATTAAAAAGCAGAAGCAAAAAAAGTGATGAACTCCAGTTGATAAGATTAGGGAGTTAAATGACGTGGGAAATGCGGGGTTGAATTCATGGGATTTTCGTGCCAGTATTGAAGAAGGAGGGAGTTCCTGCCATGGAATGGGCTCCACCTGAAACCTGAGACCAGGGTCTTGGCGAATCGCATAACTAGGCCTATGGACAAGACTTTAAATTTAAAGGGAAGGAGAGTGCAGGAGAGCTTATTGAAGACTCCAGAATAAAAAATGGGACAGAAAAAGGTTTTAAAATTTTCAACATTGCAACATGGAGACAAATGTGAGAAGGGTGGTGAACATAGACCAAAGGTGTTGCATTTAACTGCATGCAATGCACAAACCAAAATAGATCAGAATCAGAATCAAAATTTATTGTCAGGAATATGTCACAAAGTTCTTTGTTCTGTGACAGCATCACAGGTGCAAAATTGCTATATATTACTTTTTTTTAAAATAAATGAGTGCAAAAGAATTTAAGGAAGAGTTAGGAAGGTATATGGATGAGAGAGATATGAAATGTTATGGGCTGGGTGCGGGTCAATGGGACTAGGTGGGAGGAGGTGTTCGGCATGGACTAGAAGGGCTGAACTGGCCTGTTTCTGTGCTGTAATTGTGGTGTCTGGTTCATTGTCCATTCAGAAATCTGATAGAAAGTGGAAGAAGCTGCTTCTGTACCATTGGGAGTTAGACATCAAGCTCCTGTACCTTCTTCCTGATGGTAGCAGTGAGAAGAGGGATGGTGAGGGTCCTGGAGGATAGAGGCTACATTCTTGAGACACCACCTCTTGCACATGTCATTAATAGAGTGAAGGCTGGTGTCCATGATGATGTTGGTAGACATTTCCTGTCCTGTGCATGAGGCACCTCCATGCCAGAGAGTGATGCAACCAGTCAGAATGCAAGAGTTTTTGGTGACGTACCAAATCTCCTCAAGCACCTCACCAAGTATGGCCGCTGGTGAGCTTTCTTCATGATTGCATCGACATGGAGGTTCCAGGACAGATCCTCAGAGATGTGATGTTGCTGACCCCTCGATGGGGGCTGGTTCATGTTCTCCTGACTTCCTCCTCATGAAGTCCACAATCAGTTCCTTAGTTTTGCTAAGGGTGTGGTTGTGACACTACTCAGCCAGCTGATCTTTCTCAGTCCTATACACTTCCTCACTGCCGCCTGTGATTCTGCTGACAACCGCGGTGTTATCGGCAAATCTGTAGGTGGCATTTGAATTGAATTGTGCCTACCGAATCATGGGCGCGGAGTGAATAAAGCAGTGAGCTAAGCACGCTTCCTTGAGGTGTGTCTATGTGGATTGTCAGTGAGGAGGAGGCGTTGTTTCTGATTCATATTGACTGAGATCTTCTGATGAAGAAGTCAAGAATCCAGCTGCAGAGCATGTGCATCAAGCTAGATGCTAGTGACACTTGACACATGCTAGTGACATGGGCGGGACAGGGGTGGGTCTGAAGGCGAGCAATGTGGGACACAACACCTCATTTTGGGGGGGGGGGGGGAATGCCCGCTGGTGCCAACCCTGTGCAGAGGGAGGTTTTGAAGCTTGCTGACCAGTACTGAGGATATGATGGTATTGAAAAATGAACTGTGGTTCTCAACCTTTTTCTCTCCACTCACATACCACAAGTAATCCCTATGCCCATGTTGCTGTTGTCAAGGTGATTCAGGGCTGAGTGGAAACCCAGTGAGATTGTTGTCGAGTGATTTTGACGATAAGCAAATTGCAGTGGGTCCAGATCTTTACTTGGGAATGAGTCGATTCTGGCCATGACCAACCTCCAGAAGCATTTGATCACAGTAGATGTGAATGCTGCTTGACGATACTCAATGAGACGGCTCACCCTGATTGATGCCCTTTTGAAGCAGGTGGGAACCTCGACTGCAGCAATAAGATTGAAAATTATGAGTTTGAAGTGCCTTTAGACATCAGCAGGTATGACATTTTGGGTGTAACTGAGACATGGCTGAATGAGCTAAACATTCAAGGAATCGCATCCTTTTGAAAAGAGAGGAAGTTGGGCAGAGGGGGTAGGGTTAGGTAAAAAAAAATCAAATCCTCAGTGAGATGGGCCAAAGGATGAGGGGATGTAGATTCCTTGTAGGTAGAGCTGCGAAACCATAAAGGGGTAAAAAGATCCAGATGGAAGTGTTCACATACAGGCCTCCAAATAGCAGCCCAGGATGAAGGATGCAAATTACAACACGATTTAGGGAAGATATGCTAAAATAAAAAGGCAATGTTATGGTGGTCATGTGGGACTTCAATGTGCAGGTAGGCTGGGAAAATCAGGTCGGTAGTGGATCACAAGGGAAGGAATTTGCAGAATGCCTATGAGACGGCTTTTTAGTTCAAGCCACTAGGGCAATCGATGCAATACAAGGAGCTGGATTTGAGTTGGGAGCTGTAATAGTATGGGACACTATCACCAATGTATATATTTGTATATATTTACATATAGTGATTGGCTGAGAGCCATAGCAACGCCTACTGGCAAGTCATAAAGGGCTGCACCTAACCAGACCCAGGTCAGTCTGAACTGGTCGACCTCGATGTACTATGCTCCAGTCTTTTGTTAATAAAAGCCTTGGTTTGAGCCGACAAGTCTTTGAGTCATTTGACGCACTACGGGAGCTTAAGGAAAAAGAACCATTAGGAAGCAGTGCGATCAACTGGAAGTAGCGATCAACCGAGGCCTTGACCACGGTGTCAGATGAGATCCGACTTTAAAGAAGAGCGCAGCCTGGTGTAACACTAAGATTTATCCCTCACTCAACTTCACACCAAAAAAAAATTAACTTGTCAAAATCACCTTGATATTTTGGGAGTTTGTTATGCATATATTTGATGCTCTGTTTCCTACCTTGCAATACTAACGACTCTTCAAAACATTTAATTAACTCTAAAGCATTTGCAGATGTTCTGAGGTCATGAGAGACACAATATAAATGTAGGTCTTTTCTTTCAATGCTTGTCTATTTAATTTGTCTCCGCTATTGCACAGTCCATTGAATGTTTGTGTGTATTTATTATAGAGAAATCACATTAGAAGAAAGTCCCTTGTACTGTACATATTAAAGCTTTTAATGACCCAGACCTACAGAGAAAAGTATGTTCACTAAGTATAATAGGTGAACCAAAAATAAAAAGTGAAACAAAAATGTTAAATTTTAAACATTCTATCGCAAAATCCTTTCCTTGGTTCGAAAACGTAAATTTATGAATATGGTCAGTTCTGGATTATGGATTTATTTTTATTTTTTAATTGTCTTAACGGTTCAAGGTTTCAGATCTGTTGCACCGAAATGAAATCCCTGTTTCTTAAACTAACATTTAGTTATGAAAGGATCAGACTGCCAAGAAGCCAAATGAAACACAAGGTGGTTGACTGAACTTTATGGATGACCCCCTCAATCGTTAATCAGAAATCAAGGCAGCTCTTAAAATATCTTGCAGGTGTGTGTGTTAGCAATGCTGGCAGTATAATGCAAGAGCAGTGGGCAAGAACTCAAGAGCCCTTGAATGCAATGGAAGAGTATGCACAAAACAGCATGTTGAATACAGAGTACAAGTCTGTTACACCCAGTATTGCAGGGACATTTTTTTTTAATCTCCTGACCAGTAATTTGGCCAGACAAATGAAAACACCCCCACACCCTTTCACGGTTGAACCTGCCAGATATTCATTCCATATTTGTCCTGGGATTTAGCTATTCTGGAATAGTTGGGCTGTTTGGCAACATGGAAGGTGGGGTGGAAGAAGAGGTTGGGTCTTGCAGTTCCGCTCTAATTCAAAGAGGGACACGGAGATTTGGCAGAAGGATCAGCCGGAGTATTGGGAAATCAGGAGAATGGTGGAGGGCTTGAGTTTCAAGAATGAGGGCACATGACCATCGGCCCCAGGGATGGTTGGGGTCCGGCTTTTGCAAGGGCATGCTTTCCTTTCTCCTCCATCCTCAAGCGAACTGTGACCAGTGTTTACATCTGCTGTCACAGAAACGGCAACAATAACAAGCCATTTGTGGTGTTCTTGAGAGTTTTCCAAAGTTCAAGAGAATTTGCCCTTTACTTTTGGGCAAAAAGAGAAAAAAAATAACATACCGAAATCTGGATGAGGAAATATAAACACTGGCTATCGATGTTAATCAGACATCAAATGTTTTGCTGGTTCCCACCCACTCTACACCTTAGGGAGTTATTAGTCAGATCTGGGGCACAGGATGGGAGTTCCACCCTGCAGAAATGGGGACTTGGAACTGTCTGCTGAAGGAGTGGGCACCTTGTGAAAGTTCTCATTCATCCCTAGAAAAAAATCTCCAAGTCACTGGAAGCAGTTTTAATCCTCTCCCCCTTTCTCTCTCTCTCTTTCTCCCTTCTGCTCAGTCCCTCTTTATTCCCTCTCTCATTCCTTCTCCTCCCTCAGTCTCTCGCTCTCTTTCTTCTTTCCCCTCTCTCTTTCCTTCTCTATTTCATTCCCTTTCTCTCTCTCTCTCTCTCTCTCTAACATCCTCCTTTTCTGGACCATCATGTATAATCACTTATTTGATGAACATGACAGCAGCTGGCCGTCTCCGGCAGAACGCTGATGGGGCTCGGTTCTCTGCCAGGCCCTTCTTGCTCTCCCACCACCTCGTTAAGGGCCAGAACTTCCATTGCCTTTCCAAGTCTCTGACAGCTAAAAGAGAGAGGTGAGCGGCGGAAGTCTCCTTATGCTGTGAATTCCCACAGTTTTGGAGACAGTAAGGATCCAGCAACTATTCTCCAGGGTGAACAATGCGGTACACATTGGCAGTGTGCCAGCGAGCAGGTGGCAGTCCCGGTTTCTACTTTAAAGTGTGAAACTGGGAGAAGAGGAAAATACGTAGATTTATTGTCACTTTTACCACTGCAGATTTAATGTCACGTTTACCATCACAGATTTAACTTCACGTTTACTGTTGCCGATTGTGAATGTACCTGGAGTAGTTCCTTAAAACAGGCCCCATGTTTAGGAATTGAGGGGTCCCTTAAATGCTTTTGTCGTTCGAGTGCGGTCACAACCTTTACTGATTTGCCTCTCAGATCAGGCATTGCACAAGCAAATGATCCTTCACTAAATGAAAAAATAAACGGACCAAGGAAAACTGGACATTTCATGTTGAATTCAGCAAACCTCCTGGAAAACATCTTTCATTTGACCTCAGGCCTTATGACTGAATGTCCCAACAGGAATCCCCAGGTTACACGTTGTATCTCTTAATGCAGAGGGGTACCTGAGCTGCCACTCGACAAAATGCCGCTCCAATTACAAAGCAAAGTACTTGATTTCAACAGCCGCATGGGACATCTGGTTGTAACAGTTTAGAAGCAGCATATTTTGGCCTGCACAGATGTCGCATTTGGAAACAAAACATTCCTAAAATCGCAGATCCTTTGGAACTGCAGTCTGACAGACTGACATCCACATTCCAATCTCTAAAGCATCCAGACCACACAATAAACTCAAATTGACTTGAGAATTACATTTATTTAAACAATTATTAAAGTTACAGCTGTAAAAGGACTTTGCTTCACCTGAGCTGAGCAAAATGTTGAACATTACAAGGTGGGCATGGGGATTAAAGCAGCATCCAAAAACTTCCTCTGAGGAAAGCATTACTTTACTGGTCATTATTTCAAGTCAAGTCATGTCAGTTTATTGTCAGCTGATTGTACAGGTACAACCCGACACAACAGCGTTCTCCAGTCCTCAGTGCAAAACATGCAGACACACATCCAGACATAACACACATACAGACAAACAACACATAGGCAGGACAAGTATTTCATCTATACAAATAAATATTGTTTTGTACATATGAGCGTCTCAGATGGTTCGTGTGAGCAGTTCCTTTGGTCATTCAGCATTCTCACTGCCCATGGGAAGAAGCTGTTCCTCAGCCTGGTGGTGCTGGTTCTGATCCTCCTGTATCTCCTCCCCGACGGGAGCAGCTGAAAGATGCTATGTGCGGGGTGGAAGGGGTCCTCAGTGATCTTGCGCGCCTTCTTCAGTCAACGATCCTGGTGGATCACATCAACAGGAGGGAGGGAGACTTTACCATGGGTGTTGCAGAGAGACAATTTACTTCTCATCTGGAATTGGGAGGATTAGAAGTTTACTCCACCTAAAATGTCCACAATACACCAGTGCCCGCAAATTCAGATTGACTATCACCATTCACTCCACAGCAAGGTCCGTGTACAAGCATTGCTTTTCATTCAGGAATGGGGAGAATGTCAATTCTTGACCGAGGAACATGGGACAAGAAGAGTCAGAGCTTCACCTGATAAATCACTTCAAGGTTTGGAGTGATTGTCAGCTCAGGCAATTTTAAGGGATTCCCCACCTCCCTCCATCAATGCAGAGGCTGTAAATACCACTCAGGGCTTTGCGTTCTCCTCAGATGCAAGAGCAGAGGAAATCATCTTAACAGATCCATAGTAGAACTTAGGGAATTAAATGCCAGGCTTAGTCAGTGCTCGCACCTCTGGGCCATGGGTTCAAGGCCCACTCTGGATCCTGAGGGAAAGCAAGTGTGACTTTCTGAGGAAGGAAGGCCCAGAGATGCAATTTTTCAGAGGAAATACCAAAAGGGGCTTTTCTTGCTCTCGGAGAAGGGGGAGGAAAAAATTCCCAAAGCACTATGTTGAGGAAGCGTTAGAGAATAATGCCTGGACTCTTGGGCAAAGTCACAAAATGGATGACCTGCTCCACTTTCGTGTTGTCTTCTTGAGCCCCCAATGTACAAATAGAGTTCACGTTCAGATATGTTGTTAGAGGACATCACGTGCCACCCTCAGATTCATTTTCCTCCGGGCCAGGCAGAATTTCCACTTATTGCTAGTGCAACAAAAACTTTACTCAAGAAAAGATATGTGTACAAAATAGATCAATGTAAACAAAGAAAGAAATATAAACAAATTGACTATGCAAATACAAAAAATCAATATTCAATGATAAATAATGTGTAAAGTAAGAGTCCTTAGAATGATTTGTTGCTTAGGAGTCTGATGGTGGAGGGGTGGCAAGTGCTTTTGAGCCTGGTGGTGTGAGTCTTGTGGTTCCTTTACCTCTTTCCTGATGGCAGCAGCGAAAACAGAGCAAGATGGTGTGGATCCTTGAACAGTCTGTCAGCAGTGCTTCCTGTAGATGTTCCCGATGGTGGGGAGAGCATTGCCTGTACTGAGCTGTGTCCACGACCTACTGCAGGGCTTTCCACTCAGAGGTATTGGTGTCTCCGTACCAGACGGTGATGCAGCCAGTCAGCACACTTTCCACCGCACACTGTAGATGTCTGTCAAGGTTTACGATCTCATACCAAACCTCAGCAAACTCCTGAGGAGATAGAGGCGCTGATGTGCTTTCCTGATGATGACACTCATCTGCTAGATCCAGGAAAGCTCCTCCGCGACAGTGACTTCCAGGAATTTAAGTTTGCTTGCCCTCTCCACCTCTGATCCCACAATGATCACTAGATCATACACCTCTGGTTTCCCCTTCCTGAAGTCCACAAACAGCTCCTTGGTTTTCCTGACATTGAGTGCAGGTTATTTTTAGTACATCGTTCAGCCAAGTTTTCAATCTCCCTCTTGCATGATGACTCATTTCCCTTTTTATACAACCCTCTACCATGTTATCGTCAGTGTATTTGTAGATGGTGCTGTTGTCGTACACAGTCATAGGAGTAGAGCGAGAGGGCTAAGAATGCAGCCTTGTGGCACTCCATCACTGATGGAGATCATGAAGGAGATGTTCTTACCAATCCTCAATGATTGTGGTCTGGAGGTGAGGAAATCCAAGATCCAATCACACAGTGAAGTATTGTCAAAAATTGAGGATGTTGGATTAGATGAAGAGGAAGATGAGGGGAAAGGTGATAAGAAGAAAAAGAAGAAAATCAAGTACAAATACATTGAGGGAGAAGAGTTTAATAAAATTAAGTTAATTTCGATAGAGAATTTTGAAGATGATATAAATGAAGAATATGGAGAATATGGAGAATATGGAGTTTGAACCTTTTTTCTTTTTTTTATATAAGGGGAGGGGAAGGGAATAAAAAGTTTATCTGATTGTTTTTCTAAGGGATGTTTTTGTTCTCTCGATGAATTATAAAGGAAACTTGGTATTAATTGGAAATTCTGTATTTATGTATTATTAATTATGATTTTTTGTATAACAGATATGTGGTTGATATATGATTTTAATATTTGAACTTAGTTTTAAAGTGGATTTCATTTGTTAAATACATGTATTATGTTTGATTTAAATATATGTTTAAGGGTATTATTTTAGTATTGATTTTTTTTGTTGTTAGTAATTTTTTTGTTGTTAAGTTTTATCTTTTTTTTGTAAGTGGGGTTTTTTCTATTTTATTTACAACATTGTTAATTAATTCTTCACTCTTTATTTTGGGGGGAGGGTTGGACTAATTTTAAATTAGACAATTAATGTTGTTTTATAATTATTGGGGGGTTAATTTGTGTAGTTTAATGATGTAGTATTCTAATTTTTATTATCTTATTTTTTATTATTTCTTTAAATGTAATTTTTATTTTATTCATGTCATAACATTTTAAATGAAGTTTAAAAAAAAACACAGTGAAGTATTGAGGCCCAGGTCTTGGAGTTTGCTGATCAGTTTTTGAGTGGATGATGGTGTTAAATGCTGAATTGTAATCTATAAAGAGCATCCTGATGTATGGATCTTTGTTGTCCAGTGCTTTGTGAGATGACATCCAGTGTAGGCCTGTTGGTGCAGAAGGCAAATTGAAATGGAACAGATCCATGTCACTGCTCAGACAGGAGCTTCAACACCAACTTCTCAAAACACTTCACTGTTGCGGATGTGAGTTCCAATGGGGGATAGTCATTGAGGCAGGTCACCACACTCTCCTTGGGCACTGGTGTGATAGACGCCTGTTTGAAACAGGTGATACAGACTCACCTCTTTCCTTCATTTCAAAAAGTAACTGTTTGGCATTTTGGCCCACTCCAAGGTTCTGAAAGATATTTTGTTTTCAACTTATTTATTAACACTCTCTATTTTTTTTTTGTTTAATTTACTACTTTCATAGAATGTGGTTTTATGATGTGGGCCAAGAAGAGTCATCAAATTCTTCAATGAACACTACAGATTTATTCATCGTTCTCCTCATCTTCTCCATAACATAACTAGGCATGGTGCAAGGTGGTTTTCTTTAGTACCCAATCGTGTTCCTCGTGAAAATATCATTGCTCTTAAACACTGCAGTGAATACACTTGGTAGATTCATTCAGAGTGGAAATTACTGTATATTTCGGCATATAAGTCAAGGGGGGAGTGCAACTTATATTGTCAGATATAATTTTGAGACCTTAAATTCTCCAACAAAAAAAAACAGATTGACCTCAATTTGGTGTATTAGTCGATGCTGGAATCATTTTCCCACCACCAGTACTGCCACTCCCCAACACCTCCCCACCACTAGGTACCGCCATAACCAGTCCTACCTGGGACCCTGAGGTCACTGTCGCCGCTGCTGCCCGAGAGGCCAAAGTTTCTGCTCCAGCCTGGTGCACAATGTCGCCACTTCAGCTCTATGAGTCATCACTGGCCCTGCCCAGTAGGCTGAGTTTTTTTAAAAAGTTATTTAATTTACAGCTTTGTTACTTGCGATTGGGTTGTTTTTAAATTTTGGGTTGTTCCTGTGAGACCCAGACAGTCTGAAAAATAGGGGTCGACTTGTACACTGGATATACCATAAAACCCTTGAAATTAGGCTGAAAATGGGGTCTACTTGTTTGCCGGTTGACTTATATGCCAAAATATAGGTAAATTATCTCATTCTCAATATAATAGTAATCAAATGTCAATTGAACATTTTGACCACTTCAGGTCATTATGTCGGTTGCTCTGCCTTTCTGAGAAATGTTACATTACTGAGAGAGTTGACTGGTTCAGCTGAATGATGGGTTCATCTAATAATGCTCCAGAAATAATAGATTAATATTATTTATCCCAATGATGTAATGAATCTTCAGTGACAAGGGAATGCACCACATGTGACAGAGGTATGGGATGTTCCCAGAGGTGTGTTAAGTTGCTCTATCCTTTAGACGTGTGTCGAACGGATTTTCTGTCTTCTCTCTGCCCCCTTCTGAAGCTGATTAGTGGCATAGAAGGGGAAGCAACTGGTTTTCGACATCAAACATCCTCATGCTGATGGATCTGGGTGATGAATAAATTCTGGCCCATTGATCAAGAAACATGAGTTCAAATTCATCATGGCAGCTGGGGGATTTGAGTTCAAGGAATTAAATAAATCTTAGTATTAAGACCAAAAACTAGTCTCAGAATGGTAAGAATGAAACCAGTGGATTGCCATAAAATTTCCTTTAGGGAAAAAAAATCTATTGTAATCAGCTGATCCTGCCTTCACGTAACTCTTGATCCACTGAGAGCTGCACAGAACAGAGTGGGCCTTTCACACACTATGTGTATGTCAACCTCTTTGCCCATCTACATTCATCCTATATGCCAACGTTAGGTCAATTTCCTCACCTTCTTCAGTGCAGGTCTAGATGTCTCGTCACCACACTAATTGTATCTGATAACATAAGAAATAGGGAACAGGAGTCAGCCATCTGGCCCATGGAGTCTGCACCACCATTCAATGTGATCATGGCTGATCTGATGATCGGCTCATCTCCACCTGCCTGCCTTTTCCCCATATCCCTTCATTCCCATGCCATGTAAAAATCTATCCAACCTTGTCTTAACTGTATCTACTGAGGTTGCCTCCACTGCTTCAATGGGCAGCGAATTCCATAGCTTCACCAACCTCTGGGATCTCCGTTCTAAATTTACGACCCTGAATCTTGAGGCCATGTCCCCTTGTTCCAGCCTCCCCAGCAATGGAAACATCTTGCCTACCTCTATCTTCCATAATTTTAAACGTTTCTATAAGATCCCCTCTCATTCTTCTAAATTCCAGAGAGTACAGTCCCAGATGATTCAATCTCTCCTTATGGGGCAACCCGCCACCTCTCACATGATGAAAACATTCTCCTGAAATCTCCTTTCAATTTCCTTCCTCTCGTCTGAATGTAGAACAGGCCAGCACAGGAACAGGCCCTTCGGCCCACATGTCTGCGCCAATCATGAAGGCCAAGTTAAACTAAGGATCTGTTGCTTTGAACGTTACGTATAACTCTAGTCCCTGCATATTCGTGTGTCCAATGAGTGGCATCTTAAATGCTACTGTTTCGTCTGAAAACTTTCTGCCCTTGTTTTTGATACACCCTGCCCCCCCCCCCACCAATGTGGAGGAAGAAAGATCCCGATGATCTACTCTGTCTTTGCCTCCTGTAATTTTATATACAGAACATCTATTAGTGGTTGACTCTTAGCTGCCTCTTTCATTCAGGGTACTTGGGATGAACAACACATACAGCTGTTTGCAGCTGAATTCACATCCTCTCCATGAATAAACAAACATTTTAGGCTGGAGAGCTTTGCCAATTAAAGATGAAACTCTCTTGAGATACTATGATTTATATTTAACGCTTTTCATATTGAAATGTTGACATGCTTTAGGATTAAAGTTAGAGACTGTTGCTAAATTGGCCGATTATTAAATTTGGATTTGTAGGAACATTGTGTGCATCAGTACGAGAGATGTCAGCCTCCCCCAAATGCTAAACATTACCTGTTTCCATGCACCACACCACTACCGCAGAGAGCAGTGGGTGCCCGGAATGCATTGCCAGGAGTGGCGATGGAGGCTGGTACAATAGGTACGTTTAAAAGACTCTAAGACGGGCACATGGATGGAAAAAAAATAGAGGGTTATGGATGTGAGATAGGGAAAGATTAGATTAGGTTTATGTGGGTCGGCACAACATTGTGGGCTGAAGGGCCTGTACTGTGTCGTTATGTTCTATGCTCCATAAGACGCAAAGTGAAATAAAAGTGTGCTTGGGCATCAACAAGAGCAACGTGTAACGAGGTGGAAAATCTAACTTTCAATCTGAGAAACAAGTACAGCACCTTTCGAAAGATTTGGCAGCCGTACATGCACTACATAGGTGCATGGAAGTGATTGTTCCACCGTTCCCTGCTACGGCTCCCCCTCTCCTGCACTGATCCCGATCAAGGAAAGGCAAGAATGAGCACTGACCTGGAAGCCGTCTGTAGAGCCGTGTTTCTTTTTCTCGTTACTTTTTTCATTATTTCTACTCTTATTCATTTCCTTAATGTTAATGTGTGTTATTGTTACTGACATTGTAGTATGAACGAATTGTTTCATTTTATAGTTGGGGGAGGGGGTGGGTAGTGACGTGGGCTTGTATATACAGTCATAGAGAAAAGGAGTACAGGTACATGTATCTTTCTCTTTGGCTTGGCTTCGCCGTCGAAGATTTATAGAGGGGTAATGTCCACGTCAGCTGCAGGCTCGTTTGTGGCTGACAAGTCCGATGCGGGACAGGCAGACACAGTTGCAGCGGTTGCAAGGGAAAATTGGTTGGTTGGGGTTGGGTGTTGGGTTTTTCTTCCTTTGTCTTTTGTCAGTGAACGAGATTGTAAACTACCATGATTGGCAGGATGCGGCATATGACTGTGAAAAATTATAAATAAAATATTTTTTAAATAAACAAGGTGGAAAATCTACTCATCCAGTACCACCCAGGTCTCAAATGTGCTGAATTATCGGACTTTTTCTCTGTGTGTTTGCGTACGTACTGAATGTGGAGCCTTGGGGAAAGATAAAGAAGGGAATTATCAAGATGCTGCCTGGATTAGAGGGGATGAGCTATAAGGGAGCAGTTGGAAAAACTTGGGTTGTTTCTTCCGGAAGGTCAGAGGCTGAGGGAAGTTTAGGAAATTGGAGAACCCAAATCTTTTTCCCAGTGTAAAGATGTCAAGTGCAAGAGTGAGCGCATTTCAGGTAAGGGGTAGGAGGCGTTCAAAGGAGATGTGCAGGGCAACTTCTTTTACACAGAAAGTGGTGTGTGCTGGAACGGCCAGGGGTAGGGGTGGAAGCAGATAAAATAGTAGCATTTAAAAGGCTGTTAGATAGTCACATAAATATACAGGGGTATGGCTCATGGCAGACAGAAGAGATTTAACTTGGCACCGTGTTCAGTGCTGACATTGTTGGTCGAAGGGCCTGTTGCTGAATAGTACTGTTCTATGCTCTCTGTGTTTTTGATGCCTGTTAGCATAATTCCCATTCTTTGCTACACTTCCAATCTTCCCATGGTTAAGACAAGACTTTCATTTACTTAGCATCTCATCTTAACACCCAGAAGCCTCCACAAAAGCAAAGGAATCGGAGGATAGTATGTCATGTCATGTATGCATGTATTCAATCTGAAATCTGAAAATCTGATTGCTTTTTGTGATAGAGGCAACATAAATAGTGGTTGGACTATGCTATGTTCCTTCACCATTGAACTAAAGCAGAGGTTCTCAATCTTTTTCTTTCCACTCGCGTACCACTTAAAGTAATCCCTATGCCCTCAGTACTCTGAGATTAGTAAGAGATTGCTTAAGGTAGGATCTGAGTGGGAGGGGAAGGTCTGGAACTAATTGTTCTTGAAATACTTTGCTTGAGAAAAATGGTCATTGGTCCATTTCCTTTGGAGTTCTGACACTGCACAAAACAAATCAATTAGGTACGATTAAAACAGTGGTTTTCAACCTTTTTCTTTCCACCCACATCCCACCTTAAGCAATCCCTTACTAATCACAGAGCACCGATGGCCTAGGGAAATCTTTAGTAGCATGTGAGTTGAAAGAAAAAGATTGAGAACCATTGAACTAAAGTATTGGCCTTAATTTTGACTCAATGGGAATACCAGTTCATTTCCATCTGAATCAGTAATGCAAGGTAAAAATGATGCTACAGGAAGGTAGTGCTGACAACATATGGACTGTGTTCCCTTTAGGTAATTAAAATTATATCACTGTAAATTAGTGAGTCCAGTGGCTCATTTTTAGAGAAAATCCTTGCTGTGAACATGCATCCTAAACTTTAAGGTAGCGAAAACAGTTGCTTAGGAGTTTTTCAGAGTTCTTTTCCAATTCCTTACAAAGTCAAAAACTGTCTATTTGTTGTTGTAAATGCTGATAAAACTAACAGGGGAAGCTTTTCACGGGCTCACGAGAGACGTAACCTTTTGGCTCCAAATATTTCTCTTGCTCTAATTTCTGCGGACTTGATGGCAGAGTTTTCAGCCGCATTTCAAAGAGCTGAGGGCCAATCTTGGGAATGCAGATGAAGGCCCAGTGACACCCAAAGGTCACACTCAAGTAATCTGACCAACAGATGGGCTGGGGACAAAGAACTGCTCGGAACAAATTGCGATCCAAGACCCAGGCATTGAGCTGTTTGTTATTGCAGACTAATGAGCTGGTTTATTTTTCAGTTCCTCACCAAAACAGGAGAGTCATCCTTTTCCCCAGCTAAATGTCAAAGGCAATGTTCCAATCCTGCTTTCAGTTGACCCTGTGAAACAAATTGTTTCCCGTCTTACTAAAATGTGGCCTTTCTTCCGAAGATGATGAGTAATGCATTGTGTTTACACCATTTCCCATGTTACTGACCTAAGTATATATTTCCTAAAGAAAAGTACCCAGTGTTGAAAGGAGAGAGGGGTTGGGGATTGTGGGGGGTTGAATAAGGCGTTTTGCAGTGCAGCCTTATGTTCCAGCTTTACGTTATTCCAGTGTGCCCTCCAGCCACTGAAGGCTACCCATGATTGTCATGCGCACAGTGAACTTCGACATGTAAGGAAAAGAAATAACAAATACAAACTGTTAGTTAGGCAGCACTGTGCAGTTCAGTGCAGTGCAGATTGGAGGTCAACCAGAGGAACAACAGAGACAGAAATAATCACTGGAGTCTCCCCTCCCCACCCACTCACATCAATGTGATCTACCGGGAAGAGGGCGCACAATATCATTGCAGACCCCTTCCACCCAGCACGCAGCATCTTTCAGCTGCTCTTGTCAAGAGTACCAGTGCCAGCCCCACCAGGCTGAGGAACAGCTTCTTCCCACAGGCAGTGAGAATGCTGAACGACCAAAGGAACTGCTCACACTGACCACCCGAGACTCTCATCTGCACACAATATTTAGTTATATATTTGCAGAGATGAAATACATGTTCTATATATGTAATTTTTGTGTTATTTCTGGTTCTGCGTCTACAATCAGTGGTTCTCAACCTTTTTCTTTCCACTCACAATCCTCTTTAATTAATCCCTCTGCCATCGGGGCTCTGTGATTAGTAAGGGATTGCTTAAGGTGGGATGTGAATGGGAAAGGAAGGCTGAGAATCACTGCTCAAGACCCAATTATTACTGAATATTTTGCTTGAGAAAAATGGTCATTGGCCCGTTTCCTTTGGAGTTATGAAACGGGGCAGATACCGAGTCAGTCAGGTACGATTAAAACAGTGGTTTTGAAACTTTTTCTTGCCACCTGCACACCACCTGAAGCCATCCCTTACTAATCACAGATGGCATAAGGAATAATTAAGGTGGTATGTGAGTTGAAAGAAAAAGGTTGAGGACCACTGGTCTAGATGTTTTGCACCGAGGATCAGCGAACGCTGCTTTATCGGGTTGTACTTATGCAATCAGGTGACAATAAATTTGACTTGCCTTGAGTTCTGCTCACCCTGTGATGGGAGGAGTGGGATTAAGCTGGGGATGGTGCAGCAAAGACAACAGTTTCCGCAATGTTGTTCAAGGAGTAGATATTGGCAAGTGTGTGGAGCTAACTCCCCTGCCCTTCTTAAAAGTGAAACAGTGGCATTTTGTACATGTTCATTCAGGAATCTGATGGCAGAGGGGAAGAAGCTGTCCTTGTGCCACTGAGTACTCATCTTCAAGCTCCTTTTTCCCAATGGCAGCAGAGTGAAGAGGGCATGGTGGTGGGGGCCCTTGAGGATAGAGGCTGCTTTCTTCAGACCACCGCCTCTTGTAGAAGTCTGTGGCCCATTGTTCATTCAGGAATCTGGCGACAGAGAGGAAGAACCCATCCTTGAGCCGCTGAGTGCTCATCTTCAGGCTCAAGGGCAGGAGAGTGAAGAGGGCATGGCCTGGGTGGTGGGGATGGAGGCTGCTTTCTTCAGACACTTGTCGATGTCCTCGATGGAGTGAAGACTGGTGCCCGTGATATCGCAGGGAGAGTTAACAACCAATCCTCTGGGGCTTTTTTTCTGAGCGTTGGCACCTCTGTATCAGACAGTGATGCAACCAACCAGAAGGCTCTCCATGGTACAGCTATCAAAATTTTAGAGAGTCTTCGATGACATACCGAATCTCCTCAAACTCCACAAAACGTAGCTGCTGTTTATGGCCTTTAGGAATTAGCCATCCTGCTCTTTTCTCCACCACCCACTTGGTGCCACAGCGACAAAGAACAAACAAAATATTTGAGGGCATCTGACTAGACTGGTGGACTACTGTAAGGGAGCAAAGTATCAAATTGTACTCAACTAATCTGACTACACAGCTCCGCATTCTATGTGATTTGTTAATTATACGGGATATGCTGTGTTTGCCATTAAATACACAAGCATGAATGTCTGCAATTTTCTAATGATGGTCTTTACTTTTTTTTTATTTTTGTGACTTCAGCGGTGGATGTCCTTGCAAGGCCGACACTTACTGTCTTTGAACATGGTGGTTGGTCAGGCCATTAGAGAGCACAGTTGGCTTAGGGGTTGGTGCAACGCCTTTACTGCGCCAGCGACCGGGATGGGGGCTCCCGTGCTGTCTGTAAGGAGTTGGTACGTTCTCCCTGTGTCTGTATGGGTTTTCCCCAGGGGCTACGGTTTCCTCCCATCTTTAATTGGGAGTGAATTGAGTGGCATGGACTCATGGGCTGAAATGGCCTGTTCCTGTGCTGCATGTCTAAATTTTTTTTAGGTTGGTTTATTTGTCATCCAATTGTAACCGTACAACACAACGAAGGAGTGTTCTCCAGTCCATGGTGCAAAAACATTACAAACACACATACAGCCTTAACACTCAAATAGACAAATGACACGTATGCAGATAGTCAGAACCTATAGACATGTCTTTTATGCCGATATTAAAAATAAATATTATTAATAATTAGTAGAGTCACGGGTGCTATTTTAGCAGTTCAGAAATCATTCAGCATTCTCACTGCCTGTAGGAAGAAGCTGCTCCTCAGCCTGGTGGTGCTGGCTCTGTTCTCCTGTATCTCTTCCCCGACGGGAGTAGCTGGAAGATGCTGTGTGCAGGGTACTAGGGGTCTTCACAGATCTTTAAACAACGATCCCAGTAAATCACATGGATAGGGGCAGGGAGACCCAGTGATCCTCTTTACCATTTTTATGGTCCTGTGGATTGACCTCTGATCCGATGCTTTAAAGCAACCATATACCACACTGTGATGTTGTCGGCCATACACTCTTGATTGAGCTCCTATGGAAAGTTGACAGAATGGTGGCCGGTAGCTTGCCTGCCCCAGCCTTCGAAGGAAGTGCAGTCGCTGATGCACCTTCCTGTCAAGTGAGGAGACGTGTGTGTCCAGGATAGGTCACTTCAAAGAATTTGGTGCTCTCCGCTCTCTCTACAATATTTATCAATCAGCCACAATGCTGTAGGCCTATATTATACAAAAACAAAATGCCCTCTCATGAGACTCTCATGCACTGGCAGGTCTTCCAAATAAGATGTTAGATTTCTTCCCACAATCTGGTAGATTTATGGTCACCGTTAGTTATACTAGATTTGTGTCTTTTTATTCCAGAAATATCAACTTTGTGATGTACAGTTTCAGAATGTGCCTGGGTCAGAGATGTAAGAAACTTTTTATTAACCACACCGCTTATGAATCTATTTAGGTCACTCAATTATAACCATAAAGGCATAGGACTCTACAGCACAGAAACAGGCAGTTTGGCCCATCTAGCCTGTACAGGATGTTATTCTGCCTCATCCCGCTGACCTGCACCAGGACCAAGGATGGGTTCCCTCCATACCCCTTCCATCCGTGTGCCTATCTAAAATTTGTCAAAACCAAGCCCACATTCATTGAACATTACAGCACAATACAGGCCCTTTGGCCCACGATGTTGCACTGACCTTTATAAACCTAAGCGACAAACTAAACCTCCCCTACCTCGCACTAGTAGCCCCTTATTTCATTTTTGCATCCACGTGCCTTTGTAAGAGGCTTTTAAATGCCCTGCTTTAGCTCATCTACCACCTTCTCTGGCAGAAGGTGTACCAGCTGTATGAAGCATTGGAAGCCCCTTTCAAAGCTCCTTTAAATTTCTGCCATCCTGAGGGCCACCAGCAACCTGTACATCAGAAAGCAAACCTCCTGCAAGGCACATACTATTCTGACATTGCCGTGTATCATTATTTTGCCACGGTAACTGGTTCTAATTCCTGGAACATCCTATCCAAAGGTTCTTCAGCATACTGATAATTTCAACTTTCTACCCTCTTCTTGTCATGTTCAATGTACAAATGTAATGAAAGCCTTACTTATGTAGATTTCCGGATACATAGATCAGGCAACACATACAAAGAGAGAAAGTAAATATAATAAAATAAAGGACAGAAGGAAGAATTAAATAAGAGCGCATTTTTAAAGCTTGCCGTAGTCTAAAATATTAGCCTAATCAGTAGTGCGATCAGATCTGTTGTGATTTTGAAATGGTGCTATGAGGAGGATAGTGCGGGGAGTTCAAGAAGCTAATAGCTGCTCTTGAACTTAGAGGTGGCCAACCTCAGGACTCTGTTCCTTCTACCTGAAGATAGCAGCAAGAAAAGAGCATGACCAGGGCGATGGGAGTCCTCTATCATATCAATGGGCTACTTCAGCCAGCTTCAGTGGATGGGAGGTCGGTGCCTGTGATGGACTTGGCTGTGTTTTCCACTTTCTGCAGCCTTTACTTTTCTGGCATTAAATGTTCCAAGGAATGAAACACGGAAGTCCGCAGACGCTGTGCACAGAAATGCTGGAGGACGTCAGCAGGTACTCACAGCGTCCATAAGAGATAAAGATATGCTTCTGAGGTTTCGGCCCAAGAGCCCTTTTTCACGGTAGCCTTCCCTTGAAGAGATTTCACAGTGGAGCATTTTGAACGGAGTAAAACAAGAAAGTCTGCAGATGCTGTGTAAATGCTTAAAATTTCTGGAGAAACGCAGCGGGTCCTACAGCGTCCATGCCTCACTGCAAGGTCTGCTGAGTTTCTCCAGAAATGTCGTGTATTTAATACAATCACAGCATCTGCAGACTTTCTTGATGCCTTCCAATCATACCTGTGAATAACCTTTGTGTTCAGCTCTTAATAGATTTTTATTTAAAAGGAAAGGACCTACACAATCATCTTTGACTGAAGAACACCATCTGCATACCCCTCCCAGGTTTTCAGCTTTTATACTATAAAAATGTTGCACCAGGAAATACTGAGAATCTAAAGGAGATGCATCACTAGTGCACAGCGGCCCTGCACAGGCAGCGGAAGATTAATAATTTTCTTGATGAAGGGTGCTGGCCTGACACATTGACAATTATTGATCTCCCACTGATGCTGCTTGACCCAATGAGTGCCTGCAAAAATATGATGCTTATTCTTGGTGTTTCAAGAAATGATGTTGGCCACTGAGAGATCCCTTCCCTGTCTGCCACAATAGCGTGGATCGCCCAGTGGCCATCCATTTTCAATTCCCTGCCCCATTTCCTTGCCGGCCCTTCCGTCCGTGGTCTCATGCACTGCCAGACTGAGACTGCCCGCATATCAGAAGAACACATAATCCATCTGGGCACCCTCCATCCAGATGGCATTAACATTGACTTATCTGGTTCCCATTATCACCCCCTTCCCATCTTTCCCTAAGTCTCCTTTCCTCTAGTTTTCTCTCTCTCTCACTCTCTCTCACATGCTTCCTTTTTCCCCCGTCTCCTTTCCCCCAGCTCTGCGTTCACAGAGCCAAAAGCACACCTATCTAAATCAATTCTCTCTCTTCCCCTCCTATATCCTAATAATATCCAATTAACACCTGCCTGTTAGTCTGCGCTCCTCCCCCTGCCCATTCTTCCTTTCTCCCCAGCCTTTTAACTCAGGCGATCTGTATTTCACTCATACCTTGAAGAAGGGTTCAGGCCCTCAAATTCCTTAAAGTAGAGGAAATGGTGTGCTGGTCACAGGAGAGGTCCTCCGATGAGTTCCTTGAAGCTATTAGCCTTCTTCATCGCCATCCCATCAATGAAAGCAGGTGTGCAGTCCCTCAATCTCCCTTCCTAAGGTCCATGATATTTGGTCATTGAAATGTTAAGGATGGGTAATGAAAATAACCTTGGCAGCAATATCCACATCGCAGGAATGACATCGCATAGATACTGATTTGGAACGAAGAACCCTGTACCCCACTGTCATAACAGTTCTTCATTAATGTCAAAACCATCATGCCAATTGTTAGTGTTCTTGTCTGCGATCGAACAGCTGTGGATTTAATTTGCGGACAAAATTCTGACATAACTCTAGGCTGCATCAGCATTTCATTGCTGAGGGAGTGGTCTATTGTCAGAGGTGCTTCCTCTTGACTGAGAAAACTGACTCAGCCCAGCAAGTGGGCTCTTGGATGGAAATAAAAGATTTCAATAAAAATCATGTAACGAGGAATCTAATCAAGATGCCCTGGCCAACATGTATCCCTCAGTTGACATCAGTGGAAGAAATGAACCGGTCATTATCACATTTCCATTTGTGGGAACGAGATCTGCACAAATGGGCTGATTTTCTTTTCCCTACATTACTACACTGGATGCAGTACAAATGCATAATTTTGCAGCAAAGTGTTAGTCGTGGTCATGAAAGATATATGTCAGCGCAAAGCTTGCTCTTTCTTTGAGCATAATATACCTAAATGGAATTTAGAGCATCGTGACACCACTGAAGAAAACCTTTCGGTCCCTCATTTCTTTGCCAGTTCTCTGCACCACAATCCAGTCGGTCTAATTTCCTTTTTTATTCCCACAGAGGTCTACAAATTAATTTCCCTCTTGCTTCTTTCTTAATAAAAAAAGTCTTGTAGAAATTATGATTAGGATGGAATGTCTCTGAGCAGGAGGATAAAAGACGTTTCTCTTTAATCAGTCACTCAACAATTCTGATTAAATAAGCAACTATGGAAGAGAATTACTCAATACATCAATTTCACACAAAAGTGACTTGGCTTCGAAAAATCCATTACTTGTTTGTATCGAAATTTGGCAGCAAATTAAGCTGGGCATTCAATATAAGATAATTGTGGAACATTTTTTTAGTTGGACTTTATTTTATATATAAATGTTATCTTTGGATCCAAACCATTCAATGGGAGTGAATGGGAAATATTTTGGTTGATGAGACATATGATGCTTGGATTAAGCCTATGCTTAGATTGCATTGCCTGCAGTGCATGTACGAAACACAGTGGCATTCAGAGACAGTTCCCAAGTGGGCCAGGCAGCGTGTGCAGAGAGAGAAAGAAATCTCTCATGGATGCTTCAAGGGGGTGTTTGGTTCGGTGCGGACTAGAAGGGCCTAATGGCCTGTTTCCGTGCTGTAATTGTTATGTTATGTTATGTTATGTATGTTAAAATCCTTTTGCCAGAAGTGGGAACAAATGAGAGTTTCTGCAGATACAGAAGAAGGAAATGAGGAAGGGGAAGAGAGATCAAAGGAAAAGTCTGTCATCGGAATAAAAGGCCAATGAGATAGAAGAAATTAGAAGCTCACAGTGCAGACTTGACCCGTGCATCCCAGAACAGGGCTACCTGCTTCTAGATCTTGATCCTAAATCACGAGCGTAAGTGCCGTTCAAGCGCACATCAAGCTACACAATTATTTTGTTTTAAATCAGTGCTTCTCCCTCAACCAGATTCGGGTTCCAGACCAGGCTAGTCATAATTTTACCACCTCTTTTAAATTTCCCCCTGCCCTCCTTTGTTCCAAGTAATCAACCCCAGCCTTTCCGACGTTTCCTCAAAGCTAAAATTTTCCACTTCTGACAGCATCACGGCCCTCTTGCGTTCACCACAGTGCACCTAAATTCTCATTGTAATATGCTAACCAGAACCGTGCACAGTACCCCAGCTGTGGTTTATCAAGAGCTTCATATAGTTCCAGTGAAACCACATTATTCTGCAGGAACAAAAGTATCTTAAATTTCCTTCTGGCACGGTTGCGGTGCTAATAGGTCCGATTTAACCCATTTGCACTAATTATATTGGCTGCTTTCTTACCCTTCACATTATTGACACGTTCTGGCCTACTCTTCCTTCTGCTGCTCAGATGTACTACGCCTTAGCCAATAATATATTTCATATGGAGACACACGGAAGATCGCCGATGTTAGAACCTGAAGCCAAACAATCTGCAGAATTCAGCAGGTCGAGTAGCATCAGTGGGAGGGAAGGAACGGGCGATGTTACCAGTCAAAAATCTTCATCAGGACCGAGGAAAGTTAGTGCAGTAGCAGTGTAAAGTGGATAGGGTGGGGGGGGGGGGGGGGGAGGGAGGCAGGGGCTCCACACGAGATTGGAGAGCAATGCAGAGGTGATATATGTTGGGCAGAGGCCGGGGACTGGTCGATTTCACTGCTCGTTCACATTGCTATCTTCCGTGTGAATCCAGCGTTGGGTTTGTACATTCTCTCCGTGTCCTGGTTTGGTTTGTCCGGGTGCTCCATTTTCCTCCCATCCTCCAAAACATATGGGGTTGGTAGATTAGTTGGGTGTAATTGGACTGGAAGGGTCTTCTGCCATGCTGTATTCTTTAAATGCCAGACGAAGGATTTGAATAAGTTGAGAAATCACTATAAAAGTGAGGAGCCGTGTCATCGAGGGAGCTATCATTGTCGGAGTGGACTGAGTCAGAGTGGTAAGGCTTTGGCTCAGAAGTCTTTGGTGAGCACAGGTAAGGAACAAAAAGGATTCAGCAATTAGGCACAGGTAAGGGCAAGTTTTAGATTTCATATACTTTGTTCATCTAGTCATAGACAGTGGGAATGGCAGCCAAGGCAAGGAAAATGTTCCTCTTGCAGAATGTGGGAAGCCAGCAGTATGCCTGTCGACTTCATCTGAGAGAAGTGCATCCAGCTGCAGCTCCTGACAAGCTGAGTTAATGATTTGGAGCTGGAGTTGGATGAACTCAGGATGATTCGGGAGGCAGAGGGGGTGATAGACAGGAGTTACGGGGACACAATCACACCCAAAAGACAGGAGGAGGGTAGAGGCAAAGGGAACAGGCAGGAAGTTCAGAGCACCCTTGTGGCCGATCCCCTCAATAACATGTGTGCCATTTTGGATTCTGTTGAGGGAGAAATGACATCCCAGGGGCAAGCCAAGGTGATTGTGTCTCTGGCTTGGTCCTGGACTAAGAAGGGAAAAGAGAGGAAGAGGCGAGCCATAGTGATAGGGGATTCCATAGTTAGGGGGGCAGATAAGAGGTTCTGTGGAAGAGATTGAGTATCCCAGATGGTATGTGGCCTCCCTGTTGCCAGGGTCTGAGATATCCAGATCGAATTCAGGGCATTCTCAGAAGGGATGTGTTCAGCCAGATCTTGTGGTCCATGTAGGGAAGGTGAGGGGGTCCTTCAAGAAGAGTTCAGTGTGTTAGGTGCTAGGTTGAAGGACAGGACCTCCAAGATAGTGATCTAAGGATTTCTAACCATGCCATGTCCTAATGAGGTTAGAAATAGTAGGATAATGCAACTTAAGACGTGGCTAAAGGCATGGTGCAGGAGGGAGGGCTTCAGGTTTCTGGATCATTAGGCTCTCTTCCAGGGAAGGTGGATCTGATGGGATGGTTTACTGAAGGGGAGGGGAACTGCTATCCTTGCAGGAATGGCTGCAAAGCAGAGGCCTTAAAGGGACAGGCCACCACCAAGGTCAAAGTCGGAAATGTGAAGAGAGGGACAGGATTCAAACAAGGCTGAAGTGGCAGGGGTCTGAGATCTCTTCCTACCATCAATATTACTGGCAAATGCCCAGTCACTAGAAAATAAAATCGATGACCTGAGGGCAAGTCTACTCTACCAGAGACAAGAAAGACAAATCTCAGGTGTTTGCTGCACTGAGACCTGGCTAACAGGGAACACACCAGACACTGTTTTCCAACCAGACGTCTCCACCATCCATAAACTGGAGAGGGTGAGCAAATTTAGGTTCTTGGGAGTCACTATCTCAGAGGATATTTCCTGGACCCAGCATACCAATGGCATCATCAGCGCCTCTACTTCCTCAGGCATTTTCAGAGGTTTGGTATGACACCAGAAACCCTGGCAAATTTCTACAGAGGTGTGGTGGAAAGTGTGCTGACCAGCTGCATCATGGTCTGGTATGGGGACACCAATGCACCTTAGCATAAAGCCCTGAAAAAGGTAATGGACGGAGCCCAGGACATCACAGGCAAAACCCTTGCAACCATCGAGAACATCTATGGGGAATGCTGCCATTGGAAGGCAGCAGCAATCATCAAGGATCCCCACCACCCAGCACACGCTCTGTTCTCGCTACTGCCATCAGGAAAGAGGTGGCGGTGCCACAAGACTCGGCACAAACCAAGTTCAAGAACCGTTGCTACCTCTTCACCATCAGACTCCTCGATGACAAACTCAATCATTTAAGGACTCTTACTTGTGCACTCTTACTTTGTTTTCCCTGTTTTGCACAGTCAGTTTGTTTACATTCATTTTCTGTTTATAGTCCTTTTATTTGTTGACCTGTTTAACACTGTGTACAGTTTATTTTTTGCACTACTGTATCCACAGGAAAAAGGAATCTCAGGGTTGTATGTGATGTCATGGATGTACTCTGACAATAAATCTGAAATCTGAGGTTTGTTAGTGCAGCTCTGGTGGGTTTAAATTAGACTTGCAGGGAGATGGGAACCAAAGTGCCAGACCAGATAGAGGAGCGGAGGAGAGAAAAGATTATGTGAAAATTGCATACACCTTTAGAAGTCAACAGCTGTCCCTGGTGGAAATCATCTAAGGTGCATCTATTTCAATGAAGAGAGAATCGTAGGAAAGGCAGGTGAGCTTTGAGCGTGGATTGGCACATGGAATTATGATGTTCTGGCCATTAGTGAAAATTGATTGCAGGAGGGGCAGGACTGATAACTCGATGTTCCATGCTTCCAGTGCTTTAGACGCGATAGAATAGAGGTGGGGGGGGGGGGGGGGATGAAAGGGGGAGGAATGGCATTATTCATCAGGGAAAATATCACAGCTGTGCTCAAGCAGGACAGACCAGAAGGATCGTCTACTGAGGCTATATGGGTGGAGCTGAGGAATGGAAACTCATTGGATGCTTCAAGTCAAAATCCTTTTGTCAGAAGTGGAAACAAATGAGAGTTTCTGTAGATACAGAAGAAACAAGAACCACTCATGTGGCTGTATTATAGACCGCCCAATAGTGAGCAAGAATTGGAGGAGCAAATCTATAGAGAGATAGCAGACAGCTGCAGGAAACATAAGGATATGATAGTAGGGGATTTTAATTTTCCACATATTGACTGGGACTCCCATACTGTAAAAGGGCTGGATGGCTTGGAGTTTGTCAAATGTATTCTGGACAGTTTTCTAAATCAATATATAGAGGTACTATTACGATCTCCCATTTTATTTAGTGTGAAGAATGCTTTAAGGGCTAATACAGGCTGCAATCACTCACAGCTGTGGAGAGATTGGGTGGGAATGGCAAGGAGAGGAATGTTTAGAGGAGGTATCAGGGGTAAATATTATTACCTAGAGAGTAGTGGGTGCCTGGAATGCATTGCTAGGGGTACTGGTGGAGGCTGGTACAATTGGGATATTTAAAAGACTCTTGGTAGGTCTTTGCAAGAAAATGACAGTGTAGGTTTAGATTGTTGTGGAGTAAGTGTGTGTAGGTCAACCCAGCATTGTGAGCTGAAGGGTATGCACTTTGCTGTAATTTTCTGTGTTCCAGAAAAAAAGAGATGGAAATTGTGACTGAAATTATGAGAATCAATGCTCTTGCTGTTGAGATCTATGTCATAGACCTTCTCAATCATCTAATCTTCACATCCTGCTCACCAGTGATTGCTGGACATGCCCTTCAGTTCCCCTCTGCTTCCCACTGGATCCGATTATTTATCATTTATTCCTTTGCCTTTTCAGGTCTTCCTCAAATGCATGTCCTCAAACCAGATTTTTAACTCCCCATCCCCCACCCCCACAGTCTACTGATATCTCGCTGAACTCTGCGTCTTCCTATATTTTATATATAAAATAGAGGGTCAGGGGTGTGAGGTAGGGAAAAATTGGATTGTTGCGAAGTGTAGGTTTCCAATGGTCAGCACAACCTTGTGTGCCAAAGGTCCTTTACTGTCCTGCATTTGCTCTAGGCTCTTCCAAGCTGCGGCCATTATTTTACGATACCACTAACAGGTCCTTCCTCGTGAGATACAAGGGGATCTCACACTCATGAGATACAAGAGGGTCTTGATGAAGGGTTCCGGCCTGAAGCGTCGACTATTCTTTTCCTTCCCACCGATGCTGCCCGACCCACTGAGTTTCCCCAGCAGATTTTTTTTTTATTTTAATCATACCCTCTCCATTGAAACCTAAGACATTAATGTAATGACTTAAACACAGGAGACTTAGCATTAAGACCTGGGGCATCCCATCTAAATAACCTTGCATTCAGGAAAACATCTGTCGAGCATTACTCCATGTTTCCTGTGGCTGGGTCCTGTGGACTTTCACTTTTCTGGCCAGTTTGCCATGGGTTACTTGGCCAAAATCCTTATAAGTTTCAACAGCTCTCCTCATCAGTTCTTATTTGTTTGAACATGTAACGGAGGGATACCATGTGTTTCCCCCCCCCCCTTTTTTATAACATGTTAGTCCGCTGTGATCTTCCCTTAAAACTCTTTGGTTAATCCATGCCTTGCTGAATGACAATTTACTCTGCCTCTTTCCTCCATTAATTGCCCACCACACGACCAGATTGGGTTACTTCCTCAGTCTTTCCCCCTTGTCCCTCATTGTGCAGTTATCCAGTCCTCCGACAAGGCACCAACTATCAAAGTGAAAGAGGAAAGTATTCATGCGCCGTGATTTGAGGAAAGGCGCGCGGAAAGGCTGGAGGAACTCAGCCGGTCCATCTTCAAGGAGAAAGCGAAGGAGTTCCTAGAGGCACACAGGAGACTTGGAGATGCTGGAATCTGAAGCTGGAGGCAACACAGTACCAGCAACCTGGGTTTGAATCCAGTGCTTTCTGTAAGGAGTTTGCACGTTCTGTCCATGTCTACGTCAGTTTCCTTCGGGTACTCCAGTTTCCTCCCACATTCCAGAGGCATACGGGGTTAGTAAGTCAGTCGATCACATGGGTGTACTTTGTTGGCACAGGCTCTAATATCGGAAGGTCCTGTTAGTGGGCTATATCTCAAAATTAAAATTAAATAAACTCAGCAGGTTGAACAGATTCAATGGGAGAATGTTTGCAAATGTGTACATGGATGTGCGGGTGTTGGAGGGTTATGGGTAGGGAGCAGGTTGGGGGTACTAGTAGAGTTCACTTAAATCGGTGTGGACTAGAAGGGCCAATATGGCCTGTTTCCGTACTGTAATTGTTATATGGTTATATATAAGTGCAATCCACAAACATGCTGGCAAAACTCAGCAGGACCCGCTGAATCCATGGGAAGTAAAGTGTAACCAATATTTTAAGCCTGCGTACTTTGCCATCTACATTCTGATCCTAAATTTAGATTTAGATTAGGTTTCAGATTTATTGTCAGAGTACATACACGACATCACATACAACCCTGGGGTTCTTTTTCCTGTGGGCCAGGCAGAATTACCACTTATTGGTAGTGCAATAAAAACTACTGAACACACACGTAAACAAATAAAGAACAATAAACAGGTAAAGAAATATAAACAAACTGACTGTGCAATACAGAGAGAGTGCAAATGAGCCCTTAAATGAGTGCCTGATTAAGTTTGTTGTTGAGGAGTACAGTACAGCTGTTCCTGAACCTGGTAGCACCTCGACCTCTTTCCTGATGGTAGCAGCAAGAACAGACCATGTGATGGGTGGTATGGATGCTTGTCGATTGCCGCTGTTCTCCGACGACAGTGCTCCCTGTCGATGTTCTCGATAGTAGGGAGGGTTTTCGTGGGCGGTGACCACTAACCTTTGCGGGGATTTACACTCAGGGGTATTGGTGTCCCCATACCAGACTGTGATGCAGCCGATCCACACACTTTCCACCACACGTCTGTAGAAATTTACCAGTGCTTCTGATGTCATACCAAACCTTCACAGACTCCTGAGGAAGTCGAGGTGCTAACGTGCTTTCTTCACATCTTAGTTGCTCACTCCATTTAACCATCAAACATTTCATACATTTTCTTTAACTACCGTGACTGTATCTTCCCCCCGGTTTAGTGAAGGCTGAGGGAACACATTTCATCCCACACCCTGCCTTCTCACTGCATCCAAAGGTTACTTTTTATCTCTCAAAGGTTCTCTCTTCCCGAATTCACTTGTTCTTTATTTATTTATACAACCTCTCTCTCGTGTTATATCATCCCAGCAAGTAGTTTATGCTCAAGATGTTCTGCTCTCCCTGGCATTTCACAAATAACCCTTGCCCTGAAATTTACAATGTAAACCAATGCGCAATGTAACCCTGATCCTTGTCGAGTAACGACCACCGTTCCCTTTCTCCCGCGCTTTGCCTGCCTCCCAGGTGCAGAAGCAGCTGTGTAAATGGCTTGACTGCTTAATAGGTGCAAACACTCCACTGGCATTTCCAGTACGTGTACAGCAAACCTGTGTGGTTTGTTTCGCAGAGAACAACGGCATTATCAGTGTTAATGGGTCTCGATGGCCAGATGGCGAGCCTTTAGTTACCCCAATTTAACACAGCTAATGTAATTTCTGGGTTATTTAATCCCCTTCACTTTTTATATTATTTATTAACATTCCACAAGTGTTTGCGGTCTACACTTTCTTCGTCAAACAGAGCAGGTTAGGGTTCGTGTTAGGGTTAGTCAGCCAATTAAATTGCTTTGACCTATTTTACTTGCTTTCTGATAATCTGAGGTTGGGGTGCCCCCTGTTGTTCGCCTTCTATTTACCAAGTTTGCAGATCATGGGCTTCATATTCCATAAAGCACTATCTAGCGCAATGGTTCCCAACCTTTAACTTTCCACTCACATACCACTTTAAGTATTCCCTATGCCGTAAGTGTTCTGTGATTAATAAGGGATTGCTTAAGATGGTTTGTGGGTGGAAAGAAAAAGTTTGAAAACCACTGTTTTAATCGTACCTAATTGACTCGTTATGTGTATGGTTTCAGAACTCCAAAGGAAATAGGCCAAAGACAATTTTTCTCAAGCAAAATATTTCAGTAATAATTGGGTCTAGAGCAGTGATTCTCAACCTTCCCTTCCCACTCACATACCACCTTAAGCAATCCCTTACTAATCACAGAACACTTATGGCATAGGGAATACTTAAAGTGGTATGTAAATGGAAAGTAAAAGGCTGGGAACCACTGATCTAGCGGAATGAACAGAGTTTAGCTCTTAGAATGCAAACTGTGGGGAATAAAACTCTAGGTTCTGGTTAGTGTTACATATGGGATAGCATATTTCCTGTAATCTGCTGTCAAAACCTGTAAGACCATAAGACAGAGTAGCAGAAATAGGCTATTCAGCCCATTGAGTCTGCCCTGCCATTCAATCATGAGCCAATCTATTTTCCTCATGGGCTCACTTCCCTGGCCTTCTCCCCATAATCTTTAATGCCCTGGCTAATCAAGAACCCATCAACCTCTGCCTTAAGTACACCTGGCTTCTCCATCCATCTGTGGGAAAAAAAAAATCACAGATTTACTACCCTCTGGCTGAAGAAATTCCTGTGCATCTGTGTTCTAAGCGGATGCCCTTCAATCCTGAAGTTGAACCCTCTTGTCCTCACCTCCCC
This sequence comes from Narcine bancroftii, assembly GCF_036971445.1. Taxonomy (NCBI): domain Eukaryota; kingdom Metazoa; phylum Chordata; class Chondrichthyes; order Torpediniformes; family Narcinidae; genus Narcine; species Narcine bancroftii. Next base: position 23,023,864 of record NC_091470.1, read on the forward strand.
CTCCTTGGAAAACAACATGTCTACATCTACTCTTTCCACGCTTTTCGACATTTGAAATGTTATAGCTCATGTTGACTCCGTTACAAGTGTTGTGAGATATTTGTTTATTCCATTCTTGTATGGGCATTGCTGTTTAAAGCCCACTCTTGCTGCCATTATTCTGCCACCGGACCCTGGATTTCTCCATAAAATATATCATTTTACCTTCTGAAAATATGATAATGCAGGGTGGCATTCAAAAGTGTGAGAACAATTTTCAACGCAGGGGAGAGTGCGGATGCTGGCGTCTGGGGCAAGAATAAGAATCCTATTTTTGCAGGCACTCATTGGGTCGAGCAGCATCAGTGGGAGAAAAATAATTACCAATCTGTCAGGTCAGAACCCTTCATCAAGAAAATTATTAATCTTCCGCTGCCTGTGCAGGGCCACTCTGCACTCGCGATGCATCTCCTTTAGATTCTCAGTAATTCCTAGTGTAACATTTTCATTGTTTAAGAGCTGAAAACCTTGAAGGGGTATGCAGATGGGTGTGCTTCAGTCAAAGATTATTGTGTCATGAGTAGGTCCTTTCCTTTTAAAAAAAATTCCACTAAGTGTTGAACACAAAGGTTGTTCACAGATATGATTGGAGGGCATCAAGAAAGTCTGCAGACGTTGTGATTGTATAACCATATAACAATTACAGCATGGAAACAGGCCATCTCGGCCTTTCCAGTCCACACCGAACTAAGTACACTCCTCTAGTCCCACCTACCTGAACCTTGCGTGTAACCCTCCATTCCCCTCCCATCCATATACCTCTCCGATTTTTCAATAAATGCCGCCACTATTTCTCCCGGAAGCTCATTCCATGCAGCCACCACTCCGAGTAAAGAAGTTTCCACTCATGTTACTGCTGAACTTTTCCCCCTTAACTCGTAACTCATGACCTCTTGTTTCAATCTCTCCTACTCTCAAAGGAAAAAGCCTATCCACATCAACTCTATCCCTCTCATAATCTTAAACCTCTATCAAATCCCTCCTCAACCTTCTACGCTCCAAGGAATAAAGACCTAATCTGCTCAATCTTTCTTTGTAATCTAGATGCTGAAAACAGGTAACATTTTCCTAAATCTTCTCTGCACCCTCTCTACCTTATTGATATCCTTCCTATAATTCAGTGACCAGAACTACACACAGTATTCCAAATTTGGGCTGACCAATGCCTTGAACAGTGTCAACATCACTTCCCAACTCCTGTATTCAATGCTTTGCTTTATAAAGGCCAGCATACTAAAAGCCTTCTTCACCACCCTATCCACGTGAGATTCTTCCTTCAGGGAATGATGAACCACTATTCCTAGATCTTTCTGCTCCACTGCATTTCTCAACGCCCTCCCATTTATTACGTGTCCCATTGTGATTATTCTTTCCAAAATTAAGCACTTTTATTAAACTGTATCCACCATCTTTCAGCCCCCTCTTCTGAGCAGTCCAAATCCCTCTGTAATCTTTGAAAACCTTCATCTATTTTAGTATCATCTGCATATTTACTAATTCAATTTACCGCCCTATCATCCAGATCATTAATGTAAATGACAAACAGCAAGGGACCCAATACAGATCCCTGAAGCACACCACTTGTCACCGTCCTCCAGCCTGACAAACAGTTATCCACTCCAGCTCTCTGGCTTCTCCCTTCCAGCCACTGTTGAATCCATTTAACTATCTCAAAATTAATACCTAGCGACTAAACCTTCTGAACTAACCCTTCCATGCGGAACTTTATCGAAGTCCATATAGACAACATTCACTGATCTACCCTCATCAACATTCCTAGTCACCTCTTCAAAACAATTCCACAAAAGAGGTCAAACATGACCTTGCACTCACGAATCCAAGTTGAGTGTTCTTGGTTAGACCCTGTCTCTCCAGATACTTGTATATATTATCTCTAAGAATGCGTTCCATTAACTTACAGGCATCAAACTTACAGGCCAATAATTGCTAGGTTTGCTTCTCGAACCTTTTTTAAACAAAGGAATCATATGTGCAACAAGCCAATCCTCCGGGACTATACCCGTCTCTAGTGACATTTGAAAAATCACTGTCAGAGCTTCTGCTATTTCCTCACTAACTTCTCTCAAAGTTCTGGGTAAAATCCTGTCAGGATCCAAAGACTTATCCACCTTTATATGCTCCAGTACTTCCTCTTTCTTAATCTCTACAGTTTCCATAATTACCCTCTTTGCTTCCTTTACCCCACACAATTCAACATCCTTCTCCTTAGTGATGACTGACGAAAAGAAATTGTTCAAGATCTCCCCCATCTCATTCGGCTCCGCACACATTTGTTTGCTCTGATTCTCTAAGGGACCAATTTTATCCCTCACTCTCCTTTTGCTATTAACATATTTGTAGAAACCCTTGGATTTATTTTCACCGTGTTTGCTATAGCCACCTCATACCTTATTTTAGCTTTTCTAATTTATTTCTTAAGATTCTTTTTACATTCAATGTATTCTCCAAACATCTCCTTTATTTCTTGTTTTTTATATTTATTGTAGGTCTTCCTCTTTTTTTGAACCAAGTTTACAATATCCCTTGAAAACCATAGCTCTCTCAAACTTTTGACTCTGCCGTTTAACCTAACAGGAACAAAAAGATTTTATACCAACAAAATCTCACTTTTAAAAAACCTCCATTTCTCTACTACATCCTTCCCATAAAACAAATCGTCCCAATCCACTCCTTGTAAATCCTTTCTCATCTCCTCAAATCTAGCTTTTCCCCACTTGAAAACCTCAATCTTATGTCCCAACCTATCCCTTTCCATAATTACATTGAAGCTAATGGCACAGTGATCACTGGACCCAAAGTGCTCCCCAGCACATACCTCCATCACCTCCCCTATCTCATTCCCCAACAGCAGATCCAACACTGCCCCTTCTCTAGTCGGGTCCTATTTGTATTGCTGTAAAAACCTATCCTGCACACATTTTACAAACTCCAATCCACCTATCCCTTTCACAGAATGGGTTTCCCAATCTATATTTGGAAAAATAAAATCTCCCACTATCACAACCCTGTGCTTATTACAAATATCTGGTATCTCCCTACAAATTTGCTCCTCTAGTTTTCGTTCCACATTAGATGGTCTATAATACACCCCTATAATTGTAACCACCCCTTTCCCATTCCTCAATTCCACCCATTCAGCCTCTCTGGAAGAGCCCTCTAATCTATCCTGCCTAAGCACAGCTGTAAAATTTTCTCTGACAAGCAATGCTACACCACCCCCTCTTGCCCCTCCAATTCTATCACACCTGAAGCAACGAAATCCAGGAATATTTAGCTGCCAATCACATCCCTCCCGCAACTGTCTCACTAATCATTACCACGTCACACTGCCAAGTGTCTATCTACCTCCTCAGCTCAACCACCTTCCTTACAATGCTCCTAGCATTAAAGTATCTGCATTTTGGAGATTTCCTACTTCTCACTCTCTGTTTTCCCCCATCTTTACAAACAACTCTATTATGTTCTTTTTTCTATCATCTCCTTTCCATCTTCGTACAGAGCATCTCCCTTCTCTATCACATGCCTTTCCACCCTGTAGGGCACTATCAGTAACCACAGAGACAAGCTGAGGAAACGATAGACTTTAATACAGAGAAGAACCTTGCTGGCCCGGATCCCAGGATAGGAATAGCAGCAAGGGAAAGGTGGCTCGACCTTTATGGCCCAGTACCGGGGGGAGGAGTCATAGGGCATGAATCATCTGTGGGCGGGCCAGCTCCATATATCCAACAGACAATGATAACTATATACAATAGAGGAAACATATCACCCCACACCCCCAAAGATACAAGATTTCTGCAGAAACTCAGCAGACCTCGCAGCAAGCCATGGACACTGCAGGACCCATTGCGTTTCTCCAGAAATTTTGCAAGTTTACAGCAATCACAGCATCTGCAGACTTTCTTGGTTCACTCCGTTCAACTGCTCCACTGTAGTATATCTTTACCGCTTTTAGACACAGCGAGACTGGCTGAGTTCCTCCAGCATTTCTGTGTTTTTACTCCAAGCACACCATATCTCTCTCTCTCTCTCTCTCTCTCTCTCTCTTGTCTGTCTGTCTGTCTGTCTCTCTCTCTCTCCTTTCTTCCAACTCTGCATTCACAGAGCTACCCACCCACCCTGTCCTGCTCTCTATATCCACCAGTGGCCTCGTGCTCCTCCCTCTACCTTATTATTCAGCCAATTGCAAGTTTTTTTTTGTTCATACATTGACCAAGGGCCTAGGCCCAAAACGTTGATTATGTATCTTTGCCTCCTGTGGACACTGTAGGGCCTGTTGAGTTTCTCCAGCAATTTTGTATATTTATCACTGAAACGATTGTAGCATTAAGATTCTTTTTTAGATAGGTCCATGAATATGGATCGAGTGCAAGCTAACGAGATTTAATTTAATTTGGCATCATGTGGAGAATCTGCCAAATTCTCTGCCCAGGGAAGCAGTGGAAGCTGCTTCCTTAAATATATTTAAAACACAAATAGATCTATTGCAAAGTAGGGGAATTAAGTTTTTTTTTACAGTCAGAGCAAGGTAACAGCCTTCTTCCAGCCAACATACACCAACTAATCTCCAAACCTCACATGTTTTTGGAGGGCGCAAGGAAACCGGAACACCCGGAGAAAACTCACGTAGACATGGGGAGTACATGTTAACTCCTTACGGACAGTGGCGGACTCGAACTTGGGTCGCTGGCGTTGTACGAGCGTGACGGGGAAGAAGTAGATAAGTGGAGCAGAGTCCACGGCCAGATCAGCCTGATCTGGTTAAATGGTGGAAAAGGCCTGATGGGCTGAATGGCCCACTTCTGCTCCTATTTCTTATGGTCTGGTGCATTTAGCAAAGACATCATGGGCTGAAGGGCTCGTCCTGTGTAGTACTGTTCTATTGCAGCTCTTCGTAGGCATGCAAATTCTTTGGAAGCTTCTACATTCTCAGGTTCTACCATCCAGCTTAGTGACGTCATTCTTGTTCTTAAACAGCTCTTTGAGGCAGATCAAGGATGAATTGCTTCCACTCTGGTTTTGTGGTCCCTGGGACACTTGATGAGGTCAAAGTGGGAACCACTAACAGAGTGAGCAGACAGGGTAGGGTATTGATTCACTTCTCCTGCTGCCTACGCAGGGCTTCTGTGTACTCCTGAGGCATAGCATTTAGGTCGTCACTACCATTCTTAATGTTCGGAGCAAAAAACAAAAGTTTGCATGCACTGTGACTGAAGTAAAAACAAAATGCTGGAGGAACACAGCAGAGCATCGCAAAGATAAAACATACATAACCAATGTTTCAGGCTTGAGCCCTTCATCAAGGTATGAGAAAAATGTAGGCAGGAGGGAGGGGGGAGGGGCAGAGGAAGGTCCATAGGCCTACTGGTAGGAGGTCATAGCTAGATAAGGGAGGGAGGGCCCATCATCGCACAGAGAAGGGGGGTCAGCTCTGTGAATGCAGTGGAAAGGGGGTGGAGAACTGGAGGAAAGAAGTCAGAGGGATGGGGAAGAGAGGGAGAACGGGGAACCAGAAACCAGAGAAGCCAATGTTAATTGCCGTCAAGTTGGAGAGAGCCCAGACAGAATATTAGGTGCTGCTCCTCCAATTTATGTATGACAGTACATGAGGCCATGCAAGACATGGCAGTGCAGGAGTGGGATGCAGAACTGAAATGGTTGTCCCTGTCAGTCAGATCACAGTCAGTACGAATTGGAAACAATGTCGCCAGCTCACTGATTATCAACACAAGCGTACCCAAAGGATGCGTGCTTAGCCCACTGCTCTACTCATTATACACCCATGATTGTGTGGCCAGGCAGAATTCCAATGCCATCTGCAAGTTTGCCGATGACACCACAGTTGTCGGCAGAATCACAAACAGCAACAAGGAAGTGTACAGGAGGGAGATCGGCTCGTTGAATGGTGTAACAACAATAACCTTGCGCTCAATGTCAGCAAAACCAGATTGTGGACTTCAGGAGGAAGTCAGGGGAACATGAACCAGTCCTCATCGAGAGCTCAGTAGTGGAGAGGGTCAAAAACTTCATATTCCTTGGTGTCAGTATCTCCGAGGATCTGTCCTAGATAGAATCACAAAGAAGGCTCATCAATGGTTATACTTTGTGAGGAGTCTGAGGAGATTTGGTACATCACCGATGACTCTCATAAATTTCTACAGGTGTAACTTGGAGAGCATCCTGGCCGGTTGCATCACTGCCTGGCAGGGAGGCACCAACCCTCAGAACAAGAATAAACTCCAGAGGGTTGTTAACTCGGCCTGCGACATCACAGGCCCCAGATTTCACTCCATCGAGGACATCTACATGAGACAGCATCTTAAAAGAGCAGCCTCTATCCTCAAAGACCCCCACCACCCAGGCCATGCCCTCTTCTCTCTGCTACCATCAGGGAAAAAGGTACAGGAGCCTGAAGACGAGCTCCCAGCGGCGCAAGGACAGTTTCTTCCCCGCTGCTATCAGATTCCTGAATAGTCAGAGAACCAAAGATGCTGCCTTACTTTTCATGCACTGTTATTTTTAATTTTTTTATCATAATGTTTTATGATGGTTTATAATGTGAATGTTTGCATTGTGACGCTGCCGCAAAGCAACGAATTTCATGACTTGTTCACGACAATATATTCTGATTCTGGTTGTGTCACTAATGCGGACGGAGCAAAATTCTTAATACTCCTCCTCCACTTTGAGTCAATGGGGGTGTTGCTTTGAGTGTCTCCTCGATTTTTTTTCCTCTGTCTGCCTCAATCATCTCTTGTGACAGGGCTAAGGATAGGTATATGTTTAGGGAGACAGCTATCAAATGGCACAGCTAATCAAATGCAGCCGACCCAAGGTAACTTGGTCATCACTCTGGAGTAGGGGGGCACGCTTGGTGTAGCGGTTAGCTCAGAGCCTTTACAGCGCCGGCGATCGGGACTAGGATTCTCATTTCTGCGCTGTCTCTAAGGAGTTTGTACATTCTCCCCATGCTACTACAGTTCAAAAAAACATACCGGAGGTTGTAGGTCAATTGGGTGTAAATTAGCCGTATGTCTAAATTATATTTTAAAAGTTAACATAGCCTGGGACAAGACACTGGCATCAGACTGCTGCATCAGTATTGCCATATAAAAGTTAAGACATACATAGGAATGAATTGCAGTCAAAAACCTGAACCAGTTTAGGTCTACTTGCCTCTATCATCAAATTCATGTTTAAATAAACATAAAGGTTCCAATGGCATGATTCAAAGGGGCTTTTTCGGTGTTATCGAAAACCACAAAAGATAGATTTAAATTTTGAGTGTAGGTCCACCTCGCTCATAATTTTGGAGGATGTGTCTTTACCTCCCGAAAGCAGAAGAAAATCCAGAAGGACTGTGCAAGTGCAAACTATTGCTTCCCTGCAAGCATCTTAATCTGAGCATAAACCTGACCCAGCCAACAACTGCTTTTGGCAGGCTCGTTACCTGCCAGAATTCTAATGTAACCACGGCAATTGTGGAATGTTTTATTAGGAATAAACAACGTGCAGGAAATTAGGGTGCAGAAAACAATTGCTAGTAATTCAAATCCCTGATAAGTTAATGCAAGTTATCCAAGTGGCAGATATTGAGTGTACCTGGGGGGAATGGAAGCAGGAGACATCTGTATGTCAGAAAATAATAAGGTTCAAGACATTTACTCTCCCTGTTACCCAGGTATTATGATCCGCTCATTAAGAATTCAAGTTTTTTTTCCTTGATGTTGCCAGTAACCTACTGTTTTCCTTTGTGTCAGTGTTAAAATTCCAGGAAGGGTGTGTGATTCATAACTTCTTTCTCACAACAGCTTAGCAAAATAACATGATTAATAGCTGGTTGGTAGTCACAACTTGAAACAAAAAATGCATCCTTATTTAAAGCTGTTAAAACTGCATCAATTAATAGATTATAAACTAAGTCATTAGGTTCGTTTCATTTTATGGTTGTTACAGAATGGGTTAATAAAATTATGATAAAATATATCTTAAAAAGGAATAGGTTGTGGGGGTTTAGTTTAGGTACACTTCACAAACAGATATCTATGTAACACTTCACAAAATGCATCTCATTTGAAATGCAAGAGCTATGCCTAAGCAGACTCCATGTCTACAGTGACTTTGAAGAAGGCTTATGAAGACTTCACAAGTAGGTGTAACTTGGACTGATTTTGTGAAATCCATTTGGACTATTGTCTTTAAAGGAACAGAAGTCCAGGCTCAGAAACTGATTTTTTTTTACAGTGCCAGCGATCCATGACTGGTTGAAGTTTGCTGTTGCAAACAGAGAGAAAAAATATATCCTATGCACTTTGGAGAGGGAGAGAGAGACAGGGGGTTGGGTGGGGAGAGAGTTTCATTTTACAGTCGGAAGATGTATTGGAAACTGAAAGTTTTGCTGTAAGACCCCAATTGAAGGTGGGTTTTGAGTTCTGAGTTCAGCCTATTCTAAACCCTTGTAGTTAATTACAAGAGGGTGTGGCTGGTTATTGTGTTTCTCCTGGAATAGGGAAAAAAACGAACTCTCTGTGGTAACCTGGAAGAAGAGGTTATCGTTTTGGAAAACAAATGAAGGGGCAAGTTTCTTTGGCAATACATTGTAGTGGCTGATTGAAGGAGATCAGTTTGTGTATGTCCAACGAGCAACGAATACCTCTCTCTGAAAGCAACACAGACTTTCCTTTGCGGTAACAATTTAAGGTAAAGCACCAGAGCCTGGTGACGATAATAAATGTTAAATTCTATGCACAATCTGGAAAATTGCCTGATACCAGTGAACTTGGAGAAGTGAAAAATGAACGATTGGACAGTGAAACAAAGAACTTTCCTGAACACATACTCATTACATAGAAGTGTGCTTAGAATGAGAAGGGGATTAAGTTAGGTTAAGTTAATGTAAAGAAGTTAAATATTGATATTATTATGTTTTTAGAGAATTTGTTTAATTAACCAATGTCTTCATGACATTCCTGCTGGTTTTTGGAGTCCTCTGGGCTTATAACATAACACACACTCACTGATTTATTATTTGATGGGCTTCTATTTATTTACTTGGGGTGGAAGGTGTTACGTTTGGATGCAACTGATTGAAGTAACAAATCATTGTGGCTCTTGTGGATGTCATCCTTCCAGGGTGTCTGTTGTACTTTCTATCAGAGGTTCAATCTGTCCTTGTGCCACTGGAAAGTCTGCAGATGCTGGGGTCGAGGGCAATGCACGAACATGCTGGAGAAACTCAGCAAGTCACGTAGTGCCCATCGCAAGTTGCTTGGTTCCCTCCTCTCCTCTCTACCTTCCCCCAAGCTCCCCGACCGCCTTTTTATACAGGCCCCTCCATGATACCTGACAAAGGGCCCAGGCTCAAAATGTTGGTTACCCGTTACTTCCTATGGAGGCTGTGTGACCTGCTGAGTTTCTCCAGTAATTTTGTGCAAAACAAAAGCTACAATTGGAAAGTGGGTTTCACATGAGAAAGCTTAATAACTGTGTTAAAAATGACTATTCCATAAGAAATAGGTCCAAAAGTAGACTATTTGGCCCATTAATCTTACTCAGCTATTGCATAAGATCATGGTTGATCTTCCTGAGGAAACAGCCTGGTCCACATAACTCTTAATTTCCACTATTCTTCAAAACTCTACCAATCTATGTCTGAAATACATTCAAGAGGCAAACTCTGGTGGAAGGGCAGAAGAGAAGTGATAGACGGAGAAGGGTAGTTCTCCGATAGGAGAAAGAAAGGAAAACGCTGAGGACATGGAGTTAAGGAGATAGAGGAATGGGGAGAGAACCATGGTGGGGGGGAAGGGATTAATGGAAATTGAAGAAGTCAATGTTAATGCCGCTGCATGACCTGGTGAGTTTCTCCAACTCGATCCTAGCATTTGCGGACTCTCTGGTTTAACCCAACCTCAGTATTTCCTTCCCTTCTCGCCTTGTCAGATTCTTTCCCTGTAAACTTCCTTGAGGTCTTTTTTTTTAAATTTCAATAATACAACACAGTAGAAGCCCCTTTGGGCCCATGAAGCCCGTATCACCCAATTAACCTACTAAACCTGTACATTTTGTAGGGTGGGTGGGTACCAGAGCACCTGGGCAAAAACCCTTGCAGGTCGTGGGGAGAACATGCAGACAGCACCGGATTTGAACCCAGGTGACTGGTGCCATAGCAGCATTGTGCTACTCACTACACTAACCTTTTTGGATGGAGCAGTCCCTATATCACTCAGTGGTGCATCATGGTAGAATACTTTTGATGGTGCATCTGTCAAAGTTCCTTTCTGTTTATGGTTCATTAATGATACTGAGCAAAACCAGTTCTCTAAAAGCATTGAGTGGGAACAATAATTGTGCCTCTATGGAGCATTTAAAAAAATGTTATGAATTTTAGTCCCAAATTTAATCAGTGGAAACTGGCTGAATAAGCATTAGAGATCCATTGTTGTGGAAAAGAGTGACAGTATCAGGGATAATGTGCAAACGTTCTGGAGCAACTCAGCATGTCATGAAGTATCAATAGGAAGTAAAGGGCAACGAACAATTTGGGCCTGGGCCCTTCATCAGCTATGCAAAGAATCCAAGTTCGAAAGGTTCTTTATTAGCCAGGGCAACAAAGGTTAGGAGGAGAAAGTCGGGCGGTGGGGTAAAGTGGGAAAATGGATCATGGTTAAATGACAAGGCAGACTCAATGGGCTGAATAGTCTATTTCTACTCAAATGGATGCTAGAAATTTACTCTTTTTCAGCCCAACCATCTTAAATATACCCAATGACTTTGCTTCCACAGCCGACCGTGGCAATGAATTCCACAAATTCACCACCCACAGGGTAAAGAAACTCCTCCTCATCTCTATTCTAAAGGGACGTGTTTATATTCAGGGGCTGTGCCCTCTGGTCCCAGACTTTCTTCTTTGGCTTGGCTTCGCGGACGAAGATTTATGGAGGGGTAATGTCCACGTCAGCTGCAGGCTCGTTTGTGGCTGACAAGTCCGATGCGGGACAGGCAGACACGTTTGCAGCGGTTGCAAGGGAAAATTGGTTGGTTGGGGTTGAGTGTTGGGTTTTTCCTCCTTTGTCTTTTGTCAGTGAGGTGGGCTCTGTGGTCTTCTTCAAAGGAGATTGCTGCCCGCCGTACTGTGAGGCGCCGAGATGCACGGTTTGAGGCGATATCAGCCCACTGGCAGTGGTCAATGTGGCAGACACCAAGAGATTTCTTTAGGCAGTCCTTGTATCTCTTCTTTGGTGCACCTCTGTCATGCTGGCCAGTGGAGAGCTCGCCATATAACACATCTTGGGAAGGCGATGGTCCTCCATTCTGGAGACCTGACCTACCCAGCGCAGTTGGATCTTCAGCAGCGTGGATTCGATGCTGTCGGCCTCTGCCATCTCGAGTACTTCGATGTTGGAGATGAAGTCGCTCCAATGAATGTTGAGGATGGAGCGGAGACAACGCTGGTGGAAGCGTTCTAGGAGCTGCAGGTGATGCCGGCAGAGGACCCATGATTCGGAGCTGAACAGGAGTGTGGGTATGACAACGGCTCTGTATACACTAATCTTTGTGAGGTTTTTCAGTTGGTTGTTTTTCCAGACTCTTTTGTGTAGTCTTCCAAAGGCGCTATTTGCCTTGGCGAGTCTGTTGTCTATCTCGTTGTCGATCCTTGCATCCGATGAACTTAGTACCATAGGAAATATCCTTTCCACATCCACTCTATTCAGGCCTTTCAGTTTTCAATGAGTTTCAGAGATTCCCTTCATTGTTCTAAATTCCAGCTATTACAGTCCCAGGGCCATCAAATGTTCCTCATATGATAACTCTCTCATGAACTTCCTCTGAGCTCTCTTTAATGTCAACCCATCTTTCCTTGGATAAGGAGCCCAAAACTGGTCACAAGAGCAGTCTGCCTTATAAATCTTCAACTTTTCATCTCCGCTTTCACATTCTAACCCTTTCAAAACCTGACATTGCCTTTGCCTTCCTACCACCGACTCTTCCTGCAAATTAAGTTTTAGATTTCCAATTTACACATAACTTTCAGAATGTGTAGACAGTTCTGCTGGTCTGTGGGATCCTGACAGTGGTGGTAGAAGAGGTGCATGCAGAATGAAAATCCTGAGGTGTGCATAATTCTGCTTCAGTATGCAAGCAGCTTCCGTGAACACGACATAAATTTTACCTTTATTGGGCGTTGAGGATAAGAGTAAAACTTTGGTTAGGCCGCACTTGGTGCACTTTTACTTGTCCCCTTATCAGAGGAATATGGAAAAGTACAAAGAGATCTATAAGGGTGTTGCCTGCATTAAAGGGGAGGTGGTGGTGGGGGGGAGAGTTTGAACAAACTCGCAGTGATTTCTCTGGAACATTGGAAGATGAGGAAGTTTATAAGAATATGAGATATGTAGATAAGATAGACTTTCAGAATCTTTATCCCAGGGTAAAAATGTCAACTACTAGAAGGCCTGTAAAGTGAGAAGGGCAAACGTTTAAGGGAGACGTACAGGGAACCTTTTAGACAGAGTCTGATGGAGACCTGGAACAGGCTGCCAAGGGTAGTGATGGAAGCAGAAAGTCGGGACTAATCTGTTCCAACTGGATGGAAACCATTCCCTGCTGGTTATTGACTATCTATCGAACAGTATCCTCCTGCGAGACCGGGTGAGTTCCTTCACCATTTCTTGTGTGCAATCACAGACTTTTGTGTTTCACTGTGTCACCTCTTTTCCCTTGGGTGTAGACTACCTTCCCTTGAGTCCTGAGAAAGGATCCCAACCCGAATTGGTGACTGCCCGTCTCTACCCGGGGACGGTGACGCTATCTCTATAAATGCATAATTATGCAAGGAATAGGGAGGGAGTGGGATGTTGAACCTAAGCTCATTGCAAATATTGTGGCCCAGAGGGCCTGTTCCTATGTCATATACAGATCTCAGATTTATTGTCAGAGTACACATATGACATCACATACAACCCAGGGGCAAAGCAGAATCACCACTTATTGGTAATAAAAAAACTTACACAATGTACACATGTAAACAACTAATTGTTCAATACAGAGAGGAGAAATAAAAACAAACTGCAAAAGTAAGGATCATTAAACGAGTCCCTGATTGAGTTTGTTGTTGAGGAGTCTGCTGGTGGAGGGGTAGCACCTGTTCCTGAACCTGGCAGTGCAAGTCTTGTGCTACCTAAACCTCTTTCCTGATGGTAGCAGGGAGAACAGAGCGTGTGCTGGGTGAACTGGATCCTTGAAGATTGTCACTGTTCTCTGATGGCAGTGTTCCCCGTGGTTGTAGGTGATGGGAATGCGTTTGCCTGTGATGTCCTGGACTGTGTCCACTACCTTTTACAGGGCTTTATGCTTGGGAGTATAGGTGTCCTGATACCAGATTGCATGCAGCTGGTCAGCACACTTTCCACCCCACATCTGTAGAAATTTGCCAGAGTTTCCGATGAGCCATACCAAACCTCCATAAACTCCTGAGGAAGTAGAGGGGCTGGCGTGCTTTCTTCACGATGTCATTAGTGTGTCGGCTCAAGGAAAGATCCTCCGAGATAGTGGCTCCCAAGAACTTAAATTTGCTCACTCTCTCCATCGCCGATCCCCCAATGATCACTGGATTGTATACCACTGGCTTTCCCTTCCCAAAGTCAACAATCAGCTCTTTGGTTTTGGTGTTCAATGTTCTATGATAACTTAGGATTTAAGCCCACTTAATTCCTGATTTGAAAACAGGCTCACTTTAACTCTAATGCAAACTTGTTTGACAAACCCACTCATCTTTAGCCAATGCAGGCTTAGGATCAGTCTTGTTATCCTTGTCTCCAACAAGTGGCAGGGTTCCATTCCCTGCGTTCTTCTCTGATCAGGGTTAGTGGATTTCAAATCATAGAACACTTCACCACGTAACGTGCAGATTCAGAACACAAGACGCATTACAACAGCCCGTAACTTTGTCATTTTTAACTTGGTTGGACTAATCAAGACTGAAATTTAATATATCTTTTTAACTGAAGAGTTTTTATTAATGAAAATGTGAATGAATGATAATGACATTATTGTCATATACATTATACGATGTACATGTGCCCTGCTGCAGCTGAGCGATGTAAAAAAAATGATGTTAAAAAAAAAGCAAATATAATTGAATGCGAACAAAAATTTCAAATAAGTCACCTCAGGACTGAACCAAAAATAAAAACCAAGAAAGTTAAGTCCAACAAATACCTAATTTCCTTTTGAACACAAGTGTTGAATCTGCTTCCTTTCAGTGATGTCATTGAGATCCTAGAAAAATATTAGCATGTAGGGAAAACCCACCCATCAGCTTCTTCCACCATCTACATTAAGTCTATCCCCTCCCCTTCCTTGGATACTGATACTTTCTACTTACTATTCCTTAATTAAATCAATGCTCAGTCCCTCCTAAGCAATATCACATGAAATAAAATGAAATAAACATCACAAGCCCTGGAGTAACACCGCAATCTCAAAGGTGGGATTAAGTAACAGCAATGGACTTGGCACATACCACTTCGTCAAATCAAGGTTAGGCTGGAAGACTGACAACCTTGAAACCCGACCTTGCGCTGGAGTTTTTCACACAATCATCATCTTGGCGAGGAGCTCCAGACACTCATCTATTACGGCTAATAGAGAATCCCCTTCAGCCAAGTGACAGCAAATAAACAGGACACAATTAGAACCTTTTGCAGGATTGAAAGAATGCTTAATCAAGGATTATTACTGTGCCAAGTTCGCATTTTCTGCTTCCACTGGGATTTCAACTAAGACTGCCCATGGGCCTCAACGGAACCATCTTAGAGGGGAAAGTCGTGCTATCTGTGTTGGCATCAAAACTGAATTTTTGAATTGAAAAGGATAAAGTTACGACTTTTTCTGTTGTTTTACATTCTGAGTGACAGAGCTGTGTTACATGTAATTTCTTCCTCAGGAATCGGCAGAAACCGAAGTGGTGAATATATAAGAACACAGACGTGTCTTTGTTTCAATGCGGTCTACCGTATTTCTCCACACCACTCTTAATTTCTGGGCGGGGTTTGTTTTCATCACATCCCCACCTTCGGTTTTTTATTGTGGCAGGAGATGGAAAAGAGGTGGTTCCAGGGTAGCAGCAAGTGAATACCCCCCCTCCCCCAAAACGCACCTCGTGTTATGAAGGATATATTTGAATGGTTTTGCAAGCCGATGCATTGCCTAGCCCAGCAAGACACTAAACCAGACAGTGGAGAAGGTAGCAGGCTACTAATCCATGTCGGAAGGACCACCGAGGGTGTGTAGAGGCCAACTGGAGCTGCTCCTTAGTAAAAGTCGACATCAATTGGAACAGCAGAGGAAATTGGAGAGGGCAAAGCAAGACATAAGTTGGGACCACACTTGTGATTTTGATCTGTACCAGGAGTAGATATTGCAACATATCCTCTCAAATGGATTAAAAACAAGTGGATCCATGATTTTATGTTTAACAATGAAGGTTCATTTACTGAACCCTGCAACACACATGTCTTTATTTAACTTGTTAGCATTTTCTGGCAAGGGCTTTGCGTTGTTAATAGCATCATAATGTAACAATATAAGAATTCGGACAAATGTCTCATTTTAAGATTATAATTTTGAACTTCTGGGGAATTTTCTTTTTCAACTTGTACTAACTGTCTAGGAATGCTTCAGGGACAAATAAGTTAATTGGTCTATTAGGTTTGTCAGGGACTGGTTTCCAAGGTGGTGAACCCTGTCTAACCCTTGTCCCGCAGGAAACATTGCATTTAAAACATTGACCTGTGGCCTCATTGGGGGATACAAGTAACATAAGCAAGTGTGCTTTCAGTCTCTACGTTGTGCAGGCTTTGCATGAAACACTGTTGGGTAAGCACAAATAGGTCATTCAGCCCAACCAAAGGGCCCACCAGTTGGATTTCCCTTTCACCCCATCTCCAAATGTGCGGCCTACTGGTAATGGAATAAACTGTTATTCTGGGCAGTTTTGTTTGATTATGTAATTGCAAAGTGCGAAGTAGTTGAAATTCCATTTGGCCTGAGTCTTGTAATTATGTCTCCAATTCAAAATTTCTTCATGTTTTATTGTGTTCTTAAAAACTTGGACCTGCCTTTCTTTTCCCAAATGAGACGGGTTGATCTCATTTTATGAGACAGATTGCTCTCGCTTTTCCTCACAGCTGAATAACTCAAGCCCTGCTTCACGGCCACAGTGAACCTTCCCAGTGTCTCAGTGTCTTTTACGGAATTAGAAAAATGTCAACACACAAGGAGACCATTTGCAGCACAGCCCCAGATAACACCAGCCCCAACAACAGCATAATCAAATGGGAGTCTATTGACATGTGATCAATCTGGGCACAGTTCCACAAGCGCTGTTATGTTCAATGCAACCCAAAAAAAAGACTTTAATTCACAAAGGGATAACGCTGAAAAAGACAAGCTAAAAAAAAAAATCTATTCACCCAAGAGGGTCATTACTTACTCAGGAGTTTGCAGTGGTTTAGTACGAATCCAGAAAACCTGTCAAATTTCTACAGAGGTGTGGTGGAAAATGTGCTGTCTGGATGCATCATGGTCTGGTATGGGAACACTAATAGCCTTGAGCATAAAGCCTTCGAAAAGGTAGTGGATGCAGCCCAGGACATCACAGGCAAAACCCTCCCCACTATTCAGCACATCTACAGGGAATGGTACGGTCAGTGGGCAGCAGCCATCATCAAAGACCCGCACCACCCAGCACATGCTCGTTTCTCACTGCTGCCATCAGGAAAGAGGTGTAGGTGCCACAAGACTCGCACCACCAGGTTCAGGAACCCTCCACCATCAGACTCCTCAATGACAAACTCAATCAGAGACTTATTTAAGGACTCTTACTTGTGCACTTTATTGATTTTCTTTTGTTGTCTCTGTATTACACAAAGTTTGTTTACATCCGTTATCTACTTACCGTTCTTTAATTTTTTTACATTTTCACACCATGAACAATTTATTTTTTGCATATCAATTAGTGGTAATTCTGCCATGCCCACAGGAAAAATTAATCCCAGGGTTGCGTGTGATGCCATGTATGTTCTCTGACAATAAATCTGAATCCAAAATAGCTGGGAAGCAGGATTATCCTAGAATCTGTTGTAATTCATTATGTTTAGCATTGACAGAATGAACTAAATGGTATTATTTCACAGCTGCAAGGTTCTATGATTCTATTGGCATTTAAACATGCCTTCATTGGAAACTGCTATCAGGAAATTATTTCAAATTGGACTTAAAGTTAAAAAGCAGAATTAAAGGAAACAAGAGCAGTTAATGCTAAATGGTTGTAAATGACAGTGTAGTGGACCTCCAGACCACATCATAAAAATTCTGTATGTTTAGATGACAAACATCATTTTGTTCTAATCCAGTAACAGATTATGAAGAAGTTACTATTTATAGCTGTTCAGGGACCTCGATTTTCTTTTAGTCAAATTGGCCAAGATTCCTATCCCCCTTTCCTTCCTCTAATGCCTTTCGAGAAATGTTTGCATTTTAAAAATTCAGACATAGTATGGCAACAGGCCCTTCCAGCCCACGATCCTCGACCTCCCAATTATTCCCAATTGACCTACAACTCCCCTATGTTTTCAAGGGTGGGTGGAAGCTGGAAAATCCAGAGGAAACCCACGCAGACGCAGGGAGAACGTACCAACTCCTTACAGACAGCACCGGATTCGAACCCAGGATGCTGACACGATAACAGCGTGTGGCTTCTGGTACACTACTGGCAAGGCCAGCATTTATTGCCCAATGGTAGTAGAATCATCTACTTGAACTTGAACTTCTATAGGTTCTCCCATAGAATTGGTGAAAATAATTCCCACAGAACCATTGGATGGAGAGTTCTAGGATTTGGACCCAGTGACTATGAAGGATATATTTCCAAGTCAAGATGTTATACAGCTTGGAGGGAAACCTGGTAGTAGTGGTATTTCCAGCCACCTGCTGCTCTTGCCCTTCTTGGTAGTAGAGGGGGGTATTGTCAGAGTAGCCTGCTACTGTAGCCAGAGTATTCACATTGGCTGGTCTAGTTAAGTTTCTTGTTAATGGTACCCCAATACTGATGTGGAGGACTTAGCAATGGGTGTGCCATTGAATGTCATAGGTAGGCTGTTGAATGAGATGTCTTGATGGAGATGGTCACTGTATGCCAAATTTATGACACAAACATTATCTGAAGTTAACCTAAATGGTTTCCAGGACCTGTTTCATTGAGACATAAAACTGCTTCAGTTGCTGAGGGGTTGTGAATGGAAATGAATGTCCTTCCTTCTGAACCTATGATGGATGGAAGGGAGGTCACTGATGAAGCCGTTGATGGTAGTTGGTGCTCAGGGCACAGTGCTGAGGAGGACCTGCAGTGATGTTCTGTGACCAGGGCGATGGATAACCGACAACCATAATCATCTTCCCGTCGACTCCAGAGACTAAAGTGCCTTTCCTTTGACGCACTTTGAAGCCACACTTAGTCAAATGTTGAATTATGTCAATGTTAGTCCCTATGGAATTCGACTCTGCTCAACGTTTCGATCAAAACTTTGATGAGATTTGGGTGCATTCTGGATCATGTAAGGAAGGCAGATTTCATCCCCTGAAAGACATTCGTGTACCAGATGCAGTAGTCTTTTGTGACATTGTTACTAATACTAGTCGGCATGTTTCCAAATTCCCAATTATTAACTGAATTTAAATTCCACAGGTGTCATGGTGGGATTTAAATTTATGTCTCCAGATTAGTAGTCTAGTAATTTAACTGATGCATCACCAGTCTGACAAAATAAATTTTATCGATTCATAAAATATTCATAATAGAAGGGTCTATGTTTTGATGGTAACAATTGTGGGTAAAAGGGAGTTTAGGGATTGGGAATGTGATTGTAGGTATATGTTTAAGGACTTGGATAATTGAGTACCGTATATGCTGCTGTATAGGACAACTCGTGTATAAGATGACTCCCAAATCTAGCACTTACCATTGACCATTGGACTGATGTTGTCACAATATTTTAATACCAAATGACCCTGTAAAGTTTTTTATTTTATTAGCATATTTTAAAATAGGCCACCATCAGATCCTGTAACAGGCTGTTTAAAGCCTGTAAAGACCCAACACCAGTCAGATGGGGAGGATGGACCCCACGGGGGAGTTCTGAGACTTTGTTAGACATGCGCAGGTTTCCTCCACTGAAATGCCCCTCGATGCGCACGCGTTCTTTTCACTGACACCATCTGGGTGGGGGTGAGTCAGGTTGCACCGAGAGCCTGACCTGGATACTTCCATAGACATGGGTCGGGTTGTGCCAAGGGCCTGACCGGGACACTTGCATGGAGGTGAGTTGAGTTGCACCAAGGGCCTAACTGGGACTCTGGCATGGAGGTGAGTCAGGTTGTCAGTGCGAGAAACGTGGTAGAGTCCACCTAGGGCCTGACTGGAACAAAGAGCCAGCGGGATGGGGATAGGACTGTTTCCCCAGGCTCTGTGGGCTTTGATGAAATTCCATTGGGCCATGTCAGTTGTATTAGGAGCTGTCTTCCCAACCAGTAATAACAGCTCTCTCTGCTGCCCTGGCAAGACAATCACATTTAAGTAAGGTTCATGGTATTTATTAATGAAGCAAATTACAATTTCCACACTGTACCAATTGCTACTCTCATCAAAATTTTGTTGCCATTGAAAATGTAATTTAGTTCTTGCCAAACTCTGCCAAAATTTAACACTGGGTATGGAATGAAAATAATCACCTCATTTAAGGTAAGAATGAATCTCAAAATAATTAAATTAATTTGGAATGTCAAAACCAATTCATGGGAAACAGATTGATCCAATTGCTTTTTATTAGCAACAGATAATACACCTTATCTAAAAAAAATTATTCATTGCAATATCATCCTCAGGTGAATTGGAACTGTACTTCTCAATTCTTGAAAAGTATAATTTATTTCTAATTTATCATATCACCATTAACTTTAAAAATGTCTTTAATATGATGTTTAGCAGCTAAGGCTTTTAATTGATTAGTAACAGTTTACCTGTTTTATCTCCATGGATGTAAAATTGACTTTTAAAAGTTGACTTTCAAATGGACATGTTTAAAAAAAGGCATGTTTAGCTTTAATTTCAATACACCATTTACATACATCAAGGTCTGGAGTCAGAGCATACCTTTGATCTAATTGCTTCAGATTGCTAAGTTCGTTTACGCTTTTTTTTAAATTTTTTTAAATTTTTCACACTATGAACCATACTGACCAAAATACACACAAACATTTCCTTCTTGAATATACACTGTCATTTCCTCCCTTCCCTCCCTCCTTCACCCCCTCCCCCTCCCCACCCACTAAACGTTCAACATATATGATACATTAAACCCATTAAACAATGCCATCACACAATGACAATAAACAAGAAATTTGTGTCGTCTACTTTTACATACTGGGTCAGTTCATTTTGTCTTCTTCTCCATCTATCATTTTAGGTGGTGGAGGTCCGCGGTAGGACTTCTCTGTTGTGTTCCATGTACGGTTCCCAAATTTGTTCCAATACTGTGATGTTATTTCTTAAATTATATGTTATTTTTTGCAATGGAATACATTTATTCATTTCTATGTACCATTATTCTCAGGTTATCTTCTAATTTCCAGGTTGACATAATAACTTTTTTTGCTACAGCTAAGGCTACCATAATAAATCTTTTTTGTGCTCCATCCAAATCAAGTCCAAGTTCTTTACCTCTTATATTAGTTAGAAGAAAGATCTCTGGATTTTTTGGTATGTTACTTTTTGTGATTTTATTTAATACCTGATTTAGATCTTCCCAAAACTTTTCCACTTTCTCATATGCCCAGATTGCATGTACTGTTGTTCTCATTTCTTTCTTACAGCAAAAACATCTGTCTGATACTGTTGGGTCCCATTTATTTAACTTCTGGGGCGTGGTGTATAGCCTGTGTAACTAATTATATTGTATCGTGCGTAACCTCATGTTTATTGTATTTCTCATAGTTCTGGAGCATAGCTTTTCCCATATTTCATTTTTTATCTTTATGTTTAGATCTTGTTCCCATTTTTGTTTGGGTTTACAGCTTGTTTCCTCATTTTCTTTCTCTTGCAGTTTGATGTACATGTTTGTTATAAATCTTTTAATTATCATTGTGTCTGTAATCACATATTCCAAATTGCTTCCTTCTGGTAACCTCAGCCTGTTTCCCAATGTGTCCTTCAAGTAGGTTTTAAGTTGGTGGTATGCAAACATTATACCGTGAGTTATACCATATTTGTCCTTCATTTGTTCAAAAGATAATAATTTATTTCCCGAAAAACAATTTTCTATTCTTTTGATCCCTTTTCTCTCCCATTCTCTAAAGGAAAGGTTATCTATTGTGAAGGGGATTAGTTGATTTTGCATCAATATTAATTTTGATAGTTGATCATTTGTTTTTTCCTTTCTACGTGAATCTTCTTCCAAATGTTGAGCAGATGGTGCAGTACTGGTGAATTCCCATGTTGTACCAGCATTTCATCCCACTTATATAGTATATGTTCAGGTATCTTCTCCCCTATTTTATCTAGCTCTAATCTGGTCCAATCTGGTTTTTCCCTTGTTTGATAGAAATATGATAGGTATCTTAATTGTGGTGCTCTATAATAATTCTTAAAGTTTGGTAGCTGTAAGCCCCCTTGTTTGTACCATTCTGTTAATTTATCTAGTGCTATCCTTGGTTTCCCCCCTTTCCATAAGAATTTCCTTATTATTTTCTTTAGCTCTTTGAAGAATTTATCTGTTAGGTGAATTGGTAATGATTAGAATAGGTATTGTATCCTTGGGAAGATATTCATTTTAATGCAATTTACCCTTCCTATCAGTGTTAGTGGTAAACCTTACCAATGTTCTAAGTCGTCTTGTAATTTCTTCATTAATGATAATAATTTAGCTTGTATAGATGGCCTAGATTATTATCTAGTTGAATACCTAGGTATCGGATTGCTTGTGTTTGCCATCTAAATGGTGATTCTTTCTTAAACTTTGTGAAATCTGCATTATTCATTGGCATCGCTTCACTTTTATTTGCATTGATCTTGTACCCTGATACTTCTCCATATTCCTTCAATTTCTTACGTAATTCTTTTATTAATAATTCTTGTTCCATTAAGTATACTATGATGTCATCTGCAAATAGACTGATTCTATATTCCTTCTCTTTTATTTTTATCCCTCTTATTTTATTTTCTGTTCTTATCAGTTCTGCCAGTGGTTCTATAGCTAACGCAAACAGTGAAGGAAATAGTGGACATCCCTGCCTAGTTGACCTGCTTAATTTAAATTGGTTTGATATATATCCATTTATTGTCACCTTCACCAATGGTCCCTTATATAATGCTTTAATCCAATTAATATATTTCTCTGGTAGGTTGAACCTCTGTAGTACTTTGAATAAATAATTCCATTCTACTCTGTCAAAGGCTTTCTCTGCGTCTAAGGCAACCACCACTGTTGGCGTCTTGTTTCCTTGTACTGCATGGATTAAGTTAATGAACTTACAGATATTGTCCATTGTTCGTCTTTTTTTAATAAATCGAGTTTGATTTAGTTTTACTATTTTTGGTACACAGTCGGCCATCTGTTTGCTAATAGTTTAGCTATTATCTTACAATCTGTGTTGAGTAGAGATATTGGTTTATACGATGCTGGTCTTAGTGAATCTTTCCCCGTCTTTGGTATTACTGTAATTATTGCTGTTTTGCATGAATCTGGCATGTTTTGTGTTTCTTCACTCTGGTTCATTACTTCCAGGAGAGGAGGAATTAATAAGTCTTTAAATGTTTTATAGAATTCTATTGGGAATCTGTCCTCTCCCAGTGTTTTTTTTGATCAGTAGTTTTTTTAATATATCCTGTATTTCCTCTATTTCAAATGATTTTATTAATTTATTTTGCTCCTCTTCTTGCAATTTCGGTAGTTCAATTTTAGCTAGAAACTCATCTATTTTGTCTTCTTTCCCTTTGTTCTCAGTTCGATATAATTGCTCGTAGAATTCCTTGAAGTTTTCATTGCTCTCCGTTGGGTTATATGTAATTTGTTTGTCCTTTTTCCTTGATGCCAATACTGTTCTTTTAGTTTGTTCTGCCTTAAGCTGCCAAGCTAGTATTTTGTGCGTTTTATCTCCTAGCTCATAATACTTCTGTTTTGTCTTCATTATGTTCTTCTCCTTATACGTTTGTAGTGTTTCATATTTTTTTTTTGTCCACCAATTCTCTTCTTTTTGTTGTATCTTCCCTTGTTGCTAGTTCTTTTTCTGTACTTGCTATTTCCCTTTCCAGCTGTTCTATTTCCCGATTGTAGTCCTTCTTCATCTTAGTTACATAACTTATTATCTGCCCTCTGATGGATGCTTTCATTGCATCCCATAGTATAAATTTATCTTTCACTGATTCCGTATTTATTTCACATTTTAATTTGTCGCTCAATGAATTCTCTAAAATCCTGTCTTTTAAGTAGAATGCAGTTTAATCTCCATCTATACGTTCTCGGTGGGATGTCCTCCAGCTCTATTGCTAATAACAGGAGTGAGTGATCCAATAACAATCTAGCTTTATATTCTGTTTTTCTAACTCTCCCTTGGATGTGGGCTGACAACAGGAACAGGTCTATCCTTGAGTATGTTTTGTGCCTACCCGAATAATATGAGTATTCCTTCTCCTTTGGGTGTTGTCTCCTCCATGTATCCAAAAGTTGCATTTCCTGCATTGATTTAATCATAAATTTGGTTACTTTGTTCTTTCTGCTAGTCTTTTGTCCAGTTTTGTCCATCTTTGAGTCCAAATTAAGGTTAAAGTCCCCTCCTATGAGTATATTCCTCTGCGTGTCTGCAATCTTCAAAAAGATATCTTGCATAAACTTTTGATCCTCTTCATTAGGTGCATATACATTGAGCAAATTCCAAAATTCTGAATATATCTGACACTTTATCATTACATCTATTACTTCCTCCTCTATTTTGATTGGTACATTTTTATTGATTAATATAGCTACACCTCTGGCTTTTGAGTTATATGATGCTGCCGTTACGTGCCCTACCCAGTATCTCCTTAATTTATTATGTTCCACTTCAGTTAGATGCGTTTCCTGCACGAATGCTATATCATTTTTTTCTTTCTTCAGTAAATTTAACAGCCTCTTCCTTTTGATTTGGTTATGTATTCCGTTAATATTTATAGTCATATAGTTCAACATGGCCATTTCATACTTTGTTTACCTCTTATTTCCGCTTCCTCATCACCACCTTCCCTCCTTATCCATTTCTGTTTCTTATTTTGAATGCACTGTAAGACAACACTTCTAAAACATAAAATATTTCCACTATTCCCACATCTAAAATTCCCTTAACCCCAAATGTCCCCCCCCTCTCTGAGTTGCCCCTTGTCCCTTGCCGGGCAACCACAACTCCCCTCTCCATTTGGATTGTGAACCCGCTTGCAAGCGTCAACTGATTTCACAGTGACTGTTATTCTCTCCCACCCAGCCCCCTCCAGAAAAGACTTTTATCTTCACATATAACAAAGCTCACCCTCTTAATTCCCCCCTTACTTCCTTTCTTCCCCTTCTTAGTTCTTACTTATACATTATTTTTCTTCTTTATATGAAGTTCGTCGTCAATCTTGTTCTTGTTACATCTCTTCATCTCTCTTTCTGTTTTGCAGGCATTCTGCAAATTCTTATGCTTTCTCCAGATCTGAGAACAGTCTGCTTTGCTGCCCCGGGATAACTATTTTAAGCACTGCTGGATATCCTAACATAAATTTATAGCCTTTCTTCCATAGGATCGATTTTGCTGCATTAAACTCCTTCCTCTTCTTCAGGAGCTCAAAACTTATGTCTGGGTAGAAAAAAAATTTTTGACCTTTGTATTCCAGTGGCTTTTCGTCTTCTCTCATTTTTTTCATTGCCTTCTCCAATATATTTTCTCTTGTCGTATATCTCAGTAATTTTACTAGAATGGATCTTGGTTTTTGTTGTGGCTGTGGTTTTGGGGCTAATGTTCTGTGTGTCCTTTCTATTTCCATTCCTTCCTGTAATTCTGGCATTCCCAGGACCCTGGGGATCCATTCTTCTATAAATTCTTTCATATCTTTGCCTTCTTCATCTTCCTTAAAGCCCACTATCTTTATATTGTTTCTCCTATTATAGTTTTCCATTATATCCATCTTCTGAGCTAACAACTCCTGTGTTTCTTTAACTTTTTTATCAGTTTCTTCCAATTTCCTTTTTAAGTCGTCCACTTCCATTTCTACGGCTGTTTCTCGTTCTTCCACCTTGTCTACTCTTTTCCCTATTTCTGTCATGACCAGCTCTAATCTACTCACTTTTTCTTCTGTACCTTTTATTCTTTTTATTTCATTAAATTCTTGTGTCTGCCATTCTTTTACTGCTTCCATATATTCTTGAAAATTTTTTTTATCTATGTACAGTCCATTCCCTTTATCTTCTATTTCTCTGTGCAGAGCTTGATTTTCTCCCTCCTCTTCCCCTGTGTCCGCTCCAGGGCCTGTGCCCTCTACCTCTCTTCCTTGTATCTGTGTCTCTTCTGACTTTCATGTTGGGCTGTTTGTCTCAGTTTGTTGGGTTTTTTTTTAATGGTGTCTTGAGGTTGGTCCTCTTCTTCTAGGCTGGTCATCTGTTGTGTCTCTGATTTCCTTTTTTTCATTTTCCTCCCTCCCGTTCCTGTTATTTTCTGTATCATCCCGCTGGGAGCCCTGCTGTCGGGTCTTTCTCAGCTGGTCCCCCCCTCCCGTCGGTGTTGTCTTTGTCATGCACGGTTGCGCATCTCTGTTTGGCTCCGTGAGCCATCTTTGCAGTCCTGCGTTCAGTGGGTCGCGACCCTGTGGGGTTTCCACTGACCTCAGGGAGTGGGCTCCTCTTTCCATGGCAGGTCCCTGCTTCTTCGTACAGATAAGGCCTTCACCTTTCTCTTCCGGTGTCTTTCCTTCTTCTTTTCTTCCTGTTGTTTTTGGCTTTTCTTTCTTTAGTGCCATTTCCTCCACACCTTTATTTTTTGTTTGTTGCGATTGTGTGTCTGGGGCTTTGCTTTTTCTTTACTTTTTTCCTTCTTTTCTGGTGAGGGCTGGTATTCTCCTACCGGCCACTACTCCATCACGTGACTCCCCTCAAGTTCGTTTCCTCTTGATTAGCCTTTTTCCTAATGCCTTCAGTAAAATAAATAATTTGTCCCCTAATAAAAGTCTTAAAAGCACCCCATACAATAAGTCGAGAAGGCTCTTCTGCAGTATTTTTTTTTTAAAAGAGAATAGCTTGTTCCTCCAAGAACTTTAAAAATTCCTTATCAGATAGTAAAGTTGAAGTCTGTTTATTTGAGGAAGGCCAGGAAAGATAGTAGCACACGGGTGTGATCACAAAACTAATTCCAACCCACTTCCTCCTCAATAGTCTGCCTTTTCTTCAACTCAGAGAGTAATACTGAAACATCCTTAAAGTAAATTAGTCAAGATTTTGCTACTTTAGACTAATTTCTGTATTAGGTAGTATGTTTAATTTCTGAGATCGGACTTTTGCAGTGAACTGAAAAGTTTGTCTCAGTACTTGAGGATAGGGGTGGAAAGAGATCTTGAATTTTATCATAGAAGGACTGTAGATTGAGCTGGAATGCCTAGGGTCAAGGGTTACCACATCTGCCAGAAATCTATTGGTCTTTCAGCTCATGGAGATATCTTTGAGGGAATGCTGCCGACTGGCAGATTCCATGCTACAGGAGTACGTGCTGAGGGGCACAATGAGGTTTGGTCCAGTCAACATGAGAGGGGCAGTGGGAAAGGACCATTGTCCTCCCGTTCCTGGGCATTGATGGGCTGAGACAGAGGGGAATTCCCTCAAACAACAGTGGGGGGGGGAGAAGTGACAAGGTACCACAGTGGTAATAGTGGTGTAAGTCAAATCAAACATAACAGTGCACAGTGACGGGAATGAACAGACATGATCAGACTCTGAACAGTTTTCCATTTGTAAATAACACTGGACAATGAAGATTTTGGTTCCTGAGCACTTTTGGGTGTATTTTATGGATTTTGGGCCACTGATGACCAAAATCACCTTAAAAATATCCTGTCACAAAATATCGGGGTTTTTTTTAAGATATAACCTTTTTTTGTGAATTCCTGTCAAATATTAAGCCACCTTCAACCAGACGAAACCATGAAATGCAATATGTCATTGAAAATTCATGTTCTGCCTTCGCACTTGGATGTCGTCCCTACGGATCCTGGCACCGTCAGTGATGAAGAGGGTGAAAGGTTGCACCAGGACGTGGCGACCATGGAAAAATGGTATTAGGGAAACTGGGATCCATCAATGCCGGCCGACTGTTGTTGGATACTGATTCAAGAGGCATCAGATGTGGAGTATAAGCAAAAATCAGCGGCAAAACATTTTTAGGTCCATTAAACTAACGCAATTTTTCAGCTACGTTATGTGATTTAACATGCCAAATTCAATAAAAGTTCATTCGATTTTTCTCTAATTTCCTATGTGATACAGAAAATCTGAAATTATCTGTGTGTTCAATTTAAATTATTTTTTAAATTTAGTCATGCAAGGTAACAGATCAATTCGGCCCTACGAGTCTGTGCTGCCCAGTTTACACCCTGTTAATCTATATCCGGTCCATTTTTGAAGGGTGGGATGAAACCAGAGCCCCCGGCGAAAACCCACGCAAACGCGGGGAGAACGTACAAACTCCTTACAGACAGCACGGGATTTGAACCCAAGTCCAGTCCTGATCGCTGGCACCATAAAGGCGTTGCACTAACTGCACCACCAACCGTACTGCCCTGTTGTCCATATAATACCCAATTTTATTTCAGGAAGCAAACCCTTTTGATAAATATTGTTGTAAAGTGTAATTTATTGTGAATAAAGTCTATCTTTGATAAATAAAAAATAAAATGAATAAGTGGATACTCATTCACAACTGAGATGAGAAGAAATTTCTTCAGCCAAAGAGTAGAAGATCATTGATCACTGGATGTGCTCAAGACAGAAACACATGGAGTTTTAGACTTTAAGGGGATCGTGGGATGTAGAACTGGTAGGGGCAAGTGACAATGAAGTAAAATATCAACCATGATCTCATTGACGGACGGAGAATGGCCCATCCCGGCTTTGTATCTTCTTTCCTTTTGATTTGATAAAGACTAGTAATCCAAGCAAAAATCAAAATTTTAACATAATGGACTTTCAGGCAGGAGTAAAATCTTTCATCATTTCTACATTTAACAATAGCTAGAGAGGAAGGGAAAGAGTGTAGCTGTGTACTATACTCATGGATTGAAGGTATTGGAACCTTTCCTGTCCTATTTCAGAAATAAATCTATCTTTTTATTCTTAAGGTTGATTATATTATTTTAAAATCATGAGCTTGCCACTTAATTTGATTTAAAAGGAGTTGGGAAAGGTGACCATTTTACATTTGAAAGTAAACCATGAATTGAATATTGTAAACCATCTACAGTGGCTCGAAAGTGAATTAGAGGAGGACACTCAAGACAATTTTTTAGTAAGCGTTGTTCAGCGGATCATGTTGCAACAGTGCACTTAACTGACGTAAGGGGCACAATCCAAGTTCCATACATGAACGAAAGGGACGTAGATCGCAATGTTTCCTTGGGGCGCCTCGCGAACGAATGAACAGGTGGAGTAACAAAAATAGAGGTTTGCTGGGATTCACCAATTTATCAGTTTATTACTTGGTGCCAATGCGCTTACTTACCAATTTTCACCGTGAAAAAAAAAGATGTGTATGGTTAGCAATAAAATGTTTTCACAATTCACCCTCTGTCATCATTAGACGTCCGGCCTGCAAACAATCATCTGGATTTTGGAGCAGGTAATGATAACCTTATTAGTAAGGATGAACTGAGACAGTATTCAGACCCACCATACCTCCAGCTGTCAGGAACCCCCCAGCATACTTCAGATCTTGACAATGCAATGAAGTCTAAACAAAAGACCATTTTATTCCATTGATTATTCTTCCTCTGGACGAAAACTTTCAATTAAAGCCAGAATATTGGCCAATAAAGTTTATTTGGACATGTCACTGATGAACAAGAGTTGGTTACTCAACCCTCAACCCTTCTGCACCATCTGATTGTAACCCCACCTCTACCTTCACGTCTGCCCACCATAATCTTTCACCCTTTTTCTTGTTAAGAATATATTTTCCTTAGAAGTTTCCAAAGATTGGAAAAGGTTCCAAATGCTCACATCATTCTAAGAGAGAATAAAAATCCATAATGGGCCTCCACCTTATTTTCAAACACCAGTCCCTAGTTCTGCTCTTCCCTACAGGAGGAAACATTCTCTCCACATCCACTTGCCCAGACTCCAGCAGATACAAGCCTAGCCTGTGCATCCACAAACCACAGGCTCCAGGTATCAATCTATTAAACCTTCTCTGAACTTCAATAAATTTCAAATACTTTCTTAAATACGGAGACCAACACTGCACACAAAACTCGAGATGTGGTTTCATCTAGTCTCTGTAAAACTGAGGAATGACCTCACCAATTTTACATTCAATTTCTGTCACAGCAAATGCCATCATCCAAATTACTTGGATGTTTGCCTTTTAGTTATCACAGAACCCTATCCATCGGCATCCCAAAGCTCTTCACTCTCCCATTTAGATAATAAGTTGATCTTTTTCGACTTGCCAAAATGGATCATTTCAGTGCTTCACCCAATTGTTAAGACTTGTTACTGAAATCCAGAAAAGACCCATTTCTGCCTTTTTGATCCTTCATGTTAGCCAGCCAATATTCTATCCATTTCAAAATATTACCTCCTATTATTTTACTGCATTAACCCTCTATTTTATTTTCCACAATAACAAACAGCAGGAGACCCTTGTCCGTATTAGCAGTAATGACATGGGGAAGGGGAAGAGAGAATTCAAGAAACTTAGCAGCAAGTTAAAGTCAGGACATCTCGGGTTGTAACCTCAGGATTACTCCTTATGCAACATGCTGGCAAGGCAAGCAGTGGAAAGATAGCACCGTTAAACATATGGTAACAAGACTGTGGCAGGAGGGAGGGGTGCAGTACCTTGTACCATTGGCCTTTCTTCCAGGGATCTGTAACCAGAGGTCCAGGTTATCCCTATATTCAAGTAGAAACAATATTTTGATGGAGAGATTTGCCAGTGCACTCAAGGGGAATTTAAAATTGTCAGGCAGGGTTGGGATCTGCACCAGGTGGGAAAGATGAGATTAACTTTGACGTTAAAGTGGCAAGTTCTTGTAGGCAGGCCAGACAGGAGCAAGTGAAAGAGCATAGGAAGTCTGACAGACTCAAATGTATTTATTTCAAAAGTAAAACCTAAAATTCACCTCACAGATGGAGTCTTCTTGAGAAAAACCAAATAGAGGAATTAAGGGGCATGGTTCTAATTTGACCTTAAAATGGTTGATAACATTTGAAAGTAATTTCTCCAAACATTTTCTAAACTAGGACGTCCAGATCATATGTATCAATGAAGCCTCAAAAATGTTACATTTATCACATAATGGATCAACATCAGAACAGAAGCGAGATAGTTTAACTTTTGAAATATGTGCTCTGTGTACAACCTTAAATTGCAGCAAACAATGTCCCACACAAAATGAGGATTCATTAATCAGATTTAGAACAATATCCCAGACCTCACGTGGAAGTGACAAATCCAAGCCATGCTCCTAATCACTCTTAATCTTAACTCGGGAAACTCTTCTCATATCAATCAAATCATGATAAATAATTAATATTGAGCCTCTGTGAGAAAAATGAAAGTCAAAAAGTGAATGAAGAATGTTTGTTTCAGAAATTCATGGAACATCAGAGAGCTCGGACTAAACAAAATGTCTGACGTGTCGAGATCTGTAAAAAATGATGGGTAATTTAAATTTTGCCCTCAATTGTTCAAAAGAAGCAAAATTATCTCGAATAAAAAGATCTTTAAAATTATTAACCTCCAGACTACACCACTCCCTAAAATCTGCATCTGATAAAGAAGGTGAAAAAGGATGATTAATTATAATAGGACTATCTAGAGGAAATCTATTGATTCCAAAAAATTTGTGCCCACATTCTCAACCAATGTCTCATTATTGGATTACTTGTTAATTTAGAAAACGGACCCTAGGACTGCCAAGATAGATGTTTTTCCATTTCTACCCAAGAAGGGTCATCAACTAATTTAGAAAATTTTAATTAAAGAAGCTTATTACATATTTTGATTGCCCAATAGTACAATCTGAAATTTGGAAGTGACGGTCCTGAGCTCTTTTCTGTTTTTTGAAGCTATGTTTTGTTTAAATGAGATTGCTTTCCTTGCCATTTATACAAGGAAATAACTGAGTCCAGTGAGTCAAAAAAAGATTTAGGGATAAAAATTGTTATAGATATTATAGATGTTATAGATTATAGATGTTAAAGGTATAAAAATTTTGGTAATATATTCATTCTAATCGAATTAATGCATCCAACCACAGTGATAGACAAGGGTGACCATCTTGATAATAGAACTTTAATCTGATTAAATGTTGCAGAAAAAAATTCCTTCAATAAATTCTTATAACTCTTAGTAATTGTAATTCCAAGGTATCTAAACTAATTCCAAGGGAAATTAGAATATCTTAAAGATGACCCCCTTCATTCCTATGGAGATTTACTTTATAACCTGAGAAATGGCCCATATGGGAAAATACAGTTAATATATTTGGTATAGAAACCCCTGGGTTTGAAATGATAAGTAAAAGATCATCTGCACATAAAGGAACTTTGTGTTCAGGATCCTAGGATGTCATTGGAAGCCAGAGAATTAATTGCAGGAACCCTGGCAAAAATACTTGCAGTATTATTAATCATGGGTGAGCTGCTGGTAGATGATGGGTAGCTAATGTGGCTGTATGGACAAGCCAGGGAAGGATACCCCACTGAAAATGTAATTTACTGGAGGAGACTCTGAGAGACAGGATCCTTTTGCATTTGGAAGAGCCATGACTGATAAGGGCTGGTCAGCATGGCTTTGTGCATGGGAAATTGTCTTGCAAATTTGATTCTGATTTTTGAAGATTGATGAAGGTAGGGTGGTAGACTTTAATGCAATATTTCCCGAGAGGCTGGTGGGGAAGGTGCCCGCGTTGAGACTCAACGCCTCTCTACAACTAGATTCTGGACTTCCCAAGGGAAAGACCACAGTCTGACTAGATGAGTAGCAAAACATCGAGCATTGTAACGCTGAGCACTGGCACACCTCAGGGCTGTGTGTTCATGCTGCTGCCCCATGCCTGCATTGCCAGATCCAGCTCCAATAGTTGACGCAACAGCAGTTGGGCTAATGAGCAACAACAATGAGTAACATTACAGAGAAGAGGTGGAAAACATTGTGATTATGGTGAGAGAATAACAACCAGAGTCTCAATGTGACCAAGATGAAGGAGATAATTGTGGACTTCAGGGGGGCCAGGAATGGCCATCCTCCACCGAAAATTAATAACTCTGTAGTGGAGAGAGTAGAGAGAGCCAAGTTCCTTAGAGTCTACTTAACAGTGACCTCTCCTGGACACACAACATCTCCTCACTTGTCAGGAAGACACGACAGCCACTGCACCTCATGAGAAGACTGAACCAGCCAAGGCTACCAGCCACTATTATGTCAACCTTCTATAGAAGCTCTATCGAGAGCATCCTGTCTGGCTGTATCACAGTGTGGTAGGCTTGCTGTAGAGAATTGGATCAGAGGTCAATTTACAAGACCATAAGATTGGCAGAGAGGATCAACCCCACCACCCCTCCATCCCCAACGTCGGTGTGATCTAGCAGGATCGTTATCAGAATGGGGCACGCAAAAAAAAATAATTGAGGACGCCTATGACACCACACTACTCCCATTGGGAAAGGGATGCAGGAGTATCAGACTCAGCTCCACCAGGCTTAAAAACAGCTTCTTCCCTTGGGCAGTGAGAATGCTGAACGACTAAAGGAGCTGCCCTCACTAACTATCCGAGACTCTATTATGCATTAAACAATTTTTTTTTCACTGTATATTTGTTCTGCATATGTATTGCTTGACTGCGTGTGTGTTATGTCTGGTTGTGTGTTTGCATGTTTTGCAACGAGGCCCAGAGAACGCTGTTTCATCAGGTTGTACTTGTTGCATGAGGTCCAGGGTGACTTGCCCAATGGATACAGAATTAGTTTGATAGTAGGATTCAGGATGGTAGTGGAGGCCTGTGATCAGTGGTGTGTCATGTGGATTAGTGCTAGATCCACTGCTGTCATCTATAATTAACACTTTTTTTAATACTTTATTTAAAGTTTTAAGCCACAGTACATTCAAGTATGTTCAAGTATGATCATTCATGTAAAAGAAAGCATGTGGTATATACCAAATACCCCCCCTACCTCCATCCCATCCCCTCTGCCCAACTAGCCCTCCCTCCACTCCCTCCCCTTCCTGCTAACCCCAACCCCAAAGATACAAGAAAGAAAGAAAGAAAGAAAGAAAGAAAGAAAGAAAGAAAGAAAGAAAGGAGATTCAACCATCAATAACATAACTAAATGCCACGAATTAGGGTAACACCACTACAATGGGCCATAGAAAGTTCAAAACTTTAAACCCATATAATCCAAATAGGGGCTCCATACTTAGATAGTTATCACATAAATTGTATGTTATCTTTTCCAATGGAATACATGATCTCAATTCCACATGCCATCGTTGCAAACTTAAATCAATCTAATTTTTCCAAGTAATCGCTATACATTTTCTCACTACAGCCAAGGCTAATCTAAAAAATGCAATTTGATATCTAGTTAATCTCAATTTCTAACCCAGCATTTTAACATTACCTAATAGAAACAATTTCATCTTAAAAACTTTCTCTAAAAACTCCTTAAGTCGTGTCCAAAAAGTTTTAACAGTGTTACATGACCAAGTAGAACGTTAAAAAATGAACCTACTTCTTCATGACACCTGAGACATAAATCTGAAGAAATCAAATTATATCTCTTTAATTTTTCAGGAGTTAACTTTAACTGGTGTATAAAATTATAATGAACTAATCCATATCTCACATTAACGATCTTAGTCGTACTATCTTTACATAAATTTCTCCAGTCTTCCTGATCAATTGCTATTCCCAAATCTTTCGTTAACAGTCAAATGACAATGTCGTCAGTACGTATATGGCTGACACCATTAATAATAGGATAAAGTAAGATTATCTAACATTACAAAAGGATCCACATGAACTGGGAAAGTGGGCCAAGGAATGGCAGAAAAGGGCAAATCACTGAATTTTTGTAGATTGGACTAGGGCAGGACTTACTCATTGAACAATAGGGCCCTGTGAATAATCTAAAACAATGAGAATTGGGGATGGAGGTGCATAGTTCCATAAGGCATCCTTTCTGGGCTGGCACAGAGTGGTGGAGAAGATGTTTGGCATGCTTGTGTTTGAGGTAAACCACTGTATATATGATTGGATGTGTTAAGACATGCCCCTTGCTGTCAGTGCCTGAGGCTCCTCCCACTAACCCCTGAATAAAGATGACTGTGCCACAGCCCCCTCTTCAGTCCAGGGCAGTTGACCAGCATGGACGTGCCTCCAGTCTGTTGTCAATAAAAGTCTATCAGTTTCTCTTTAACTTCTGGTCTTTGAAGTTATTGATGGTGCATCAATGTTCATCAATCAGGCCAATGAGTACAGGAGTAGGTACATTGCGAAACAATTGTGCAAGATATCCGTGATACCACACTAAGTGTATTGTGCACAATTATGGTCACCCAGCTATAAGATAGATATCATTAAAGCTGGTAAAAGGTACAGAAAAAAATTCACAATAATGTTACAGGGACAGGTAAGTTAGAATTAAGCTCTTAGTTGCTGTTTATAAAGACAGGTATGTTTTTTTAACATTAACAATTGCTGCAACTTCAAAGCCTATTAACAGCAGAAATTCACAGATTACACTCTCAATATTTTCTACCCACAAAGCTTTACTCTTTGGTTCTCTGTAGTTTGCAGGACATTAGAGAAACGTAGATAAGTAATAATTGTTAAACCAGGATTTTTGTTGCATAAATTAGGAGAAAATTATTGTATTATTTTCCCCTTAAGTGTTTAATCTAACATCTCCCATTGTGTCTGCATCACCACTTGTTCGAGTTGTATCCCCGCTGCATCTGGTTGTTATGTCATTAAAAAAGGGCATTAACCCGCATAATAAAAACACAGAATTGGAAGAACTCACTTGGAGGCATTGAGCCAATCTGGCAAGAATCTCTTTAGTTTCCAATGGGAGGTAAGATGTCTTGTAACTGGTGTCAGAATTAAAATTGTGGCAGCCTTTAGACACAATGTCAGCACTTGGAAATAGATTAAAAGAATATTACTGTTTCACAGACTGAGTTATTCGACATAATTGAAGGATGAGAGAGAACCAACAAATGAACAACACGTGCTTATTTTCATGGTATAAAAAGAATGGACTGATCCATGCCGACAAGTTGCCTACCTGAGCTGGTCCCATTTGCCTACATTTGCCCCATGTTCCCTCTAAACCACTGGTTTTCAAACTGCCTCCCACTAATCTCACATTCCACTTTAAGCAACCTTATGCCATTAGTGCTCTGTGATTGGTAAGGGTATGGGAATGGGAAGGGAAGGTTGAGAATCACTGCTCTAGACCCAATTGTGACCGAAATATTTTGCTTGAGAAAAATTGTCATTGGTCCATTTCCTTTGGAGTTATGAAATTGTTATCTACTCAGGAATCCTGAGACTATTTTATGCTAGAGCATGAACACCAACACTGTAAGAGCCACATCACACTTGAGAGTGGTGCATGTACGGTGAGACACATCGTATCAATACGTAACCCTGTAGCTGAATGTGAGTAAAGAAATGTGCTGTTAAACCTACAAGCCTTTCTAGTGTTTATTAAGACCTCCGATGGTGGCAGCGGTGGATTGAAACCACACCATGTAGAAAAAAATATTGAAATAAACATGGAGAGAAGGAAACAAAGAAAAAGCATCATTATCTGATCACCAGGGTGGCATTGCATCCAGCAATGGGCTGGGAAGCCGACGACATCATAGAGGCCCGGGTCAGTGTAAGGCAGCAACAAGAGATGCTGTCCATCACTTGCTAATAAAAGCCTTCAATTCCTGTACTTCAGTCTTTGAGTTAATTGATCGTGCATCAGAGGCCACTAGGAGGCAATTGCAGTCCTTCTCTGTGCAGGCCAACATGCAGCGCTGTGATAGAAGGGTTGATGCCATAAGGCGCACACTGAGAAAGCCGCAGACGTCTGAGAATTGTAGGAGGTGTGGCAGACTGCCCCCCTTCGATGACTGCAAAAATTGCCCCACGTATGGTTTGAAGTCCAGGATCTGTGGGAAGGTCAATCATTGGGAAAAGATCTGGCATGAAAAGAGAGAGGAAAGAAGAATACAGAAGGAAAGTACACCACGTGGAGGGAAGCAAAAGCAGCAAGTACAACACACTGACGTGTGATATCAAAACAATACTCCTCCATGAGACATCAAAGAAAGGGAAGGGAGGAAAAAGTGAATTGCACACCATGATCCAAGTGAAAAGAAACATCGGAAACAAACCGACAATATTGAACTTGAAAATAAAGTTCAACTCTGGATCGCAAAGCAACATCTTCCCACTCAGATGGTACCATCAGATGTTCCCCGAGAACATGGTGAACTGGAACCTGGAGGAAGGCACACCAGAAGCCTTAAATGTCACGCTCACAGCCCTATGGTGGCCCCATGGTTAAACAACTAGGGAAAGTCCAAATAAAGGAAAGAGCATCATATGCACATTCTTCATGGTTGACATTGACAGACCAACAATCCTAGGCCTGAATAGTTTTCAGGAATTACAGGCAATCTCTGTTATCAATGAGATCAGGGAGAAGGAAATGCCCTCCGATCACAAACAAGTCTGAGCACATGGACATGTACCCTGAATGCTTTGATGGACACAGTTGGGTACTTTGGAAATTTTGAATACCACATAACCATAGACCCAGTAGATGCCAATAGAGTGCAAAGAAATGGAAGAAAGATGAGTAAAAGTGAAAGTGGGAGAGCCAACCAACTGTGAGAATTCCATTGTAATAAAGTAAAAGCCGAATGGCCGCCTAAGGATATGTCTGGATTCCAAAGACTTAAAGCCTTTCTAATGTTTATTAAGACCTCCGATGGTACAACCCGGACGCAACAGGAACCGTGCACCTAACAAACCATTGATGTACAATTAAAACAGTGGTTTTCAAACGTTTTCTTTCCACCCACATACCACCTTAAATCACAAAGCACCCAGGCCATAGGGATTACTTAAGGTGGTAACTGAGTTTTGGATGGGGGGGCGGGGGGGGAGTTTGAAAACAATTGCTTTAAACTTTCCTCTCCATAGAATTGTTCAAAAGTCTTTTGAACATTGCAATTTATACCTGCCTCTCTGATTTCCACTGGTAGCTCTATCCATATAATTACCACCAACTATGTGAAAAAGGTTAGTTTAAATCTTTTCCCTTTCACTTTTTAGATTCACCTACCCTGGAAATAAAGACTTTATTTATGGCCTTCATGTTTTTATAAGCCTCCATAAGGTCACCCCTTACCGCCACGCTCCGGACAGAAAAGTCCCAGCGTCTCCAGCCTCTTGTTCTAATTCAAGCCTGCCAGTCCCAGTAACATTTTACTGAATCTTTTCTGCACCTTCGCCAGCTTAATGGTATCTTTCCTACAGCAGGGTGGCCAGAATTGTGCACAGTACTCCAGTGTCTTGTACAGTTGTAATATGACATCTTAACTTCCATAGTTCAGGCCCTTACCAATGAAGGATGAGGGCCAAATATCATCTTCCCCACCTTGTCAATCCATCCATCACTTTTATGGATTTATGTATTGTAGAGTGCGTCGAAAGAACCAAAGACTTGTTGATCCAAATCAAGGCTTTTATTAACTAAAAGACTGGAGCATATCACAAGTAGGTCGACCAGTCCAGAATGACCTGATCTGGCTAGGAGCAATCCTTTAAGACCTGCCAGAAGGGGTGCTACACTCTCAACCAACCACTGTCATCCTACACTGCCATCTATACATATGTACTTATACACATTGGTGATAGAATCTGTACTATCACATGTATCTATACTAAATACCCCTAGGTCTCTCTGTTCCACATTAGGTCTCTAAGAATTTCCCTTGCAATTTACCTGACTGATATTAAACTTACTGGCCTTTGGTTCCTTGAATTGTCCTTGCGGCCTTCCTTAAATCAACATCAGCCATCCGCCCATCTTTAGCATCTCACCCCTGACTAATGATGCTACTATTACCCCTGCCAGAGGCGCTGAAATTCCTTCCCTCTCTTCCCACAATGTCCTAGGACACAATTTTAAAAAAAAACAAGCAGGTTTACTTCCAGAGGTGTAGAATATAATTGTGTTGAACTTATGTTGCAACTTGATTAGACTTAAAAGAACGAAGCACAGAATGATCGTCAGTCAGTCTCCCACCAGCACACAGCATCCACAATCTACTACATACACTGCAGAAGACACTAACGTTTCTCTGTCAGTACTTCCCCATTCACAATCCCTACAACTTAGAAGGGCAATGGAGCAGGTATTTGGCCCATCACCATGAGAGCATCCACCTCCACGCCACTTCCTTCATCATTGTTGATCTGTGTAATGAGATTCTGTACCTGGTAGTATTGGGGACCTTCACCACAAAGTGATGCCCACATTCTGTAAAATAAACTCAGTTGACCTCACTGTAAAAATCCAGTAAAGATTTCCAAAGATGATACAAGAAATGAGAGGACACATCTTCAGCCAAGATGTTAGAGGAGTAACCTCTTTGACACTTGAAAATATTTCCATGTTCTTTATGAATATTTAAGTCAGTGGTCTCAACTTTCTTTTTCCCACTCACATATCCTTGCTAACTACAGAGCACCTCCGGCACAGGATGCAATGTAAAGGTTAAAATCTTGTGTTTTTGATTCTTAGTTAATTTTGTGCTTGTCTCATTAAGAAAGACTATAGTTTGTAGCGTTACTGTGGTGATTATGACTTAATATGTTGTAATATCCGCGGAGACTAAGAGCTTGCATCGGATTCTTCGACGAACTATGAAGGGGACGTGAGCTCGAGACAATTTTCTTTGAATTCATTTTATTTCTTCTTGTCTATCTCTTTAAAGTTGAATGTCGTTATATTTTTAAATACAGTATATGCTTTGCTTATTCATCTTTATGAAAATCTTAATGTGAAGTTATGCAAAATGTTTATCCATTTTATCAACGAATTAAAGCTACACAAAGCTGCATCTACAAAGTTAATAAGATAGTCATTCGGAATATTGTAACCCATGTTTCCTTGAAGATGACACATTTTGAAATTAGGAAATGCTAGAACCTGGAAAGTGTCGTATATGTGCAATATCAGTAGCTCTCAAACTTTTTCTTTCCACTCACATACTTCTTTAAGAAATCCCTATGCCATCGGTGCTCTGTGATTAGTAAGGGATTGCTTAAGGTGGCATATGGATGGGAAGGGAAGGTTGAGAATCACTGTTCTAGACCCAATTGTTACTGAAATATTTTACTTGAGAAAAATTGCCATTGACCCATTTCCTTTGGAGTTATGAAACCATGCACATAACAAGTCCATGAGATACAATTAAAACAGTGGTTTTCAAAATTTTTCTTCCCACCCACATCCCACCTTAAGCCATCCCTTAGCACCTATGGTACAGGGAATACTTAAAGTGGGATGTGAGCAGAAAGAAAAAGGTTGAGAACCATTGTAATAGGTGCTCTGTAAGGTATTACATAAAGTGGTATGTGAGTGGAAAAAATGGATGCAAATCATTGATTGAAGTGGAAGTAAATCACAGAATTCTGCAGTCACCGTGGTTGAAGTAAAAACACAAAATGCTGGAGAAACTCAGCGGGTCAAACAGTGTTCTTTATGTAGCAAAGACAAAGTTACAGAAACAACGTTTTGGGCTTGAGGCCTTCATCAAAGTATGAGAGAATGACAGCAAGCACCTGAGCAAAAGAGTAGGAAGAGGGGAGGGGGGGGGTGGCAAGGCAAAAGATGATAGGTTGAGAAAGGAGGGAGGGGACAGCAGCAATGAGGAGGAGAGGGGATGGTAGGGCCTTGCAGGTGAACTGCAAGGACAGGAAAGGAGGGAGAGGGAAGTAAAGCCGAGCAGGTTTAGTGAAAAGCAGTAAAGCCAATGTTCATGCCATGTGGCTGGAGGGTGCCCAACTGGAAAATAAGGTGTTGTTCCTCCAGTCTGCAGGTGGTCAGGGTGGGAATGTACACAAGGCCATGGACAGACATGTGAGTATGGGATTGTGACCTGGAATTGAAATGATTGGCCACTGGGAGGTCGCTGTTGTTGAGAATGGAGAGGAGCATATCCAATCTGCATTCAGTCTCTCCGATGTAGTGAACACTGCAAAGGATGCACCTGATGCAGTAAATGCACTAAGTTATGGTCTGGGGTCCCAAACAGGACTTTCACATGAAGCAACCCTCCACTTGTAAGACACAACAAACATAGAATCTCCCTCATCCTCACCAACCACCCCACCAGCCTCTGCATCCAACACATCATCCGTCGGAATTTCCAGGACTTGCAACAGAACATCACCACCAGACACATTTTTCCCTCTCCTCGCTTCTTGGCCTTCTACAGGGACCTGCTCCCTCTGCAATTCTCTCATGCACTCATCCCTCTCAACACATCGCACCTCCAGCACCTTCCCCTGTGCCCGTAGGAGGTACAACCCTTGCGCCCACACCTCCTCCCTCACCATGGTCCGGGGCCCCAAACAGGCCTTTCATGTGAAGCAACACTTCACCTTTTCATCCAGAGGATTTATTTACTGCATCCGGTGCTCCCTTTATGGCATTCTCTACATCGGAGAGACCGGTCACGGGTGGGAGATTGCTTCGCTCAGCACCTCTGCTCCGTTCGCAACACAGCATCCTCCCAGGAGCCAATCATTTCAATTCCAAGTCTCACTCCCGGTGCTCACGTGTCTGTCCATGGCCTTATTTACTGTCTCACCCTGTCCACCCGCAGAGTGGAGGAACCACACCTTATTTTCCATCTGGGCACCCTCCAGCCACACGGCAAGAACATTGACTTCACTGCTTTCCATTAAACCTGCTTGCCTTTTCTTTCCCCCCCCCCCACCTCTTCCTGTTCTTTCACCCACACAATCTTTTCCCCTCATCGCTGCTGTCCCCCTCCCCT
The DNA here is from genome assembly GCF_036971445.1 of Narcine bancroftii. Classification (NCBI taxonomy): domain Eukaryota; kingdom Metazoa; phylum Chordata; class Chondrichthyes; order Torpediniformes; family Narcinidae; genus Narcine; species Narcine bancroftii. Next base: position 23,065,330 of record NC_091470.1, read on the forward strand.
CCCTCCTTTCTCCACCCATCTCCTGCCTTTCCACCCCTCCCCTATTTCTCATACTCTGATGAAGGCCTCAAGCCTGAAACATCAATTATGTTTCTCTGCCTTTGCTACATAAATGTTTGACCTGCTGAGTCTCTCCAGCATCTTTGTTTTTACTTGATCTAAGTGGAGGTGTTAGGAATTCTAACTGGGGTGTTAGTACCCCCAATCTGACATTTCCAATACACTACACATTTTTCCTGGTACTTCCTCAGTACGTACCATCTTTAGTAATCCCTTACTAACCACAGAGCACCTATGGCATAGGATGGTTAGAAAGGGCTTACTTAAGATAGTACTTGAGTGGAGAAAAAAGTTGAGAACCACTGACTTAAAGTAAATATTTTCTTTTGTGGGAACTCCAAAACTACAGACTACAAATATTAGCAAATAGAGCAGGGAATTCAGCGACTGCTTAGTTAATATAAGTTGTTAATACATGGATGATAAGAGTCAGTACTCTATTAAATATATGTATATAATATTATATGAGTAAATAAATGCGATGAGACCACACAACATATTCGATTATCGTGTGCAGTTTTAATCTCAAATAAATCAGGCCACCATGAGGAGAGGTCTCCTGCCTGTTCTGAATACTCTCATGCACCTAGAACCCACAGAGACACTTGCTTTACAAATGGTAATCTGGGATGGCAGTGCCTGTGGTGGGCAGCAGCTACAAAGGGTTGCAGACTTTGGGGAAAGTAGAGGACTAGCGCAGGGTACCAGAAAATAGGCAGAACACCCTTCCATCTGAGAAGGAGAAGCAAAGGAAATGACCCATGGGACAGTGACCAGGACGGCGGACCAGTGAAGAGCTCCATGGCTGAAGGAACACCACAGACAGCGGGGGCCTGCTGGTGACTCAAGGCGAGGAACCTACAGTGGCTGCGGGCTGCTAGCAACTGGGGCCAAGGGACTCATGCCAAGCTGCAGTCTGCTGGATGCTGGCCCGAAATTGGCCGAAGGGGTACCAGGTATCGGCACCAAGATGCAAGAGGGTTGCCGAGAGCTCTGAAGGTTTCCTAATCGGATGGCAGGTTCAGATCTGGAGCTCAAGTTTGCCGATGGTTTGGACTGGAATCTGTGTGGCTGTGGAGGCTGTGACAGCGCTGGGGCAAATCCACGGATACTCAACGACTCTGGGGGAAATTCTCCTTTGCTTCTCTTCTTCTGACTGTAGGAGGCAATTTCTACCAATGGCAAACCTGTCTTCCGTACAGCACCCAAAGGCAACCTTGTGCAATATGATACTGCTTTTATTACATGACAATAAATTGAATCTTGAATCTTGAGATAAAAGAATAGAATAGCATTATTATAGGATTGGACAAAAAGAACAGAAGGAGACTTCCATGGGACATTAGTTCCTGATGAAGTCATTTATCTCTATTTGTGCTGTAGCCTTGATGTTACATCACTGTTTGAATGGCAAGGTTCTGCTTCCTCGGAAGAGAGAAGGAAAGATAATTCCCTCGATGGCATTCGATGTTCTTTCAGGTCACAATACCCAATCTTTTTTTCTTTTAAAATGTTCATATTGAGTTTTATCTTGAAACAAATACATTGTAGGTCCACATAAGTAAAATATATTATACATTTAAATTGATATATTATATAGAAATATTAATAAATGGATTCATATTCCAATTCATACATATATTGAGTAGTACAAGAAGAAAAAGTAACTAACCAAGGTTGAAATTAATATTCTAAGCAGACTTGAAATCAAGCAACAGCCTCTGTCCATTTAGTGCACCCCTGCACCTTGATCATTCCAATAGTAAGCTATAACTGGACCCCAAGTCTTATAAAAAGCGATCTTAATCTTCTTGACATTATGTCTGATTTTTTTTTTCCCCAACTTAGAAGGGTCATGATATCCAGTATCTGTGGGTGGGTGGAAAGTCCTCTTTCCATTTCAGCAAATATTCCTCTTCTAGCCAGTAATGTAGAAAATGCTAAGGCCTGTCTTTGGTTAGATGTTAAATCTGCGTTTACATCTCTGGAGAAGCCAAACATTGCAATTAACGGACATGGTTCTAGATCGATCCCAAAGATGGCCAAAAGGTTCTGAAACTATCAGTCCAACATTCTTCCAAATTGGGACAAAAACATATGCATCAAAGAGGCTTAAAATGGACAAATTATGAAGCTAACAATACCAAAGGTCCCAAGAATAGTTTTACTTGAAAATATGTATGATATAAAATTGAAATTGGACAAATACAAAAATAAAATTTTTAAGTATTGCAGTAGCAACTGCAAAGAAATGTCTAGCGATATCGTGTAAAGAGGATAGAGACGTGTTATTAAGTCAAGGGTATAATGAGATGAGAAATTGGATACCTTTGGAAAAAATTATGTATAGTTTAAGGAATCGAGTTGAAAATTTTTATATTATTTGGAAACCATCTATGGATTTGATGGATAATTTTCCATCCATCTCTTCTATCTTATCCACTCCTCTTCATTAGTATTTTTTAATAATAATTAATGATTGTCTTAGCTAATATTATTGTAGGTGTTTTTTTTCTTTTCTTACATTTTGGGGAGGGATGGGGAGAAAATATATAAAAGTACTTTCTTGTATGATTGGTTATGGATATTCGATTAACGTTTTATTCATTTTTCCTGTAATGATGCAAACAATTAAATAAAACAGGCTTCAAATCTTTTACATTTGTTAAACAATGAGTTGATATTTGGGAAAATTTGAGTGAGCTTATGTTCATAGCCCGGAAGTAAAATCTAAAATTGGGTAACAACAGCCCTCCATCGTTTCTTGAATTCTGAAGATAACTTTTATTTGATCTTGGTTTATTTTCTTGCCATATATATGTGTCATATATGTGTCAAAGAAAGACTTAGAAATAAATATTAAAAAATTTTGGTAAAATATTAATTTTATCTGAGTTAATATGGCTTATTATCGTTAAAGAAAGTGGTGACCATCCAGAGAGTATTGTTTTAGCCTGATTAAATAAAACTGCAAAGTTTTCTTTAAAGAGGTTTTTTTTTTAAATTCTTAGTTATCATAACACCTAGATATTTAAATTGTTCTTTCACTATTTTAATGGATAATTAGTGTATAAAGTAAGTGAGCCCTTTAATGGTAATAATTTGCTCTTGCGTGGATTAAGTTTATAACCTGCAAACTTACTAAAGCATGTAAGTAACAACAATATCTTTGGTATAGCTGCCTCTGGAGTGGACACAAAAAGTAAAAGGTCATCTGCATATCAAGATAACCTATGTTCAGTAGGCCCTCTGAACAATCCTCTAAAATCTTCATTTGCTCGTAAAGCAAACAGCTCGTGGCTGAACCTGTAGATCAAAAAGCCGGGCCATACCTGCGGCACTGTTTTGTTCAGCCATTGAATGCTTTCCGCACGGAGAGGAGGCAACTGAAATGAAAGGAAACTTAGACTATTCGTGAATTTACCCTTGTGGCTGGCGTGGAAACGATATATGTGATAAGACAGAAATGCAGCACATCATAATAAGGGCACAGTCATTCGCTTTCAGCTCATTGAACTGAGACAAAGGAATGAAGTGAAGGTTTTCGCTCACTGAGAATGCGACTTGATGACCCCATCCATCCTGGGTTAATTGGCTCAATGAAAAATCGCAAGTGAACACCACAAGAGTTTTCATGTTCGTTACTAACATCCTGCCAATTCATTGTGGAGGTGTTAGTTTACCTGGGTCATGACCTGACATTTCCTGCAGATTACACATTTTTCCCAATATTTCCTTAATGGTTTTCCTGTTTGTAATGTGCGTCGAAAGAACCAAAGAACGGTTGATCCAAACCAAGGCTTTTATTAACTAAAAGACTGGAGCATATCACAAGTCGGTCGACCAGTCCAGAATGATCTGGTCTGGCTAGGAGCAATCCTTTAAGACCTGCCAGTAGGTGTGGCTACACTCTCAGCCAATCACCGTCATCCTACACTACCATCTGTACATATACACATTGGTGATAGAATCTGTACTCTCATACTGTTAATCCACAAAGCTTCCGTGGGTGAAACAGTGATGATATTTTCTTGTTTATTGTTAAAGCAAATTTCTCCAATAATTTCACCCAGTTGTGATTGATAACATTCAATAAGCCTTTAATATTCAGTAAAAAGCTCACCAATCTGGTGAAATGATACTTGGGGATGTGCTTGAAGCCATTATTGGATTGAATGGAATTGTTTGTAGCCATCTGTACTGTTCTTATCCAAACAATTCAACCCCTTCATAGCACAGCAGGTATTGCAAAATCAAAAGCAAAAATGCAGGAGATAATGTGACATAACAAAAAAACTGCCGGGTATTCTGTTATAATTAAGTAATGTATCATCCTGCACTGATGGGAGGTCAGTTCAAGATCATCAAGAAATCATCTTTGAATCTGGAGGGGCACATTTTCTGCTGCGCGACAAAAAGGGAGGAGAAGTGAGTGTGACCGGGGGTGGGATGGTTCCCTGAATATGTTGGCTGCTTTGGTGAGGCAGGGGGGAGGTGAATGAGGGGAGCCTGATGTGCTCACAAAGCTCTGCAGTTTCTTTTGGTCTTGTGCTCACTTAGAACATGCAACAGTACAGCACAGGAACAGGCCCTTCAAACCATGGGTCTGTGGTGAACCTGATGGCCACATCAAACTAAAACTCTACTGCTTGCACATGACAGCTATCCTTCCATTCCATTCACATTTATGTGTCTGTATGCAAGCCTTTTAAACATTGTTATTGTTGCTTCCACCATTCTAGTCACCTACGAATCTCAGTGTAAAAAACTTGCCCACCCATCTCATAGAACATTGAACATAGAATACTTCAGCACAGTACAGACCTTTCAGCCCTCGATATATTCCTTAAAATAAAAATCCTCCCTACCCCATAACCGTCTATTTTTCTTTGATCCACGTGCCTGTCTAGGAATCTCTTAAATGCCCCTTATGTTTCGGCCTCCACCACCATCCCTGGCAAAGCATTCCAGGCACCCACGATTCTGCATAAAAATCTTACCCCTAATGTCTCCCTTAAACTTCCCTCCCTTCATTTTGTACTCTGGTGTTTGCTATTCCTGCCCTGGGAAACAGGCATTGGTTGTCCACCCTATCTAGGCCTCTCATAATCTTGTAGACCTCTATTAAATCTCCTCTCATCCTTCTACTCTCCAAAGAGAAAAATCTCAGCTCTGCTAACCTTGCCTCATAAGACTAATTTTCCAATCCTGCTAAATCTCCTATGCACCCTCTCCATAGCTTCCACATCTTTCCTGTAATGAGGTGAACAGAACTGAACACAATATTCCAAGTTTGGTCTCACCAGAGATTACAACATGACCTTTCTACTCTTGAACTCAATCCCCCTATTTATAAAGCCCAGCATCCCATAAGCTTTCTTAACTATCCTATCAACCTGTGTGGCTACCTGGAGGGATGTATGGATTTGGACCCTAAGGTCCCTCTGTTCATCCACACTCTTAAGTATCCGACCATTAACCCTGTACTCAGCCTCCCGGTTTGTCTTTCCAAAATGCATCGCCTCACATTTATCCAGATTGAACCCCCATCTGCCACTTTTCTGCCCAACTCTGAATCCTGTCTTCAACAACCTTCAGCTCTATCCACAACTTCTCCAACCTTCGTATCATCCGTAAACTGACTGACCCATCCAAGTCATTTATAAAAATCACAAAGAGCAGGGTGTCCCAGAACAGATCCTTGCGACACTCCACTGGTCACTGACCTCCTTTCATCACCTGTAACACGTCCTTTAGTGGGTGACAATTTTACCCTCTGAAAAAAGATTCTGAATGTCTTCCCGATCAATGCCTTTCATATTTGCTAAACTTGTATCAGGTTTCCCCTCAGTCTCTGACACAAGGAAAGAGATTGCTGGGGCTCTGTCTGAGATTTTAAAACTTTAGAGCATGAGTTCAAGTTCAAGTCTATTATCGTCCGATTGTACAATTACCACATGACAAAAGAGCGTTCTCCAGTTCTTGGTGCAAAAACATGCAAATATATAAATTAAAATAACACACATAAAGACACGATATGTAAGTAGTACATATATTAAAAATAAATAAATATTGTTAATTAAATAGTAGAGTCTGGGAGGGTTTCATGAGCACTGCCTGTAGGAAGAATCTGCTTCTCAGCCTGGTGGTTCAGGCTCTGATACACCTGTACGTCTTTTCCAAGGGGAGTAGACTGAGGAACAAGATGACTGCATGGCAGCTGACAAGGTGCTTCACATGAGGCTACTTAACAACATTAGAGCCTGTCTTCTTCTTTTCTTTCTTTGGCTTGGCTTCGCGGACGAAGATTTATGGAGGGGTAAATGTCCACGTCAGCTGCAGGCACGTTTGTGGCTGACAAGTCCGATGCGGGACAGGCAGACATGGTTGCAGCGGTTGCAGGGGAAAATTGGTTGGTTGGGGTTGGGTGTTGGGTTTTTCCTCCTTTGTCTTTTGTCAGTGAGGTGGGCTCTGCGGTCTTCTACAAAGGAGGTTGCTGCCCGCCGAACTGTGAGGCGCCAAGATGCACGGTTTGAGGCGATATCAGCCCACTGGCTGTGGTCAATGGGGCAGGCAGAGATTTCTTTAGGCAGTCCTTGTACCTCTTCTTTGGTGCACCTCTGTCACAGTGGCCAGCGGAGAGCTCGCCATGGAACACGATCTTGGGAAGGCGATGGTCCTCCATTCTGGAGACGTGACCTATCCAGCGCAATTGGATCTTCAACAGCGTGGATTCGATGCTGTCGGCCTCTGCCATCTCGAGTACTTCGATGTTAGGGATGAAGTCGCTCCAATGAATGTTGAGGATGGAGAGGAGGAAACACAACAGGAAACACACGAGCATGGGTAGAGCATTGCCTGATTGGCAGGAAGCAGAGAGTCAGAATACAGGGATCAAATCGGCTGATTGGCTGCCAGTTGCAAGTGGTTTTCCACAGAAGTCAGTGTGGGGGACACTTATGCTTTATATTAATGATTTGAAACATTTTGAATGTTGAAAGCACAAGAGATCAGTAGATGTAGAAAGGTTGTTTGCCATGGTGGGACAGTCTAGCAAAAGAGGGCACAACTCCAGGATTAAAGATAGAACAGAGATGTGGAGGAATTTCTTCAGACAGAGGGTGGCAAATCTGTGCCACAGGTGGATGTGGAGGCCACATTATTGGGTGTATTTAAGACAGAGACTGATAGGATTAGCCAGGGCATTAAAGGTTATAGGGAGAAGGCCGGGCAGTAGGGTTGAGAGGGGAAATGGATCAGCTCATGATTAAATGGTGGGGCAAACTTGATGGGCTGAATAGCTTATTTCTGCTCCTTTGTCTTATGATCTTATAGACGTGATTCCCTTTTTCAAGAAAGGCAGATGGGAAAAGCCAATGGTAACTGCAAACCTCTGAGGCTAACACCAGTGGGAAGGAAGATACTGGAAAAATCCTCAGGGGAAGAGTTAATGGTCACTTGGAAAGGAAAAGATTAACCAGAGATAACAGCAATGGTTTTGTTAAGGACAAATCTTGTCTGATCAATTCAAATGAATTCTTTGAAGAAGTAAAAAAGTGCACTGATGAGTCATTTAATTGATTTAGACAAGGCACCTCATGGAAGACAAGTTCATTGAGGTTACAGCCCACAGGATCCAGGGTAAGATGGAAAACAGTATCCAAAATTGGCTAGCAATGAGAGATGGAGAGTAAAGTTCAAAAATTGCTGTCTTGTGGATGAGTAACGGTGTCCCTCACGGATTGGCGCCGGGACCCTTGCTATCTGTAACCTATGTGATTATCTTCAATGTGGATGTCGTCACGCTTGGCATGGCCAGAAAGTCTGTGCAACACATGGCAATTGAAGGAGCTGTTAATAGCATGGAAGGCTGTCTTGGGCTGCAGAGAGATGGGCTGAAGATGGTAGATGGAGTTTAATCCAGACAAATGTGAGGTGATGCATTATGGGAATACAATTGGGGGTGATGTAAACCATGAATGGTAGAATCTTACAGAATGTGGAGGAACCTTGAAATATAGGTCTATAGATTATTGAAAGTGACTACATAGATGGTCAACGTAGTAGGGAAGACATAATGGAATACTGACCTTTATTAGCCAGAGCAATTAATACAGGAGTTAGGGAGGTTATGTTCCAAATTTATAAAATCTTGGTCAGACAGCAGATGGATTAATAACTTTAATTTAAGTCACCATGGTTAGCCATTGCAGCTCTAACAATTCGGGTTCGAATCCAGAGCTGCCTGTAAGGTATTTGTACATTCTTCCTGCATCAGTGTGGCTTTTGGGTTTCCTCCCACCTTTCGAAACGAACGGGTCTCGTAGATTCATTGGGCTATTTGGGCAGAATGGGCTCTTGGGCTAGAAGGGCCTGTTACTGTCCTGTATGTCTAAATTAAAATTAAAATGCCCTTGGATGGATGGGATAGATGGTGCAGAGAAGGTTCACCAGGAGGTTGGAATGGAGCAGCTCAGTTATACGGAGAGACTGGAGAAGCTAGGTCTGTTGTCCCTGGAGTGGAGGAGTTTAGTAGGAGACATGATTGAGGTGTGTAAAGTTATCAGGAGTGCAGGAAACATGTCCCTATATCAGACGTAGAGGACACTTATTTAGGATAGGTGGAAGGGATTTAGAGACCATGTGAAGGGAGAGTGGTAAGTACTTGAAATGCACTGCCTCACAAATGGTTGAAGCTGGGTGTTGACAGCATTCATGAATTATTTTGATAAGCATTTGAATTTCCTCAGCCTAGGAAATTCTGGTCCAAGGGCTGGAAGATTAAATGAATGCAGAATGATGCCCAATGGTGCTCTGGACGAGCTGGGACAAATGCCCTGATCCCATGATTCCATGATCTATGACCAGCGGTTCAGAGCTGATGCAGGCAACAGATAAATGAGAGGACAATCCAGCACAAAGTGACAAAGTGCAGCTTCTCTGCTATTTCCTCCAAAGTTCATTCTCAGCAGTCAATTCCAAGGCCAACACTCGTTGTGGATGATTGCAGGAAACCAGCCAACGTCAATTTCAAACTAATGAGATAAGACGAGAGACGGCAGTCTCAAAATTCTGATTCTTGGCGCTGCCTAGAAAGTAATCTTTCTTTGCTTTGTTTTCTATGAGGAGGCCATTGTGAGTTCCAGTAAGACGATTTGTCTGGGCTGTGTTGTAGTAGTATTCGCAATACATGCCCACAAGACATGATGTGTTGGCAACCAGTGCACTTCAGAAATTACAGGCATTTTAAACCGATGATAGGAGTTCCTAATGTCCAATTATTTTAGAATTTTAAGGTTTCTAGGCTGGGAAATTCAATCATGTTACATTCTATTCTGCTTGTATATTGACATACATGCTGGTCTTGCTAAAAAAAATATAGATTTCATGCTGACAATTTAGTTTACTCTGATTTGTTTTGCTCTGCAATATGTACCACCACAATATCTTTAGTCACAGACTTTAAACTGTCAAGATAAGTCAATCAATCGAAGGCAGGCAGATTGAGTTAATCAATTGAAGGCATACTGGCTGAGTTAATCAATTGAAGACAAGTGGTTCCATCTGGTCTAGGATCCAAATAAACTGATTTTCTGTAACTTAAGACTTTTATTTATGTTTGATATCATAGTGGATTGGAATATTATCTTTCAGCACCCAAATAGGTGTTGCAACACAGCCCAGACAAATCATTGGAAAGTCTCCTTTGTCTTTTGCAAAGGTCCACTGTGAAATTTCTGAGTGGGCATGGATCCACAGCACAAAATACGTTCGCTGAGTTTGCTTACAAGAGTGGTCGAATGGAAAAACAAAATACCACGTGGAAGTATTACAGTTACCAAAGCTGCAGTACACTGTTCACACTGTGATTCTTCATGCTGCAAATTGGTGGATTTAAAGGTAAGTTACCATTATATCATGTAATACTACATTTAGAATGTAACATCCATGAAATTCTTTAACCTTTGGCAGGCAGAGTGTCGCCACTTTGTCCAGCGACCCCTCACAGAAACCTACGGCACCTGGTGTTCCTAGGCGGACTCCCCTCCAAGTATGGACCAAGCCTGAGCTTGCTTAGCTTGCGAGATCGGACAATCTCAGGCGTATTCAGTCTATTAGTCTTCTGTTATTCAGGCTATTAGGCTTCTGTTTTGATAAAGAAGTCAATGGAATCTCTATAATTTCTGGATCAGTTATCCTTAGCAATGAAAGATAAGGTCAGAGAATGAAACAGGACATATGTCGGAGAAGAACATAAAGGTGATTTAGAATAAAGGTTAGAAAATGATGGCAGAATAATTTAGAGTTTCAAATTTAACAAGTGTCTGAGAACAACATACTCAGTGGAGGAATGACATTGTTCCCTTTTGACCATTCAAATTTGAAACAGCAGATCTGAATCCCAAATCACATCTTTACCAGGATCCTTAGGACACATGGTACTGGTGCAAATAGCTACGCCGATGTTCATTTCTGTTAACGCTGCAAATCGGTGATTTCAAGACACGAAGAAGGTACGAGCTGGTCATTTTTAAACTGTCAAACTGTGACCAATTGACCTTCTAACCCCATACGTCTTTAGAATGTGGGAGGATATCAGAGCACCTGGAGGAAACCCACATGGACACAGGGAGAATGTACAAACTTCATACGATCAGTGCCAGTTTGGAACCCAGGAGCTCTGGTGCCGTCAATAGTATTGCACTAATCAGGCTGCCCCATTTGTTGAGACTAATGACAACCCAATATAACTTCCCAGCAACTTGCGGTGAACTAAACTGCCTTGCTACAATTATTTTCCTGCAAACACACACTCATCCAGGAGCCATATTATAGACATGCTCCAAAAATATCAGGAAAACTTTCAGTGTTCTAGTAAAAAATGTTCCCCTTGGCATTTTGGGTTAGAATGAGGGTTTTCACCATAATTTTAGCCAGAAACACACTCATCCAGGAGCCATAAACTCACCATTATTTTTTTCCACAGTTTCTGGAACATAACAACAAGTACAATAAAGAAATTTGCTCTGCGCATGCTTAAAAGCCTTCTCCGTATGATGTTGCCAAATGCAACATTACTGATGTGGTGACATTGAAGACATAAAACATAATTGTACAACGGACTGCAATTAATTTTTGTTTTCATTTTTGGGTAAGGGGAGACAGATGCACATTGGAGGTGATATAAACTGTAACAGGAGTTACACATTTCCATTGACTTGTGTTTGATGTCTAATGAGCAGCTAATCCGCCACTGGTGTTCCGTGCCAGTACTTGGAGGTCCAGCAAAAATAACTTCCACAGAAACAAATTTTAAATCCTATAAATGCCTCTTTTGATAAAATCCATGTTTTATAATAAAACCCACCACTTTTATATAAAAAAAATTAAAACACCACGTATGCCTTTTGAAAAACAGAAGAGTTGGTTGGGACATAACTGTGTCTCTGCAGTGGTGATTGAAGAACCAGGAGAATTAAAACAGCAAGACTCCAGTCCTATCACTTCTGTGAGAGAATTAGTACAGCATGACAAAGTCACATGAATAGATTCCATTAGAAATGTAGACCCAGGTATGACGGGCCCAGAGGACCCTAAAAACCCAGCAGCAATAGAAATTCACCAAGACAAATGGTTACTTAGCAAAAAGTTACTTTTAATTTTCTTTCAACATAAAGACAGGATCAAACTTTAACTTAACCCCCTTCTAATTCTAAGCAAACCTGTATGTAATGTTCAGAAAGGTTCTTTGATTCACAGTCCTCCAAGTTCACCAGTATCAGGCAATTCTTATACTGTGCACAGAATTTAATATTTATGAATCTTCACCAGATTTAAAGGTAAATGGTTACCGCTCAGGAAGGTTCTGGTCAGTTTTCAGAGAGAAATTTCTTGCTCGTTGGACACACACACAAACTGATTCCTTCCAATCAGCCACGTCAGTGTTTTGCCAAAGAAACTTGCCCCATCAGGGTTTTCCAGGTGGTAACCTTTTTCTTTCAGGTCACCACTGAGTTCCTTTTCAGTTTCCCTTATCTCAGGCGAAACATGATACAGCCAGCCATCTCCTCTTGTATTTGCCACAAGGGCTTTGAACAGGCTGAACTAAGAACTCACAACCCATCTTTAAAATGGGGTTTTAAACATGCTTCCAAAAGCCACTGCAGAAAACCAGCAGTCTCTGTCTCTCTCTGTCTCTCTTCATCACACTCGGAGACAAACCTGCTTGACTCTCTCTGCTTGCAAAACCACATGACCTTCCTAGAACAGCAAACTGCATTCAGACAGACTGCGGCACCAGACCCAATCTTCTGAGTCTGTTCATCTGTTGCTTTCCAAAACAATAATACCTTACTCCACAGCATGTCCAATTAACACTTACTTGTGAAGTCCTTCAGCAAAGCAATTTCCATTGTCTTTACAAAGGCACTCGGAGCTTGGACTCTGGCATTTTAAATGAAATCTGTTTTGAAGTGCTTGTATTTGTTTGTGACCTACACTAAAAAACCTGCTACAATTTATCTCCTTTAAAATATATCTATATACAATATAAAATATAATATAATCCATCACACTGGAACTGTAATGGAAGTAAAATATTCAATAATATGCATACATTCATGATGGAAGCCACTGTAAGTGCTGGGAAATTGGTATTCACAAATAAAAGTGTCCACTGCACAATTAATAATTTAAGACATTTTCAGTAATGTGAGCTTATCCACTTTGGAAGGAAGAATGGAAGATCAGATTATTAGTTAAATGGCAAGTGATTGCAGTACGCTGATATGCAGAGGGACTTGGGAATGCTGGTGAATGAATCGCAAAAGGTTGGTTTGCAGGTGCAGCACGCTATCAAGAAGGCAAATGGAATATTGGCCTTCAGCGCTAGAGGGATTGAATTTAAGAGCAAGGAGGTAATGCTGCAACTGTACAAGATACTGATGAGTCCACATCAGGAGTATTGCGTTCATTTCTGGTCTCCTTACTTGAGGAAGGATAGACTGGGTTTGGAGACGGTGCAGAGGAGGTTCCCTAGGTTGATTCCAGGGATGAAGGGGTTGGCTCATGAGGAAAGATTGAGAAGTCTAGGACTGTATTCACTGGAATTTAGAAGAATGAGAGGGGATCTCATAGAAACATATAAAATTATGAAAGGCCAAGATAAGATTGAGGTAGGTAAGTTGTTTCCTTTGGTAGGGGAGACCAGAACTAGGGGACATAGCTTCAAGATACAGGGTAGTAAATTTAGGATGGAGGTCATGAGGAACTGCTTTTCCCAGAGAGCAGTAAATCTGTTTAATTCGCTGTCCAATTAAGCAGTAGAAGCTATCTCAGTAAATATATTTCAGATAAGGTTGGATAGATTTTGGACCATTGGATAGATTAGGGGGTTAAGGGTTAAGGGATATGGGGAAAAGGCAGATGGGTGGAGATGAGCTGATCATCAGATCAGCTGTGATCTCATTGATGGCGGAGCAGGCTCGACGGGCCGGATGGCCAACTCCTGCTCCTATTTCTTATGTTCAGAAACTAACGATTATCAGCTTTGGCACTGAACACACCCTTGTCTTTAATTCCATTGGTAACCATATTTTGTGCGAGACCAGACCCTCAGCTCTGGGATGAATCTCCCTCCTCCTTCACAGCGCTCACGCTGATGTAACTCTCACTTGTGATGTTTTGACCAATAATTGCCCCACGTGACTGAAAAATCCCAAATCACCACCGACAAGTGACTTCACATCTGTGGTCAGAGGGTTTAAAATCTAAGTGATTTGTTAGAGGAGGATTTCCCTGCAAATATAAATTTTCCTTCTGTGTTTTCTACATCTGTTTTTCTCTGGACCTGTTGTAGCTCTTGCAACTTGCTTGGCCCAGGCAATAATTTTCTCTCACTTCTCTGTAGAATGTAACTGTGGTAGTTTATCATTCAGAGCTTTCCATTAGTCGGACTGGAATGGATATTTATGCTTATGGTCACCGCAATGATCGTGGTCATGTTCAAGCATAAATGTGGACAAAGCCCCTGACAGCTCAGTTCATCAATCTAAGTCAGCCAGTCTATTATAGGCAATTATTACCATATGCTCTAGCCAGTTTAATTGGGACAGATGAGATGCTTTAGAAACATTAGCATGGGCTTTCACTGCCCTAAGTACTTTCTGCACAAATAATGAAAAACCATCAGCAAAATAACATTTAATGTTTTTCCAACAATTGTACCTCACTTTGCGAAAACATTTAAAAAGTATACAAATGTAGTTGGCAGATTTACAATTTTACCCTTGATTTTCTGGATGGAGGTGGGGGGCGGGGAAGGGTCAAAGGGCAGCTTTCTCTCAAAATATGTTGATTTTTAAATATCAAGGAAATTATTTAATTGCAATTCAGAAAAGCAGAAATAATTCCTTTGGGAATTGGGATTTGGGAGAGGTACGTAAGAACATAAGAAATAGGAGCAGGAGTTGGCCATCCGGCCTTTCGAGCCTGCTCCGCCATCCAATGTGATCATGGCTGATCCGGCTATAGACCCAGCTCCACCTGCCAACCTTTTCTTCTTAACCCTCAATCCCTTTATGTGTCAAAAGTTTATCTCTCTGCTCCTTTAAATATATTTAATGAGTGCAGGAGATGGGAAATATTTCTCGGATCTTTAAAGGGGAAATGAAAATATTTCGATTCTTTGGCCTTCAATCAACCAGATGATTTGGCAAATGTACGAAATTGAGTCTTTCTATCATTCCTGTGGGAATTCCTCATTCAAACTCATAGACTGTGACGCGATCAATGACCACTCGCAGACACGAAGCAAGAGTCAAAGGCTTTATTGATCAGAAGACCCGGGCATGCCTCTATGTGCTGCTGGCTCATGTCTAAGTCAGGTATGCAGGAGGAGATTAGGGCTCTCGGCCTTTATTAGGGGATCTTATGGGTACAGAAGATGGGCCAGCCTGTCCAGCCCAGAGAGGACGTGCCCGGACATGGCCGCAGTAACACTTTCCACCACATTCCCCCCTCCTTTTTTTGAATGAAGTCCGGCGGGGTGATGCGAGGCAATGTCCATCGGCATGGGTCTTGTAGCCCATACAGTTCAAATGTTCAGCTGCTCCGGCGGTTTTATTCGGTGCTGAGATCTCCAAATTATTGCTGGCTGTATCGTTGGTTCCAGCAGAACGATGGCTTGTTTGCTCGTCTGGGTGTTGGAGGGCTTAACAATGTCTGTGTCTACCGGGTCCATAGGGGGTGGGGAACCTGTTTGTAACAGTGGGGGGGTGGGAACACTCGGGGATGGGATCACTACTTCATCTGTCAGGGTGATCCCTCGTCACTGCCCAGGGGTATCGTGTTCACCTCCCGTGCAAGGGCCCCTGCTCGTGCCAGGACCTGGATGGACACTGTATCATTCTGTCTATCTGGGAACCTTACCAGCACATACTGGAGGTTTGCATAGAGGAGGCGCACTTCCTCAACCTTGTCAATTCTAACATGTTTTTGGAGAAGCAATGGCCCCAGACAACCAGACCAGAAACATGGTTCCTGACACTGACCTCCTAGGGAAGGAGAACAATTTTTCATGGGGCACTGCATTAGGGACCTGGTGGCATGCAGCACTTCAGGAAGGACCTCTTGCCATTGGGATACAGGCATCCCTTTCAATTTGAGGGCCAAAAGGACTGCCTTCCAGATCGTACCATTCTCCCTCTCCCCTGCCCGTTCCGCGAGAATTGTAGCTGGTGGTTCTGCTCTTAGCTATGCCCATGGAAAGGAACTATTGCCGCAACTCCTCACTCATGAAGGCGGATCCCCAGTCGCTATGAACATAACTAGGCTACCTGAACAGAGTGAATACTGTGCGGAGGGCTTTAATGACTGTGGATGTGGTCATGGCAGGGCAGGGGATGGCGAATGAGAAATGTGAGTACTCGTCCACGATACTCAGGAAGTAGATGTTCTGATTCGTGGATGGGAGGGGCCCCTTGAAGTCCATGCTGAGACGTTCGAAGGGGTGAGTGACCTTGATGAGTTGGGCTCTCTCTGGTCTGTAAAATTGCAGCTTGCATTCCGCACAAACCAGGCAATTGAAAGTCAGCTCCCTGACTTCCTCCACTGAGTAGAGGAGGTTACGGGCCCTCACAAAATGGTAGAATCTTGTGACCCCAGGGTGGCAGAGGCTATCATGGAGGTGATCAACTTGCACCCTGGAGCAGGTTCCCCTGGACAGGGCATTGGGTGGCTCATTGAGCTTGCCCGGCCATTATAAGATCTCATAATTGTAGTTGGGCAGCTCAATTCTCCACCTCATGATCTTGTCATTTTTTTTATTTTAACCCGCTGTTTATGGTTAAACAAAAAAGCAATGACTCTCTGGTCCGTCAGCAGGGTGAATGGTCTGCTAGCCAAGTCGTGCCTCTAATGGCGCACTACTTCCCAGGATGTTAAAGGTTTTTGGGTGAAGGGCGTCTCCGTTTCCCAGCTGTGGGCCCTGCCACTGCCATTGGGTGATGGAGCATTCCGTGCCAGAAAGGTTGAGACTGCGCATCCAAAGAGGCAGATTCAAGAGAGCAAGAACTGTGGGTCCATGACAGAAAAAAAAAACTAGATCACCAATAAATTTTACCCCAAGTGGTCCCCCACAGTCCTTGAAGAAAGAGAGCACAAAAAATGCATTTTGAAAAATACTAGAATCTATTATCAAGGGAGTAGGAACAGACTACGTAAAATAATAATAAAAGTGGGCAATGTCAACAGGAATTTATGAAAGTGAAATTAAGTTTGATGGATGTGTTATAACAGCAGAATACATCAATGAGGAACCGTGGATGTGTTGTATTCAGATTTGAGGAAGTCCTTCAATAAAATTAGAGCCACAGGCATCGAGACAAATATATTGGAGAGCAGTGATCACTGAACGACATTTTTCTTTTCAAAAGATTTGCTTTCTGAAAAAAAAATTGGGGATTTTACAACTTCAGGCTGAACATAAAGGATAATTTCAGATTTGCTGTATCATGTAAGAACTTGGAGAAATATTAAATGAACTTTTATTGAATTTAGCACGTTTAACGCTGCTGACGCACTGCGTTAGTTCAACTGACCTAAAAATGTTTTCTGCTGATTTTCCTTCGTACTCAGCAATTGAGGGCTTTCGTGTCAGTGTCCATCAATATCCTCCATTATTCACGAATTCCACTTGCCCTAATACCGCTTTTCCATGGTCGCCATGTCCTGGTGAAACTTTTCACCGTGTTTGTCACTGACGGCACCAGGATCAGCAGGGACGAAGTCCAAGTGCGAATGCAGAAAATGAATTTTCAGTGGCACGTTGCCCTTCATGGCTTTGTCTGCTTGAAGTGAACTTAAAATATGGCAGGAAATGACAAAAATAGATAATATCTAAGAAAAACATTATGTGATAGGAAAATCTTAAGGCGATTTTCATGATCAGTAGCCCAAAATCTGTAAAATACACCAAAAATTGTTCAGGAAGAGATCTTTGTTGTCTAGTGTGATTTATTAATAGTGCAACAGATCATGTTGTCTGGCCACCGAGACAGAGATACACCAAAGAAGAGGTACAAGGACTGCTTAAAGAAATCTCTTGGTGCCTGCCACATTGACCACCGCCAGTGGGCTGATATCGCCTCCAACCGTGCATCTTGGCGCCTCACAGTTCAGCGGGCAGCAACCTCCTTTGAAGAAGACCGCAGAGCCCACCTCACTGACAAAAGACAAAGGAGAAAAAACCCAACACCCAACCCCAACCAACCAATTTTCCCTGCAACCGTGCCTGCCTGTCCCGCATCGGACTTGTCAGTCACCAACGAGCCTGCAGCAGACGTGGACATACCCCTCCATAAATCTTCATCCGCGAAGCCAAGCCAAAGAAAGAAAGAAAGAAGAAGATATGATTTTGGGAGATAAATTGTGGCAGGTTTTTTTTTAGTGTAGGTCACATACAAACACTTCAAAACAGATCTCACTTAAAATACAGGAGCTTTGCTCAGGCTAGACAGCTGACTCTGAGTGCCTTTGCAAAACCTTTGGAGAGTGCCCAAGGAACTTTACTAATGGATTGTTGTTTTGAAAAGCAACAGGTGAAAGAACTCAGAGGATTAGGTTCAGAGCCACAGACTGTCTGAGTGGAGGTTGCTGATCTAAGAGGATCATGTGATTTTAAACATAGAAACATAGAAGATAGGAGCAGGAGTAGGTCATTCGACCCTTCGAGTCTGCTCCGCCATTCAACGAGATCATGGCTGATCTTAAAGTTCAGTACCCCGTCTCCGCCTTCTCTTCGTAACCTTTAATACCTTTATACTGAAGAAATAGATCTAATTCCCTCTTAAATATATTAAATGAACCTGCCTCCACTGCCCTCTGTGGCAATGAATTCCACAGATTCACCACCCTCTGGGTATAGAAATTTCTCCTCATCTCGGTCCTAAATGGTTTGCCTATTATCCTCAAACCATGGCCCCGGGTTCTGGATTTTCCCATCCTTGGAAACATCCCATCTGCATCCATTCTGTCCAGTCCTGCCAGAATTTTATAGGTCTCTATGAGATCCCCTCTCAATCTTCTAAACTCCAGCGAGTACAATCCCAATTTGCGCAATCTTTCCTCATAAGTCATTCCTGCCATTCCAGGTATCAGCCTGGTGAATCGCCTCTGCACTCCCTCCATTGCAAGAACATCCTTCCTTAGATAAGGTGACCAAAACTGCACACAATACTCCAGGTGGGGTCTCACCAAGGTCCTGTACAGCTGCAGTAAGGTATCCTTGTTCCTATACTCAAACCCTCTTGATATGAAGGCCAACATACCATTTGCCTTTTTAACCGCCTGCTGTACCTGCATGCTCGCCTTCAGAGACTGATGTACAAATACCCCTAGGTCTCTCTGCACTTCCCCATCTCTTAATCTATTGCCATTCAAATAGTAATCTGCCCTCCGGTTTGTATTACCAAAGTGGATAACCTCACATTTATCCACATTGTAGTGCATTTTCCATGTATCTGCCCAGTCCCTCAATTTATCCAAATCACACTGGAGCTTCCTGACCCCCTCTTCCGTGCACACAACCCCTCCTAGCTTAGTGTCATCTGCAAGCAGAGAGAGTAAAACAGGCTTTTTCTCTGGAAGAGAGAGAGGGAATTCAGTTCTGCAAGTGCTCGAGTTCAGTAGCAGCAGCTGGGATTGGAACCTGACAAGCTGACAGGAAAACCCCATTTTGAAGATGGGTTGTGAGTGTTTAGTTCAGCCCTTGCGGTCCATACAAGAGGAGAGGACTGGGTGCCTAATAATTCATTTGAAATAAGAGAAAGAAAAAGGAACTCTGTGGTGAGCTTAAAGAAAGAGGTTATCATCTGGAAAACCCTGATTTGTCCTGGTGAATATCTATTGCTACTGGGTTTTGGGGTCCTCAGAGGCTCGTAACAATGGGGGGGGTGGTGGAGGAGGAGGAGGAGGAGGAGGAGGAGGAGGGGGAGGGGGAGGGGGAGGGGGAGGGGGTAAAGTGGTTCATTTTTGGGTTGCAAATGATGGGATGCCACCAACATTGGTGCAAAGGCTCCAATTGTTCAATGTCAACAATTTGGAGGAAGTGTGGTGTTATGCACTGAACTTCAAAGCAGTATAAAACCTCAGTGTAGAAAGGATCTGAAGAGATGTCTAGAGTATACATTGGAGGAAAAAATGGATGGTGAGAAAATGTGAATTGCTCACATTCAGTTTTTATCTACAATCGTCGGAAGTTAATGTGCAAGCACACCTAGCAAGTTGGAAGATAAGAGTGTTGCAAATGGGTTTCAGTATGAGAGCAAAGACATCTTGCTACAATATACAGCACAAGTTTTATCTCACTGACTAAGGACGGATAAGGGAAGGGAGGGAAGTGCATTGAATTGGAGCATTACGGCTGGGTTGGGGTGCACAGAGGGATTCCCACAAGGAGAGATTAAATAGACTGTGCCTTTGCTTGCTTGAGGTGAGATGACCTTACCAAATTGAGGGTAGGGACAATGGGCTGCACGGTCTACTCCTACTTCCATTCCTTATGCCATTTCTATGCAATTTAACTAATGATGGAACAATAGCTTGGAGATAGCTCTCTCACCTCTGTATTAGAAGGGTTAGGATTCCTGGTTCACAGAGGAGAGTAAGGTACGAACAACGCTGATCCTTCAGACCAGGGCTAAGGAAATGTGGCAGTGGAGATACCACCCTTCAAATGAGGCATGAAGTCAAGACCACATCTACCCATTTAAATGGATGTAAAAGGTCCCATTACACAGAGCAATTCTCTATGGTGCATAGACCACAGTCTGTCCAATCAGACTTCACGTTGTGAGACCATAATTTAGT
Organism: Narcine bancroftii; assembly: GCF_036971445.1. NCBI lineage: Eukaryota > Metazoa > Chordata > Chondrichthyes > Torpediniformes > Narcinidae > Narcine > Narcine bancroftii. The sequence continues at coordinate 23,085,757 of NC_091470.1, forward strand.
TGCTACAAGAGTATCTACACTTCACAAGAACACTATTGCCTGTAAAACCACTGTGGGATAACCTGACAATAGGTATGGGATTATTTAAACGTAACTTCTTTCCCCACTGTTGAATCCTTCTCAGTTTCTTTCTGCCTTAGTTCATAACAGAACGTAAAACTTTTTTTTAAGAAATTGCAGCATCCTTGCTGACAAGCATAGGATGAGCCCACAAGTTCAGAAGTTATCCAACTTCATTCAGGGTGAGTTAATTTGTAAGGATGTCAGTGAAGATCTGAGAAATGGAGTTTCTTGATTTTAAAAAAAATCAAACGTTGAGCTGCAAAATTACCTTGTTAACATGTGACCAAAATCCTTTCTTCTTCCGAACCACATCCTTTTGTTAAAAAAATTTTCATCCATAAAAACAGAAAATCAAGTAGCTACTGTGGAAAGGGCAACAACATAGTTTAGCTCAATGATCCTCTGTCTTCATGGGGACTGGGAACGTGAGGAAAGGAAAAATCACCTTCCTCCTCAAATAGCCTTCTTCCTTTTAAGCTTGAATTAAAGAAATAAATATAAAATAAAATGCTGGTTTCAATATGGTGATAAAAATACAAGGTGGTTGTGAAAACCCCATTTAATGGGTTAATGTCCTTCACAGAATGAAATCTGTTACCCTTTCCTTGTTTAGCCTACGTGCAACTCTGGGACATCAATGTGGGTATGAAAGGATATAGGGATTATATATGGTGATAGTCGTAGCATAAGGATCCATACAGCTGATACTAGAACAAATTTCCAAAATGTCAGTGGAAGGACTAAAACAAAGCTTTGGAAATCCAACATGTCACCACAGTGATCAGAGGTGAGGTATTTTGTGTACAGAGAGTCAAGGGCTGGAAATAGCTCAGCCTTATTCCAACAATACAGATTATTGGAAGAGATCTTTAGTGGGAGGCAGATCTCATCTTGCTGAAAGGTTGATATATTATATGTGGAGACCGTTCAAAGATAGATATGTCATTGCACACACATGCTGTAATGCTGACAAAGTATTCACTCTGGGGGCAATAAAGGAAACTTGCACTTTATACAGAAGTTTCACTTGGCATTATAAAGGGTGAAGGAGGTTGTTTTGCTTTTATTTATAATTATCAGGGTAGAATTATCTAATTGAGTCAAATGTGAAAATGTCCGTCTCTTAGTCTGCATGGCCGCTGCACATTGTTCTGGCAGAAAATTTGCAGTGCAACTAGGAAGGGGAAGGAAACATTTGTAGTTGAAACCTTCTGCCACCTGTGTCTAGTGGCGCCCTCCCTCTTTAACATGATTGATGCAGCTATTGTACCAGAATATGATTTAATTATGTCATCTAGGTCCTATTTCAAAAATTCTGACAGAAAACTCCACCAAAGACATCAGTCCCATTGTTGTTGGGTAATATGAAATATCCTGACAGTCTAATCAGGATTTCCTGCTATACATAATGAACTGTGAGCAAATCTGCCAACTTTGTATGGGGATTTGAGAATTAAATAGATTAACACATTCACCACCAATCGTCATATACTCTTAAATATAAATAAGTAGAAGTTTAAATAAAGTTAATTCTATCCAACGCAAGTTACATCTGCCCTGCCCACCTCCATCCTGAGATGTTCCTGTGAGGATTCTATTTGTTTTTCTTCATTTCTCTGACTCCATCACATTTGCTCCCAGAATGAGGTCTTCCAGAACATCCAAGGTACCCTTCTTCAAATAAATAAGTGACTTCCCCACTCTACTGCCCTTAACTGCATCTCCCTTACTCCTGCTCATCTGCCTTGGCCCCCTCTGCCCAAGATTCTTCAGTAAGGAATTCTGCTTATTCCTTGAAGAAGGACTCAGGCCCGAAATGTCAGCAATATATCTCTGTCTCCTAGGGACGCTGAAAGACCAGCTGAGTTCCTCCAGCATTTTGGTGTGAAAGAAACTTAAGTTTGCTAGTCTTGTATATTTTGATTACAGAGATTATGTGCAAAGGAAATTCTGTCAAAAAAAATAAATCTTGGTGGATTGCTCCACTGAAAATCATTAATAATGCAGTCAAACTGCACCAGTTGCTTGTGGAAGTGTGCTTTGAATAGATTGGCAGGGATGCTCATCGATTAGGCTTCTTTGCCCTGAATGATTTTGAGAGTTCTTATGGCTTTATTCTTTCACATGAATTTATGTTTTCCATCGTACTTTTAGATTTGGCTTCTCAGAGAGGCTTTGATCATTCAGAAGCATTCTGCAATAGAGGAACAAACCATTATAGCCAATGCTGGTACAACAGTGGGGTGAAAGGGGGGGGTGGGGCATGGTTGGTATTGCAGTTAGCGCATTTCCTTTTTAGCACGAGCCATCGAGTCCGGGGTTCAAATCTCACACTGTCTGTACGGAGCGTGTACATTCTCCCCGTGTCTGTGTGGGTTTTCCCTGGGGGCTCCGGTTTCATCCCACTGTTCGAAACGTACTGGGGGAGCAGGTTAGATAGTGAATGAAGGGAATAGAGGATATTTATAAAGTGCACGTAGAAAATTTTTAATTTAATTAGGGCAGACACAAAGGTGAAAGGGCCTGTTCCTCTGCTGTTCTAGGTTCTCTAGTGAAACTTCTTGCTTCAGAGACAAATTAAAACTGAGATTGGCAGACAGAACATTTGTTACATTCTCAATGTCTGGCCGCTTTTCCCAATCCATCAGTTTTCACCAGTGGGAGTGTCTCAAGCAAGGGGACATAACCACAAGGTGCCAGTCATCTAAACTGAGATAAATAGACAATTTTTTTCTTTGTGGAAATTGGTGAATCTTTGGAATTCTCTGCCTCAGTGTGGGGTTGAAGCTGGATCATTTGAAGCATTTAAAAGAAAAGTGGATAAATGTTTGTTTGATTGAGGAATTAAATTGAATTAAATTGTTTGTTGTCATGTGTAGCGGGGCACAGTGAACATCTTTGTTTTGCCCGCTAGCCAGGCAGGACAATCTCCACATAGTACACCAGTGTAAAGAATCCAGACACAAAGTTTGTAAACTGTACAACCAGCTTTAATCTGCTTAAACCTGTATACACACTAGGTCTCTTACCTTCCTGGCTCCATGTGCTCGACTGACTACCAAAGGGTGGGGGGCAGGCATTTCTTTAAACAGGCCTGTGATTGACAGCAGGCAGGTGGGGCCAGTCGCCCAGGTTGCCCCCTGCAGTAGGCCAGTAGACATACGGCCTGTCTAGTGGTTGTATCTCCACAGCCAGGTAGTGCAAGAATAAAAACAATTTTATAATAAAGCAAAAATGCAGGGTAAAGTTCACACAAGACAAAAATGTATAGTTTTAAGGAGGAAAATACAGCTAAACAGTGCAAGGCATCATCTTATACTGATGGGAGATCCATTCAAGTGGATGACAACAGCAGGGAAGGAACTTCCTTGAACCTGGAGATGCACGTTTTCAAACTCGCATGCTCTGCCTAATGGAAGGGTGAAGAGAGCAGATGAGGGAGGGATGGGCCCTTTAATTTGTTGGCTGTTTTCCCGAGTCAATCGATGGAGCGGAGGCTGGTTTGAGTGATGGCTTGTGCTGCGTTCACGACCTTCCCCGGCTTCTCATTTAAAAAGAAAATTTAGACATACAGCATGGTAACAGGCCATTTCGACCCACAAGCACCCATGCTGCCCAATTGCACCCAATGGTCATATCCAGAGCAGTTCCCTTCTGGTGGAAAATAAAATCTTATGTAAGAACAATGTTCATATTAATTTTATTGAACTTGGATGTCAATAAAAGGCTTTTCATTTCCATTTAGATTTTGTGGGTGGCATGAAGATGCTGCATCAAAAGTTCAGTGACCCAATTTCAATCCCTGTGTGGAATTTTCATGTCCTCCCTGGGACTGCGTGGATTTCCCCTGGCTCTTCTAGTTTTTTTTCCCCATCTCAAATGCACAGGTTGGGAGATGAATTGATCCCTGTGGGCTGCTTCAGGTGCAGGTGAGTGCAGTGGTGGGGGAGAGATGAAAGAAACATGGGGAGGATAAAACGGAATTCTTGCTGGACTGGTGTAAATGGAGAAGGAGCACGGGGTTTCCAGGTTGAGCATCTCCATCACTTTCTCTGACGCAAGAAATCCTTTCAAAATAAGCAGCCAGTGAATATAGAATAGTGCAGCATGGGAAAAGACCTTTCAGCCCACAATGCTAAACAGGAAAATCTGCAAATGCTGGGGCCGAGTACAATACACAAGCTTGCTGGAGAAACTCAGCAGGTCACGCAGCGTCCAGAGGAAGTGAAAGGTGTGGTGAAACCACTTGCAAATGTAAATACCTTTTGACCCTGCTCTTACTGGCCGGCTCGTGACTCCTCCCCTTTATTCCCCATAAAGGCTGCCATGGCACAACCCTGCCCTCAGTTCGAGAGTGAGCCAGCAATTCAAGAGATGCTGACAATCTCTAGCTAATAAAAGCCCTCAGTTACAGTACTTCAGTCTTTTGATGAATTGATTGTGCTTCAAAAGGCAAGCAGTGTTTCCATTCTGAGCCTTTCATCGGGAATCTGACAGAGGGCTCATGCCCAAATCATAGATTGCTTTTTCTTCCTCTTCCCTCGACCTTCGGAGTTTCTCTAGCAAGTTTGTGTATGGCTCTCATGATGTTGGCATTGGACGTGATGGCAAATTAAACTAAATCTATTTTGTCTGAACATTATCTCTTCCCTCCATATTCATGCGTCTAAATACTACTGAGTAGTGAATGGATGATCAGCCATGATCAAAATGAATGGCCGACTTCTACACCTATTTTCAATGTTTTACTCTCATGTCTGGTTTCACCACTAGCCTTTGTTCCAGGCAACCACCACTCTGTGCTTAAAAAAAAAATTGCCCTGTAAATCTTGTTTAAACTTTCCTCCTCTTCCCATGAGGAAAGAAGAATTGTACACAACAATATTATACACTAACAACAAATATTTTCACAATGCAATAACCCATATCACTACATCCGAGTATTGAAATAATTTTGTTAAATTAATATCGATGCAAAAATTGGAAATCATCTCAGGAGCAATCTGGAAAAGGTCAAATTAGATTACGTGAGGGAAAATAGGTCAAATTAAATTACGTGAAGGAAAATAGGTCAAATTAAATTACGTGAGGGAAAATAGGTCAAATTAAATTACGTGAGGGAAAATAGGTCAAATTAAATTACGTGAAGGAAAATAGGTCAAATTAAATTACGTGAGGGAAAATAGGTCAAATTAAATTACGTGAGGGAAAATAGGTCAAATTAAATTACGTGAGGGAAAATAGGTCAAATTAAATTACGTGAGGGAAAATAGGTCAAATTAAATTACGTGAAGGAAAATAGGTCAAATTAAATTAAGTGAGGGAAAATAGGTCAAATTAAATTAAGTGAGGGAAAATAGGTCAAATTAAATTACGTGAGGGAAAATAGGTAAAATTAAATTCTTTTCTTTGGCTTGGCTTCGCGGACGAAGTTTTATGGAGGGGGTAAAAAGTCCACGTCAGCTGCAGGCTCGTTTGTGGCTGACAAGTCCGATGCGGGACAGGCAGACACGATTGCAGCGGTTGCAAGGGAAAATTGGTTGGTTGGGGTTGGGTGTTGGGTTTTTCCTCCTTTGCCTTTTGTCAGTGAGGTGGGCTCTGCGGTCTTCTTCAAAGGAAGTTGCTGCCCGCCAAACTGTGAGGCGCCAAGATGCACGGTTTGAGGCGGTGGTCAATGTGGCAGGCACCAAGAGATTTCTTTAGGCAGTCCTTGTACCTTTTCTTTGGTGCACCTCTGTCACGGTGGCCAGTGGAGAGCTCGCCATATAACACGATCTTGGGAAGGCGATGGTCCTCCATTCTGGAGACGTGACCCATCCAGCGCAGCTGGATCTTCAGCAGCGTGGACTCGATGCTGTCGACCTCTGCCATCTCGAGTACTTCGACGTTAGGGGTGTAAGCGCTCCAATGGATGTTGAGGATGGAGCGGAGACAACGCTGGTGGAAGCGTTCTAGGAGCCGTAGGTGGTGCCGGTAGAGGACCCATGATTCGGAGCCGAACAGGAGTGTGGGTATGACAACAGCTCTGTATATGCTTATCTTTGTGAGGTTTTTCAGTTGGTTGTTTTTCCAGACTCTTTTGTGTAGTCTTCCAAAGGCGCTATTTGCCTTGGCGAGTCTGTTGTCTATCTCATTGTCGATCCTTGCATCTGATGAAATGGTGCAGCCGAGATAGGTAAACTGGTTGACCGTTTTGAGTTTTGTGTGCCCGATGGAGATGTGGGGGGGCTGGTAGTCATGGTGGGGAGCTGGCTGATGGAGGACCTCAGTTTTCTTCAGGCTGACTTCCAGGCCAAACATTTTGGCAGTTTCCGCAAAGCAGGACGTCAAGCGCTGAAGAGCTGGCTCTGAATGGGCAACTAAAGCGGCATCATCTGCGAAGAGTAGTTCACGGACAAGTTTCTCTTGTGTCTTGGTGTGAGCTTGCAGGCGCCTCAGATTGAAGAGACTGCCATCCGTGCGGTACCGGATGTAAACAGCGTCTTCATTGTTGGGGTCTTTCATAGCTTGGTTCAGCATCATGCTGAAGAAGATTGAAAAGAGGGTTGGTGCGAGAACACAGCCTTGCTTCACGCCATTGTTAATGGAGAAGGGTTCAGAGAGCTCATTTCTGTATCTGACCCGACCTTGTTGATTTTCGTGCAGTTGGATAATCATGTTGAGGAACTTTGGGGGACATCCGATGCGCTCTAGTATTTGCCAAAGCCCTTTCCTGCTCACGGTGTCGAAGGCTTTGGTGAGGTCAACAAAGGTGATGTAGAGTCCTTTGTTTTGTTCTCTGCACTTTTCTTGGAGCTGTCTGAGGGCAAAGATCATGTCAGTGGTTCCTCTGTTTGCGCGAAAGCCGCATTGTGATTCTGGGAGAATATTCTCGGCGACACTAGGTATTATTCTATTCAGTAGAATCCTAGCGAAGATTTTGCCTGCAATGGAGAGCAACGTGATTCCCCTGTAGTTTGAGCAGTCTAATTTCTCGCCTTTGTTTTTGTACAGGGTGATGATGGTGGCATCACGAAGATCCTGAGGCAGTTTACCTTGGTCCCAACAAAGCTTGAGAAACTCATGCAGTTTGGCATTCAGAGTTTTGCTGCCAGCCTTCCAGACTTCTGGGGGGATTCCATCCATACCTGCTGCTTTGCCACTTTTCAGTTGTTCGATTGCCTTATATGTCTCATCCAGGATGGGAACCTCATCCAGCTCTAGCCTTAGGGGCTGTTGAGGGAGCTGGAGCAGGGCGGAATCTTGGACTGAGCGGTTGGCACTGAAAAGAGATTGGAAGTGTTCTGACCATCGGTTGAGGATGGAGATCTTGTCGCTGAGGAGGACTTTGCCGTCTGAGCTGCGCAGCGGGCTTTGGACTTGGGGTGAGGGGCCATACACAGCCTTTAGAGCCTCGTAGAAACCCCTGAAGTCGCCAATGTCCGCGCTGAGCTGGGTTCGTTTGGCGAGGCTAGTCCACCACTCATTTTGGATCTCCCGGAGTTTGCGCTGAAGATGGCTGCATGCGCGACAGAAGGCTTGTTTCTTCTCTGGACAGGACGGCTTTGTAAGGTGAGCCTGGTGGGCAGCTCGCTTCTTTGCCAGCAGCTCCTGGATTTCCTGGATGTTTTCGTCAAACCAGTCCTTGTTTTTCCTGGAGGAGAAGCCCAGTACCTCTTCAGTGGATTGCAGTATGATAGTCTTCAACTGATCCCAGAGGGTTTCAGGGACGGGTCCGTGAGGCGGGTTGCAACGTCGAGCTTTGCTTTGAGGTTTGCCTGGAAGTTTCCTCTCGCTTCGTCTGACTGCACGTTTCTAACATTGAACCTCTTTCTGGGGGCTTTATTGTTCCTGGGCTTTGGCTTGATGTGAAGGTTGAGCTTGCAGTGAACCAGCCGGTGGTCAGTGTGGCATTCTGCGCTGGGCATGACCCTGGTGTGGAGCACATCTCCTTTGTCTCTTTCTTGCACCAGGATGTAGTCCAGGAGGTGCCAGTGTTTGGATCGGGGATGCATCCAGGTGGTCTTAAGGCTGTCCCTCTGCTGAAAAAGGGTGTTTGTAATGACAAGCCGCTGTTCTGCGCAGAGCTCCAACAGGAGGCGCCCATTGTCGTTGCACTTGCCGACGCCATGCTTGCCCAGGATTCCTGGCCAGGTTTCTGAGTCTTTGCCGACACGAGCGTTGAAGTCGCCCAGAATGACAACCTTGTCGGCTGTAGGGGTACGTTGGATGAGGTTGCGCAGGTCGGTGTAGAACTTGTTCTTTTCTGCTGGTTCCGCCTGGAGGGTTGGAGCATAGACACTGATGAGGGTGATGTGACGCTTGTTTTGAAGTGGGAGTCGCATGGACATGATTCGGTCCGAGAGGCCTGTCGGAAGGTTTTCGAGTTTGGAGGCAATGAAGCTCTTGACCATGAAGCCTACACCAGATAGGCGTCGTTCATCCGAAGGCTTGCCAGACCAGTAGAGTGTGTAGCCCGCGCCGCGTTCTTGGAGGCTGCCTACATCTGCCAGGCGGACTTCACTGAGAGCGGCTATGTCGATGTCAAGTCTGAGGAGTTCATGTGCAATGAGGGCAGACCGACGTTCAGGTCGGTGGCTGTCAGCCTTGTCTAGCATGGTTCTGATGTTCCAGCATGCTAGCTTGAGTTTGTGAGCATCTTTTGAGGGGGAGGACGTGGAGGGGGAGGACGAGGAGGGGGAGGACGTGGACCTGTCCTCGGGCCTGCGCAAAGGAGCTTTTAGGTGGAGTGCAGTGCGCGCAGTACTGGCCCCACCCTTTACACCCATGGTTCATGTGCCGTGGCCAAGCAAGCTGGGACGTGGCAGCGAGGTCCTTGGGTCGTAGGTTTTATATCGGAGTGGCCTTCTCCTATGCAGGTTTCTTACCCGGGCTGGAGGGGCCTGCCTCCCCTCCTAGGTCGGTCCATACTGCCCGGACCGGGGCCGAGGCCGCCGCAGTTCACCCTGTGCCTGGATTGGGGCCGCCGCCTCCCACTCTCTGCCCGGATCGGGGCCTTCGCCTGCCCCACTCTATTTTCACGTAATTAAATTACGTGAGGGAAAATAGGTCAAATTAAATTACGTGAGAGAAAATAGGTCAAATTAAATTACGTGAGGGAAAATAGGTCAAATTAAATTACGTGAGGGAAAATAGGTCAAATTAAATTACGTGAGGGAAAATAGGTCAAATTAAATTACGTGAGGGAAAATAGGTCAAATTAAATTACGTGAGGGAAAATGGGTCAAATTAAATTACGTGAGGGAAAATGGGTCAAATTAAATTACGTGAGGGAAAATGGGTCAAATTAAATTACGTGAGGGAAAATGGGTCAAATTAAATTACGTGAGGGAAAATGGGTCAAATTAAATTACGTGAGGGAAAATGGGTCAAATTAAATTACGTGAGGGAAAGTAGGACAAATTAAATTACGTGTGGGAAAGTAGGTCAAATTAAATTAAGTGAAGGAAAATAGGTCAAATTAAATTACGTGAGGGAAAGTAGGTCGAATTAAATTACGTGAGGGAAAGTAGGTCGAATTAAATTACGTGAGGGAAAGTAGGTCGAATTAAATTACGTGAGGGAAAGTAGGTCGAATTAAATTACGTGAGGGAAAGTAGGTCGAATTAAATTACGTGAGGGAAAGTAGGTCGAATTAAATTACGTGAGGGAAAGTAGGTCGAATTAAATTACGTGAGGGAAAGTAGGTCGAATTAAATTACGTGAGGGAAAGTAGGTCAAATTAAATTACGTGAGGGAAAGTAGGTCAAATTAAATTACGTGAGGGAAAGTAGGTCAAATTAAATTACGTGAGGGAAAGTAGGTCAAATTAAATTACGTGAGGGAAAGTAGGTCAAATTAAATTACGTGAGGGAAAGTAGGTCAAATTAAATTACGTGAGGGAAAGTAGGTCAAATTAAATTACGTGAGGGAAAGTAGGTCAAATTAAATTACGTGAGGGAAAGTAGGTCAAATTAAATTACGTGAGGGAAAGTAGGTCAAATTAAATTACGTGAGGGAAAGTAGGTCAAATTAAATTACGTGAGGGAAAGTAGGTCAAATTAAATTACGTGAGGGAAAGTAGGTCAAATTAAATTACGTGAGGGAAAGTAGGTCAAATTAAATTACGTGAGGGAAAGTAGGTCAAATTAAAATACGTGAGGGAAAGTAGGTCAAATTAAATTACGTGAGGGAAAGTAGGTCAAATTAAATTACGTGAGGGAAAGTAGGTCAAATTAAATTACGTGAGGGAAAGTAGGTCAAATTAAATTACGTGAGGGAAAGTAGGTCAAATTAAATTACGTGAGGGAAAGTAGGTCAAATTAAATTACGTGAGGGAAAGTAGGTCAAATTAAATTACGTGAGGGAAAGTAGGTCAAATTAAATTACGAGAGGGAAAGTAGGTCAAATTAAATTACGTGAGGGAAAATAGGTCAAATTAAATTACGTGAGGGAAAATAGGTCAAATTAAATTACGTGAGGGAAAATAGGTCAAATTAAATTACGTGAGGGAAAATAGGTCAAATTAAATTACGTGAGGGAAAATAGGTCAAATTAAATTACGTGAGGGAAAGTAGGACAAATTAAATTACGTGTGGGAAAGTAGGTGAAATTAAATTACGTGAGGGAAAGTAGGTCAAATTAAATTACGTGAGGGAAAGTAGGTCAAATTAAATTAAGTGAAGGAAAATAGGTCAAATTAAATTAAGTGAAGGAAAATAGGTCAAATTAAATTACGTGAGGGAAAATAGGTCAAATTAGATTACGTGAGGGAAAATAGATCAAATTAAATTACGTGAGGGAAAATAGGTCAAATTAAATTACGTGAGGGAAAATAGGTCAAATTAAATTACGTGAGGGAAAATAGGTCAAATTAAATTACGTGAGGGAAAATAGGTCAAATTAAATTACGTGAGGGAAAATAGGTCAAATTAAATTACGTGAGAGAAAATAGGTCAAATTAAATTACGTGAGGGAAAATAGATCAAATTAAATTACGTGAGGCAAAATAGGTAAAATTAAATTACGTGAAGGAAAATAGGTAAAATTAAATTACGTGAAGGAAAATAGGTAAAATTAAATTACGTGAAGGAAAATAGGTCAAATTAAATTACGTGAAGGAAAATAGGTCAAATTAAATTACGTGAAGGAAAATAGGTCAAATTAAATTACCTGAAGGAAAATAGGTCAAATTAAATTACCTGAAGGAAAATAGGTCAAATTAAATTACCTGAAGGAAAATAGGTAAAATTAAATTATTATATGGAAAATAAGACATACTGCAAGGTATTTTGAAAGAAAGAGGACAGAAAGTTGAGAGAATAAGAGTGGAAAAGCAAATCCGAAAATATGTTAGAAATTTTCCAGTGATTGACTTTCTTCATGGGTAAAATTAAATGAGGCCACTTTTTTTTAAACTATGAGAAAGGGACTGAAAACGTCATTCAATTTTATGATGTGTTGTTAGCCATCTATCTTATTCTTGAAGTCTGGACAAGGTTGAAGGTGAAAACTAGATCATCATTAATGACCAAAAACATTTTGGTAAACTTCAAGTAACAAAAATTCCCTGATGCCCCAAGGGATTTATCCCCCATATTTGAACCATATGCAAATGCAGGGTGTGGGGAGGGAACACTAAAATGGAAGAGCCTTCCTTTAGATCCTCGGTAGGATATGGGGATCTGGTGGAATAAATTTATAATTTTTTTTAATTTAAAAATTTTAAATTTAGACCTACAGCACAGTAACAAGCCATTTCGGCCCATGAGTCTGTGCCGCCCAATTTATACCCGCGGTACGTTTTGAAGGGTGGGAGGAAACTGGAGCCCCCGGGGAAAACCCACGCAGACACAGGGAGGACGTACAAACTCCTTGCAGATGGTGCGGGATTCGAACCCCAGTCTGGTCCCGATCGCTGGCGCTGTAAAGGTGCTGCACTAACCGTTACACCCCTTTAGTTTTATTTAAGACAAAGAATGACCTGGGAAGGGAGTTCGTTAGACCATTTATTTTCTCCACAAGCAGGAATTTCAACAATTGAATATTATGATTCTTTGCATATTTAATGTTAAAACAAAAATTTACAGGTCAAAAATAGGTATTGTAATATGAATAATTAAAATTAATAGATTAAGAAATGTTGAGCGAATTGAGGCTTTTCTCTTTGGAGCAATGGAGGAATGAGAGGTGCCTTAATGGGTGAATAAGATTATAATAGGCATAGATAGAGCAGACAATATTACGAGCCCAGATGACCCCAAAACCCAGCTGCAATAGATATCCACCAAGACAAATGGTTACTTAAACAAAAGTTGCTTTTAATTATCTTTAAGCATGAAAACAGAATCACACTTTAACTTATCACTATTGACTTTACTAACCTAACTTCTTTCTTTCTTTGGCTTGGCTTCGCGGACGAAGATTTATGGAGGGGGTAAAAAGTCCACGTCAGCTGCAGGCTCGTTTGTGGCTGACCAGTCCGATGCGGGACAGGCAGACACGATTGCAGCGGTTGCAAGGGAAAATTGGTTGGTTGGGGTTGGGTGCTGGGTTTTTCCTCCTTTGCCTTTTGTCAGTGAGGTGGGCTCTGCGGTCTTCTTCAAAGGAGGCTGCTGCCCGCCAAACTGTGAGGCGCCAAGATGCACGGTTTGAGGCGTTATCAGCCCACTGGCGGTGGTCAATGTGGCAGGCACCAAGAGATTTCTTTAGGCAGTCCTTGTACCTTTTCTTTGGTGCACCTCTGTCACGGTGGCCAGTGGAGAGCTCGCTATATAATACGATCTTGGGAAGGCGATGGTCCTCCATTCTGGAGACGTGACCCATCCAGCGCAGCTGGATCTTCAGCAGCGTGGACTCGATGCTGTCGACCTCTGCCATCTCGAGTACCTCGACGTTAGGGGTGTGAGCGCTCCAATGGATGTTGAGGATGGAGCGGAGACAACGCTGGTGGAAGCGTTCTAGGAGCCGTAGGTGGTGCCGGTAGAGGACCCATGATTCGGAGCCGAACAGGAGTGTGGGTATGACAACGGCTCTGTATACGCTTATCTTTGTGAGGTTTTTCAGTTGGTTGTTTTTCCAGACTCTTTTGTGTAGTCTTCCAAAGGCGCTATTTGCCTTGGCGAGTCTGTTGTCTATCTCATTGTCGATCCTTGCATCTGATGAAATGGTGCAGCCGAGATAGGTAAACTGGTTGACCGTTTTGAGTTTTGTGTGCCCGATGGAGATGTGGGGGGGCTGGTAGTCATGGTGGGGAGCTGGCTGATGGAGGACCTCAGTTTTCTTCAGGCTGACTTCCAGGCCAAACATTTTGGCAGTTTCCGCAAAGCAGGACGTCAAGCGCTGAAGAGCTGGCTCTGAATGGGCAACTAAAGCGGCATCATCTGCAAAGAGTAGTTCACGGACAAGTTTCTCTTGTGTCTTGGTGTGAGCTTGCAGGCGCCTCAGATTGAAGAGACTGCCATCCGTGCGGTACCGGATGTAAACAGCGTCTTCATTGTTGGGGTCTTTCATGGCTTGGTTCAGCATCATGCTGAAGAAGATTGAAAAGAGGGTTGGTGCGAGAACACAGCCTTGCTTCACGCCATTGTTAATGGAGAAGGGTTCAGAGAGCTCATTGCTGTATCTGACCCGACCTTGTTGGTTTTCGTGCAGTTGGATAATCATGTTGAGGAACTTTGGGGGACATCCGATGCGCTCTAGTATTTGCCAAAGCCCTTTCCTTACTTAACCCCCTTCAAATTCTAAGCACACGTGTATGTAATGTGTATGTAAGTTCAGAAAAGTTCTTTGGTTCACAGTCCAATCTCACTTCTCATTCCTCCAAGTTCACTGGTTGCAGGCAATTCTTATACTGTGCACAGAATTTAACATTTATGAAGTTCACCAGGCTTTGGTACTTGAAAGGTAAATGATTACCGCTCAGGAAGGTTCTTGTCAGTTTTCAGAAAGATTTGTTGTTCGCTGGACACCCATAACTTATTCCTTTTTTAATCAGCCACTTCAGTGTCTTGCCAAATAAACTTACCCCTTCAGGGTTCTCCAGATGATAACCTCTTTCTTTCACTGAGTTCCTTTTTGTTTCTCTTTTTTTCAAGTGAAACATTAAGCAGCCAGTCCTCTCCTCTTGTATGGACCACAATGGGTTTGACCAGGTTGAACTAAGCACTCATAACCCATATTCCAAATAGGGGTTTTCCACAAGCTTGCCAGCTTGTCCTGTTCTAGTCCCAGCTGTTGCTGCTGACTGTAAAACTGCCGAAGTGATCTCTCTCTCTCGCTCTGAGAAAAGCCTGTTTGACTCTCTCTGCTTGAAAAAACCACATGACCCTCTTAGAACAGCAATCTGCACTTGCAGACAGCCTGCGGCTCTGAAGCTACTCCTCTGAATTCTTTCATCTGTTGCTTTTCAAAACAACAATCCATTAGTGAAGTATCTTGGGCACTCCCCAAAGCTTTTACAAAGGATCTTGGAGCCGGCCGGTCTGCCTTCAGCAGAGCTCCATTTTTAAATGTTTGTATGTGACCCACACTAAATAAATCTTTCCCCATTTATCTCCCAAAAACATATTTATTATCTGTCATAACAACCAACACATTTTTCTCCCAAGGTGGCACTATCGGAGGGTCCTCCATTTAAGATCAGTGGAGTAAAGTTTAGGTGAGATGTTAAAGTAGTAAACCCTAACTACACACAAAGAGCAGTGAGTCCCTGGAATGCACTGCTGGGGCTGGTGGTGGAGGCATGGGGGCATTTTAAAAACTCTTGGATAGGCACATAAATGCAAGAAAAATAATAGGGTTATAGGCTGTGAGAGAAGGAAATGCTGATTGAGGTGGAGTAGTTTTATATAGATCAATACAACACTGTGGTCTGAAAGGCCTGCACTGTTCTGTATTCTAAAAATAAGTCAGAATGCAATTATAAACAGGGGTGTCTCCGCTGCATTAAATCGCATAAAAAAAACTGCCTCTACTGTTTGACATTAATCCAATCGAACCAATAAGGAAAAGAAAATGTCTAGTTCAAGTTCATTGTCACATGTAACAAGGTGCAGTGAGAGGTTAGTTTGCGAGTAGACCAGTTAGGGATCTCATACATAGTACAAATGATACACAATATTAAAGGGCAGTTACAGAGAGAAATCAGTTACAGGTAGTTTGCATTTATAACCATAATTGGGTTTGAAGGATCGGTCGGAACTCGGATTGGATGCATTCTGCTTTCACCCTCCACGTATGGCTTAATGAGGTGTTAAAGCAATTTTTAAAGATTTTCAACAAATGAACCTTTAATAAAGATACTCAACATGTGAACCTAGAAAATAAAGGATCTCAACATTTGTACAGTACTTTTAATACAAAATATGTACCTGTTTAGTCATTTTAATAAAGGGTGTCAACGTTTGAACTTTAATCAGAAGTCTCTTCATTTGCACTTGATCCCATCACTGCACTTGTATTGGTACTTGTCCACATCGGAAAATTTGCTCTGGTCGATAGCCACCATTGTGATTGAATGCACTCAGACTTTCAATTCACTTTATGGCAGCTCCTTCATTGGCACTTGCTACTTCACCTGAGACTTGTACATTGTGCAAGCAAGGGATAGGTTTTTTCTCTTGCTTGTATATTTCTAGCATACCTAAGAAATAGCAACTGTGCACGTGGCCCTATATAATGCTATGATATGCACGCACAGATGCATTTTTTTTAAAACAAAATCAATCGTATGTGCGGGTGGACACAACTCATATGTCGGAAGTCGAGGACTAGCTGTAGTATGGAGTATGGGCAACTTAATTTTACTATTTCATGGTCTGAAAATACTGGGAAAGCAACCAACCTTAAATCTGGTAGAGCTTGATCTGACACTTGTGAATCTTCTTCCTGATGGGAGGAAGATGAAGAGGGTGTGGCCGGGATGGGATGAGTCTCTTAATAAGCAGGCTACTTTTCCAAGACAGTGGGAGTTACAGATAGCTGGAGTTTTGGTCACAACCCTCTGCACTTATTATGGTATTGGGCAGAGCAGTTCCCCAACCAGGCAGTGATGTATCTGTCCTCTACATCTCAAATTTAATTCCACTCTTAGTGACAGGGTAAATATCATCCAATCCTTTTACATTAATTGGCACTCCCAATCACTAAATTTTGTTTGGTTGCCCACCAACTGCAATGAATTAATAGTACAAAGAACACTCATAAAATCACAAATGATCCACAAAAAGCTTTATGGCCTTCTTAATAAAAGGAAAGATGGGAGTCGAGTAGCACAAGTTGTAAACATTCCATTTCTAGGGAGGAAATTTGGCTTTGGAAGTAAGTTTCCAATTATTTGGCCATAAATGATGAAGAAAAATGTGGGGAGGACCTGAAGAAAAGCAGTTTATAAGGCAGAGAATAATTATGATCAATGACTGTAGGGCCAGTGGAAACTGAGTCAAACAGGACTTTCAAAGGGAATGGGATAGGCACTTGAAATAAAATTATAGGAACTTGCATAGGCATGGAGAAAATGTAAGAGGATGTGACTTGTGAAAGATTAGAGGGGCTGAATATCCTCCTGTATAAATCCAATCCTAATTTCTTGTTTATCTCATTATAGCTGGTGAATGCCCTCTCGAGTACTGAAATGGCAAACTATGCAGAGAAAAGAAAGGGAGATTTGAAGATTAAAAAACACATTAGATTTGACTGAATACATAAATGCTAACTAAACGTAGATGAATGCCAAGGAATATTCCATTCGGAATTTAATGAGAGCATTTGTCACATTTCACTCCATGCGGTTGTATGTTTCTGGAAGGTCCTCATGTTGCCTCCAACATCTCCTCCAAAACAATAGTTCCAGAGAGGAAGCCTTGTGGGGCAAATGATCACCATCACCATAACTGGAAATAAAATTGAAGGGAGCAACGTTGTAACCCAGGTCCTGAAGGTCAAGTTTGGACTTGCTACATGGGGAGTTTCTCTGTGGTACTCAACTCGCATGCCTCAAGAGGCAAGTGGCCTTTATTTACTTCTGATACTGGGGGTGTCCCAGGGAATCCCTAATATTCCTGCAATTTATTTTCTCTCACATAAGCCAATGTACACTTCTCAGGCAGATCTATTCCAGCAACTCATTAATGTGCTCGCACATCTTTAGGATGTGGGAAGAAACTCGACCCTGATGTCACAGAGACAATGTGGCCAGGATGAAACAAGTCCCTGGAAGTGTGAGGCAACAACACAACTGTTGTACCATCATACTCCAAACCTGAAAAGGAGAAAGTTGGGAAAAGTAATGCAAAATCACTAGCCATTCATATGGACATCTTTGGACATTAGTTTCCACATCAACAAAACACATCAGAAGTGGGTGGAGAGGACAGTCACCAAGATGTTGCTGATACTGGAGGTTGAATTATAGGGAGAGGGGAGGTGGGCTGGATTTCTACAGCACAAATGACTGAGGTGACCTGGGAGATTTATAAAATCAAGATGGCGGATGGATAAAGTGAATGCTCACAGTCTTCTTAATAGGAACATAGGAAGTAGGAACAGGAGTATGGCCCATCGAGCCTGCTCCGCCATTCAATACGATCATGGCTGATCTAATTTATGATCTAACTCCACCTACCTGCCTTCTCCCCATATCCCCTAATTCCTCTATCATGTAAAAATTTATCTAACCATATTTTAAATATGTTTAATGAGGCAGCCTCAACCACTTCCCTGGTTAGAGAATTCCAAACATTCACTACTCTCTGGGAAAAACTATTTTTCCTCATCTCTGTCCTAAATCTACTCCCCCGAATCTTGAGTCTGTGTCGTCTCATTTTAGTTTCCCCAGCCAGCTCAAAAAACCTTCCTACATCTATCCTATCCATACCCTTCATAATCCTATATGTTTCTATAAGATCTCCTCTCATTCTTCTGAACTCGAGCGAATACAATCCTAGACGATTTAATCTTTCATCATAAGTCAACCCCTTCATCCCAGGGATCAACCTAGTAAACCTCCTCTGGACCATCTCCAAAGCCAGTATATCCAACTACAGACGTCAAGCTAATTGGCCGATAATTTCCAGTCTTCTGCCTACATCCCTTCTTAAAAAGTGGCGTGACATTTGCTGTCTTCCAGTCTGCGGGGTCCTGCCCAGAATCCAAGGAATTTTGGTATATGACCACCAATGCATCAACTATAACTTCTGCCATTTCCTTCAGAACCCTTGAATGCATATCATCAGGACCAGGCGATTTGTCTGGCTTTAGTCCCATTAGTTTCTCCATCACTACTTCCTTTGTAACAACTATTTTATCAAGGCCCTCCCCAACATTCGCATCCTTAACTCCACACTTGGGCATGCTGGACGTGTCTTCCACCGTGAAGACTGACACAAAATATTTGTTTAATGCCTCGGCCATTTCCTCATTTTTTGCTACCAGTTTTCCTTTCTCATCCTCCAAGGGTCCTATGTTAACTCTGGCCACTCTTCCATTTTAAATATTTATAAAATTTTTTGCTTTCTCCTTTTATATTTTGTGCCAATTTACTTTCATAATCCTTTTTCCCATTTCTTATTACCCACTTTGTAACCCCTTGTTGTCTCTTAAAGTTTTCCCAATCTTCCAGTTTCCCACTGCTCTTTGCAGCTTTGTACACCTGCGCCTTCAATTTTATACTCTCCTTTATTTCCTTTGTTAACCACGGTTGATTTTTCCCTCCCTTGCTGCCCTTTTTCCTGACCGGAATATATTTTTGTTGAGCATTACAAAATATTTCTTTGAAAATCTTCCACTGTTCCTCAACTGTTTCATCAATTAGCCTGTGCTCCCAGTCCACTCTGCCCAATTCCTCCCTCATCCTATGGTAGTCACCCCTGTTTAAGCATAATATATTAGTTTTAGATCGAACTATTTCCCCTTCCATCTGAATGAGAAATTCAATCATACTATGATCGCTATTTCCCAGAAGGTCTCTGACTATTACATCATTTACTCTACCTATCTCATTGCACAACACTAGATCCAGGAGAGCATTTTCTCTTGTGGGTTCCTTAACATGCTGCTCAAGAAAGCTATCGCGGATGCATTCTATGAAGTCCTCTTCCAGACTCCCACGACCAACTTGATTTTCCCAATCTATGTGGAAGTTAAAGTCCCCCATGACGACTGCTGTATCATTATTACATGCCTCTCTTATCTCTCTATTTATTTCCTGTGCCACTAAACTATTGTTATTTGATGGGCGATAGATAACACCCACCAATAATTTTTTTCCCTTTGTTATTCTTTATCTCTACCCAAATGGACTCAACATTACGCTCTTTAGATCTTATATCATTCCTCACTACTGCCTGGAGCTCATCTTTGATTAAGTGTGCAACTCCACCTCCCTTTCCATCCTGTCTATCTCTTTGCACCACCTGATACCCTTGAAAGTTTAATTCCCATTTAAGGTCACCTTGTAGCCATGTTTCCGTGATGGCTACCAAATCATAGGCATGGGTACCGATTTGCGCCTCAAGTTCACTAACCTTATTTCTAATACTGCGGGCATTCAGATGAAGTGCCCTTATGCTCTTTGTCCTTTTAATATCTAGTGACTTCTGTAACCTTTTCTTTTGATTTTTCTGCCCACTATTTTTCTTTGTAATTTTCTTAACACTCTCATTGACCCGAAAACTCACTGCACCATCTGATTTTTTACTTTCTCCTCCCAACATTACTTTTCCTATTTTACTTTTCCTGGCCATTACTTTATCTTTCCTACCATTTTCCCTATCACTCTGGTTCCCATACCCCTGCCAAATTAGTTTAAATCTTGCCCCACAGCTGTACCAAACATACTTGCCAAAATGTTGACACCTTTTGGATTTAGGTACAACCCGTCCCTCTTGTAAAGATCATGCCTTCCCCAAAAGAGATCCCAATGATCCAAGAAGCCAAATCCTTGCCTTGTACACCAGCACCTCAGCCACACGTTCATTTTCCTTATCCTTACATTCTTTTCATCACTTGAATTTGGAACAGGTAGTAATCCCTAGATCACCACCCTAGCGTTCCTGTCTTTCAGCTTTCGTCCCAGCTCACTGTCATCCCTTTTCATTACCTCCTCCCTTTTCTTGTCAATGTCGTTTGTACCCACATGTACCAAGACATCAGGCTGCTCTCCCTCTCCTCTCAGAATATTTTGGGCCCGATTTGTTATACTATTAGAGAACTGGAGGGGAGAGATTTAAAAGGGAGTAGAGGGGCAAACTTTTCACTCAAATGGTTGACACTATTTGGAACAAGCTGCCAGAGGAAACTAGCGAAGTAGGTTCAGTTGCAACATTCAAAGGGCAGTTGAATAGATAGGTGAATAAGAATAGTTTTGAAGGATATGGACCAGAGATAAATGGTATTCACCCAGAATGCCAACTTGGTCAGTATGGACAAGTTGGGCCAAAAGGCCAGTCCACGGTGTACAGCTTTAAAAAGAGAATCATAGATGCTGCACTCTCAAAGGAAAATACAAATACTTGACTGAGCACATTATGAACATGTTGAGGTTTAATTGTCGACAATGAATTAAGGTGAAGATTATAAATTACTTGGCTATTTCCCTCATAAATCAAAGTATTGAGTATAGGAGTTGGGATGTTATGATAAAGTTGTATAAGACATTGGTGAGACCAAATTTAGAGTTTTGTGTGCAGTTTTGGTCATCTAATAACAGGAAAGATATTAATAAGATAGAAAGAGTGCAGGGAAGATTTACTAGGATGTTGCCCAGACTTCAGGAACTGAGTTACAGGAAAAGGTTAAAAAAAAAGGTTAGGCTTTATTCCCTGGAGCACAGAATGAAGGGAGATTTGATAGAAGTATTTAAAATTATGAGGGGGGAATAGACAGTGCAAATGTAAATAGGTTTCCCCCCCCCCACTGAATGTAGGGAGATACAAACCAGAGGGGATGGGTTAATAGTAAAGGTGGACAAGCTGAGGAGGAACAGGAGAACTTCTTCACAGAGTGGTGGGAATGTGGAACGAGCTGCCAGCTGAAGTGGTGAATGCTGGCTCAATTTTAACATTCAAGAACAATTTGAACAGGTATATGGATGGGAGAGGTTTGGAGTTACGAATTGGGTGCAGGTCAGTGAGATGGGGCAAAAAATATAGGGTCAGCACAGACTACAAAGGCTGGGTTTGGTTGGGGAGGGTGCTGTTTCTGTGCTGTAGTGTTCCATGGTTCTAAAATGTATTCATCATTCTTACATGAGGATTAAAGACAAAGTTTGTGGAAGAAAACAATTGGGCCAGAAGTGATTTTTTAAATTAATCCAATTAATATTGTTTGGCATACTCTACTTCCCAACTTCCAAAAGAAAAACAATTCAAATGTTCTTCATGATAGCAATTAGATTGTTGTTCGTGTCTTTGAAGTGCAAATAATTTTTCCATTACTTTTGTTGCCAGCTTCTCAATGTTCAAGTTCATTAAATCAAAATTCCACTTAAGGATTCATTGGGTTGCCTCGAACTTTAACATCTATAAAATGGGAAGAATTTGGAGCATTATGGAGAATGAAGCAATGGAGAAATGGATTTAAATTAGATAAGGCTAAACAAGAACATCTACAGATGTTGGGGTAAAGCGTGATACATAAATATGCTGGGGAAACAAGTATCCATAGAAAGTATGTGTCCTTAATGAAGGGCAGAAACCCTCTACTTCCTATGGATGTTGTGTGACCTGCTGAGGTTCCCCAGCGCATTTGTGTATGACAATTTAAATTGGATAGATCTTCCAATGAGCTGGCATCACCAACGTGGCCTCCTTCCAAGTTCCAGTTCAAGTACAGTGAGCAGTTCAGCAAATCAAACTGCATGGTGTTTACACTGCTACGTACAGAGATCAGTTAGAACAGCACAAAGGCAGCATTATTTTACCAGTGGGAAGTTTGTTCAGAATTCTCATCATGGCAGGAAAGAAACCATCACTGAACCTGGCAATGCCTGATTTCACACTCGCGAATCTTCTCTACGGGGGGGGGGGGGGGGAGAACATGGCTATGAAGGGATGAGTCTTCTGAGGTTGATTGCTTTTCCAAGGCAGAGGGGCATGTAGGTGAAATTGATGGGGATGGGAGTGGGGTTTGTGTAATAGTCTGAGCCGTGTTCTCAATTCTAAGCAGTTTCTCATCGACGGGTGGAGCAATTCCTGTTCCACAGTGGTGAGTCCTGATCAGATTATTTCGATGGTGCATTTGTGGAAGTTCTTGCGGGATGCAGGTGGCGTTCTGAACTTCAGGTCAACGTGTGGGACCAGAACGGGTTGTTGAAGATGCTTACCCCAAAGAACTATGCTACATCATTCAATGAATGCTGTCCACCATTAGAACATTCTTCAACATGCCAAGAACATTGTGAAGTTAAATTACCTTTGGAGGAACCAGGTTGCAGTAAATTAATTGCATCATCACCCAAGGCAAGCTTTGATACCTAAACCACAAATGAAAATAGAAATCCACTTTTTTTTAAGTTTTCATTCTTCAATAGTTACATTTTTGTGGCATTATGATGTTATAGATCAACCAAAATAGATCATACTTCTGTATAAACGATCATGCAGGTGTACAGAAATTTTGTGGTTAAGTTATTGGACTAGTACTGACCTGGGCAGCTGGCCAATTTAAATTTGAGTCATTAAATACATTTGGAATAAGAGCTATTAATAATGGTGACAGAAACCACCAGCCAGAAAAAACACATTGGATTCATTTAGAAGGGAAGGAAATTTACCACTCTTACCTAATATGCCCTGTCATCCTGCTTGGTTGAATTGCTCTCTTCTTTGGTCTAGTGGTTTTCAACCTTTTCTTTCCCACTCACATACTAACTTTAAGTAATCCCTTATTAGCCTTGTAATCCCTTCCTAGGTTAGTAAAGGATTACTTAAAGTGGTAAGTGGGGGGGGGGGGGGGGAAGTAAGATGAGAAACACTAGCCGAGAGAGTAATTCATTTCAGAAACAATTGAGAAACACAAAAGCTGCAGCTGCCAGAATCTCAAGCATACAACAAATTTCTCTTCAGCCTGCTGGTGCTCTTTGGACAATGAGATATCAATCAGGCTGATTCATCCACTCTTGAAATACTGCTCATTTGCTCCTTCATTAATCCTTGGTTGTTTCTTGATACCCATTGGAAATTTATACATCTCTGCCTTACTCAAAAATTAAATAAAGCGACCATTTACACCACTCCTTTCTATACTCTCAACTGATTAAATCTCATCCAAGATGTACCAAGGGACTGGAAGTTATTGTCTGAAAGGTGGTAGACCTCCTCTTCACGTTAAAAGCATACCTGAATGAGCACTGTATTAGCCAAACCTCCAAGTCTACACATGGGAAATGGGAGTCACCTATGTAGCTCCATTTTTGGCAAATGAGAACACAAAGTGAATTCACTCTGTCTTAAAAGGCATTAAGGTTGTATATACATTTCAATGCTATGTTATTTAAATTTAAACATACGGCACTGTAACAGGCCATTTCGGCCCACATCCGTGCCGCTCAATTTACACCCCTTTAACCTATAATCCCTGATACGTTTCAAACAGTGGAAGGAAACCAGAGCCCCCAGAGAAAACCCGCGCAGACACAGCGAGAACATACAAGCTCCTTACAGACAGCGCGGGATTCAAACCCTGGTCCAGTCCTGATCGCTGGCACTGTAAAGGCGCTAGGCTAACCACTACACCAACAGTGACAGGCTCTGAAGTCTCAAACTATTTTATCTAAACATGTAGATAAAATTTTCAATGGTCTCTTCGGTCACTCAGTTGAATTTCAAGAAAGGTCTCAAAAATTAGAAGAAATTATAGCGTTGCATTCAATCACCTATTTTAATCATAAATGGTATAAATATTCAGAAAAAATTCCAGGGTCTCCATACCATCAAGCATTATTCTCAGAATATAAAAGTGTCTGTACCTGTCTTTCATAAATAAATAACATTTAATTCACAACCAAATGTTATGCAATGTTAAAATATTAAAACCACCCTGGAAGGTCAGTACTTGTACTATAAGTGAGAACATTTAGCAATGCACCAAACAGGGGGGTCGTACATATAACCATATAACCCTATAACCATTTACGGAGCAGAAACAGGCCATGTTGGCCTTTCGAGTCCGCACCGGTTCACTGATTTTGTGCGCCCTCTTCAGGCATTGGTCCCGGTAGATCTTCATTCAATAACGATGGCCGAATTCAATGCAGGTGGAATCTTATTGAAATTGAAAGCAAGATTGATGTCCTGGCACCACACAACCAGATTCTCGATCTCAAAACTGCTTTCTGACTCATGATCCAGTGAATTGAATAATCAAAGTTCAGGTTCTTCTGTGCATTTGATACATTTCTCAGTGTCACCTCTACTGGAACTTTGTGGGAGACATCATGGTAGTTTCTGCAGGAGTCCTCCTGCCACCAGAATCTTAGCTCACCTCTAACGAACGCCACACTATCACATTGTGTAGCTCGATTATATTAATGTTGTAAAATGATCAAAGGTGACTCTCAAGACTCCAGTATTAAGAAATGGAATTAAGATAGGATCAAATGCACTTTCATTAACATCAATGCCTTCACTTATTAAATTGGTCCCAAGATACAGGGAGAGAAACCCCTGCAGGGTGTGACCACTTTCTTGCTGCTCAGTACCGCAAAAAAATTAGAATATATTAAAGCAAGTCCCATTTACAGCAGAACTCTGGCAGAGTTGAGAATTAAAACAAACTTTAGCTGTTTCTAAACAGACATTAGTACTAGCCAGTTGCCACACCTTACATTTACAATGAATCGGAGGAATTAAAACAAAAGGATCCTATATGCCATGGAATAGTCCAACAACAGGCAAAGCCCATGAAATTTTTAGTATAAACAGTGAATAAAAGTAGTACACGACATGCCCACTGTCACAATAAACAAAAAAAGGAAAATTAATCATTTAAGCAAAGACCATTTATCAGAGTTAAAAAATTAACTAATTAACTTTAATTTGCAAAATTTCCATACTGACACCAAACGCTCTTATTCAATGTGTTGTCAGAACAGCAGCACATTTTATTTTGATTTCTGTATTTGTATTTCCCTTTCTATCATCTAACAATGGGATCCGCAGAGGTATTTTCCCTTAGAGTGGTGGTGTTGAAACGAATAAGTCCCAATTTTTAAAAAAAAACAATGCCACATCCTATCACCACTCAACCTGCTTCTGTGAACTTTTTCCAATTAAACTTGTAGCTGTCAGCACAGAAAGGCAAAGGCCACATCAAGGGCTGGAAGAAAAAAAATAATTGTTTACAAGCCCCATTCTGAGGTGTTTTCTAATGTGTGTGGATTTCATCTGGCAACAGTGCACCTACTGAATCCACCAAATATATTATCACAGCAGGAAATGTATCTAGCTGATAACTGGAAAACTGTGCAATGAAACAGATACTTCTGATTTGCGGAAGGAATTAAGTAGACGCTTCATATATAAGACCATATAACCATTACAGCACAGAAACAGGCCAGTTCAGCCCTTCTAGTCCATGCCGAACACCTTCTCCCACCTAGTCCCATTGACCCGCACTGGCTCATAACCATCCATGCCCCTCTCGTCCATATCTTATGGATAAATATTTGTACTTGTGGTGTACATCAACATCATGATAGTTGTGAAAGGAAATGATCTTCTACTGTGCTAATTCCTGCAATCCTCTCACCACCTCACACCTTCCCTCTCAATAGGCTCCCCCTCCAAACCCTCAGCTCCCCATATTGAAATTCACCTCCATACATCTCGTAATGGTGCCAGAATATTAGTTTCTCTGCCCCCCCCCCCCCACTTCTCTTCTCTCTCCTATCTCACATCATGAAAGGTAAGAAAATTATGATCTCAAAACACCTAAAATAAATAGGATCTCTAAATCAGTGCCCTTGTCAAATTGCTGTGCAAATACACAACTGTTAATGTAACTAATCTTCTTTGGCTTGGCTTCGCGGATGAAGATTTATGGAGGGGTAAATGTCCACGTCAGCTGCAGGCTCGTTTGTGGCTGACAAGTCCGATGCGGGACAGGCAGACACGGTTGCAGCGGAAAATTTGTTGGTTGGGGTTGGGTGTTGGGTTTTTCCTCCTTTGTCTTTTGTCAGTGAGGTGGGCTCTGCAGTCTTCTTCAAAGGAGGTTGCTGCCCGCCGAACTGTGAGGCGCCAAGATGCACGGTTTGAGGCAATATCAGCCCACTGGCGGTGGTCAATGTGGCAGGCACCAAGAGATTTCTTTAGGCAGTCCTTGTACCTTTTCTTTGGTGCACCTCTGACACGATGGCCAGTGGAGAGCTCGCCATATAACACGATCTTGGGAAGGCGATGGTCCTCCATTCTGGAGACGTGACCTACCCAGCGCACTTGGATCTTCAACAGCGTGGATTCGATGCTGTCGGCCTCTGCCATCTCAAGTACTTCGACGTTAGGGATGAAGTCGCTTCAATGAATGTTGAGGATGGATAATTTTTAAGAAAATGCAGTATAACTTTTACTAAAAGGCAAATCAGTGTAGATCATTTTCTTTGGAGAGCATATTCATATACTAGTAATTAATGATTAAAGCATTTAGCTGCTTTCCTCTTTGGATTTGGACTTCATTAAAGTCAATTAAAAACAAATTTCGTAATTTACAGATCATTCGATTTGAATTGCTTCCTCATACAAGTTGTTTACGACCGATAAAAGTTAACTTGTCTTTTAAAACAAAAATTTGTGTTGAAAACAACATATTCAGAGAAAGAGAACAGTGGATAAACTCCACCGGCTGGAGTACTGCCACGCATTTGAACATGACAGTCAGTGGTTGCAACACTTAACATTTTCTTCCTTGATCGCCGCCTATTTAATATAAAAATGGGCCACTTTGCTTGACTATATTCCAGTCAATTATTTAATAACTCTGCACAGGCATTTCTGAACATTTCTAAAATTATATCCAAGCTATAATTGTACAAGTAGTTAATCTGATGCCAAAACACAAAAAAAAGTGTTCAGGTTCTCTATAGGAGACAGATCCTCACTTTATCTTTAGAATCAATTTTAATGTCCAAAACTATTTTGTACCACTGCTGCGCTTTTGATGGGAAGCACTTTCAGACAAAGAGTGGAGATCAGAATAATTTTCAAACTCTCAACATTAGTTCATTTTAAGGCACCAGTTCTGGGTTTGGAGTAATGTAATAAATTTGAAATTTTGGCCAGTGATTTTTCACAATTACACATGCAAACTAGAATTCTTAGTCAGATCTTATAATTTGCTGGAGTTTTCAACTAGAATGGAAAAGCCCTCGCAAGTGGAGGGGTCACTCCCATCTCAGCACAGCAGACTTCTTTGGACTTTAAGAGTGATTATTGTAAGTTTGCTGGTCAGTCGGTTGAAAAACAACCTGAAAGGTTTATTGTTAGGCAAGCTATACACAGGGGGGAAAGAAGCTTGAAAGCAAAATTGTTTCTTCGCTTTAGAAAGAGCAGATTCCTTTTTTTTTTAAAAAAAAGAACAATTTCTATTTGGAAAGCAACTCACCAAGTAAATACCAGATAGATGTGAACAGATGAGAAATGGTATCCAAAGCCAGGTGAGCAACATTCCAGGAACAACAATGAATAATTCTACCAGCAGCAGTAAGCTTCAGAAATTAATTTTCTACGGCACGTGCTTGTCTCTACAGAGACAAGGCTGGCGGGCAGCGGTCCAAGAGCCGCAAGGGGATGAGAGACTGGGCGCCAGGTGTCTGAGGGTACAAATGGCAGGGTGGTGAGCCAGCACCAATGAAAGAGGCAGAGTGGGGCAGGAATTCAGTGAGGCCACAGACAAGGGAAGCACCTGACACAGGGAGGACGAGAGAGAGAGAGCAGGCAAGATAATAAAAAGGAGAAGCAAGAGAGCACCAGGAAGGGAATGAGAGAGATTGCGGGAGAGTGGGTGGGTGAGCATCTGACCGAGATCGCGACTGGATGCACAAAGGTGAGCAAATAAGAGAGATCACAAGAAAGTGAAAGAGTGTGACGTGGAGGACTGTGTGGTCGTGAGATTGATAAGAGAGCAAGAGACAGGGGGGAAAAAATCCATTAAAATGGGAGAGAATACATAAAAATAGCAATAAAGAAATAAAGAGAGAAAATTTAATAGAAAAGTTATGAGAGGGAGAAATTAAAAGAGAAACTGAAGCAGGAAGAGCGAGATACCCTCTCAAGAATATGTCACTAAGAACAAGAGTATTTTGTGAAATCTATTTTTGAAATTTGGAAAATGCAAATATCCTCTTTGTTTACATGGGACTCATTATGTTCTGTAAGTGAGATTATGATTTTTGCAACCGTTAATAACATTAGTTTATGTCTAAGGCAACTGTGAAACAGTTTTTTTTAAAAAAGTCGTAATCAATTAATTGTATTCAAACTCATTCTCAGATTTTTCTCTTAATTGTGTCTTTTGCGGACATGTTACAGCCATAAGTGTACCTCAGCTATCAGGGCAGCATCCTTCATGTCTTTTCTATACTGAGACCTGGCCATTTGCAGTGGAGAAATGTCAAGGATAGCAAATCATGATTTTATTTTGTGTGAACATGAGAAAGAGAAAATTAATAAGAAACACAACTGTTGTATTCCCTTTCTCTTCGCACCAGACAGAAAAAGGTTGAGATCGATAAAGGGCAAGGAACACCATTTGAACACATTTTTTCTTTCCTTTCTGATTATGTACCCAGCATCTTTTCTCTAAACGAAATTTAGCCCAAAGCTCTTTAGCCCTCCATCTCGGTGATTAAAAGTTGAATCCATGCAGCCTCACAGATCTTCTGTGGTACAGAAGATCTGTCTTTGAACACACATTCGCTTATATATGACAAGAATGTACTATCTTCTCAGTCAAACTATCTGTAATATACCACAACTTGATAATAACATGCACCTCAACCACATAATACAATTACTTCTTTCTAAAGAGGTCCTCATAATGTTCCTAATGCAATCTTTTAGAGAATTTGATATATAATTGTGAATTGTAACGCTGCTATTTTCTGCCTTGAGATCTCTGAACCTGTGGACAATGTGCAGTATTCTATTTACAAGCATCTGTTTGAGACAAGTCATTCTCCCACATCTCAACCTCTTCGTCATTAATGAACTCATTGATCTTCACTTTCATGACCACAATGTACTTCTGAAAATTCCATCTTGGGAAAACTGAATGAAATCTTACATCAAAACAATTATTTCTCACCGTGTTTGGGTGAAATCCACCTTGGTGGATCAATAACAATGCAAGAAATGGGCAAAATTCGGAAGTTTTAGAGGTTGATCCAGACAAAAGAGAAAAGGCCAACTGCGTGATTAAATTCCACTTGATGGGAGAATTTGGGATACAGGGCACAGAATCTGGAATTATTGTGGTTTCGTTCACAGTTGAGTGCTTCATTCGTTCAAGGCTATCAGAAATCTGGCTGGCTTGAGACTGGAAGCCAGGTCCAAGCTCTTTTTAAGCCGTCAAGAGAAAATTTATGGCGGACACAGACTGTTACTTGCGATAGGTATTTAACAAAGAGCCGAGTGTCTGAGAGCATTCAGAGTGCTCTTTTGATTTCCATCAAATTTCTTGTCAGATGATAAATTCTTCAAAGGTTCCTCTGCATGAAGGCCATTGGTAAATCAGATCCTCACAGAAGGATCATCTTGACCATAAATCCTGTGGAAGCTCTTAATTTTGGAACTGAGCATGTGTCTTCAACCACGGTGTCTTCAGACTTTTGTGTTTTACATTTGTCTGTCTGGTTGCTTGCTTAGTTGTTTGGAAAACATTGACTGTAGCACATTGACCTCGATGTATTTCAAACTTTCTTGACCAGTGATTGAAGGCTCAGTTTCAGATGGGAGAGTGATAATCATTGCTCAACCTACATCCATAGGGGAAAACTATGCTAATCTTCAATCCTTCACCAACCAAATCCTGGATCTTGTGCTATCTGCCACTGGGAGTCACCGTGTCCCAACGAGGTGCAGGATTACAGCATTCCAAACCCTTCGCTCCCTTCATTAATGGCCAGCTTTAGCATTTTATGCAGCTCTTCATATGAATCATATGTTGGAAGGCACAACTGGTTAAAGCTAGGGATACAGAAAAAATAATCAATCGGTCCAACAGTCATTAATAGTGGATCAATTTCATTTCTCACTTGTCATTAAATGCTCTACTTGTGTTGCCTATCCTGCCTTACTGTTGTAATACAGTACAACCCCGATTATCCAAAATAAGATTGTCCAAAATCCTCAGTTATCCGAAATTTTTTTTTAAAAATTTCAGCTAAATGAGGATATCAGAAACAAATCAGAAATCAACATTTATCTGAATTTTTTTCGAGTCAACCTGACCAGGAACGTCGGGCTCCCAGTCATGGCTGCAGCGGACCTCGGGCTCCCAGCAGCAGCAGGGAACTCAAGCTGCCAAGCTCCCAGCACATGCAGGGCCTCGGTGGGGAAGTGTGGGTGATCGGTTTTTTTTGTTGCTGAGAATTAAATATTATTTTAATACTTAAAAATCTTTCCCTCAATTTTTTTTGCTGTTGTTTAAACATTGTTACAAACGATTTGTTGTTGCTACTGGGATGACTGGTTCTCCGATAAAACTGTTTATCCGAAATAGGCCTGGTCCTGTCCATTTTGGATAATCGGAATTGTACTATACATCTTTACCTCCAATGGATGCTGCGAGACTGGCTGAGTTCCTCTAGCATTTCTGCGTGCTTTTACAATTTACTCAGCACCACACATATTAGGACTGGGGTTTGGGGGTGGTGGGCGGGATAGTGTCGGGGGAAGATAACTAGCCTGATCATTTGTTCAATTTAAAAAGATAATTAACTGTTAGTAGATTGTACAACATCTCTATTATTTTAATAATTCTCCTTTTTCTCTCAATTCTTATATCACCTCCTATTTCTGCCCATTCTGTTCTCCTTTTCATTGCCATCCACATTACTCGCTCCTTCTTCTCCCTCCATCTTTCCTCATTGGCTCCTCTATTTCAATGTTCCAGTTCACAGGGAGGAACACATTTAATTTGGACATCAGATGTTTCATCCTATTGGCATGGCCAATGGACACTGATCCCAGACCACCACCTGAGGAAGACTTCCTGTACATCAGTCTCGTCTACAAGAGTGAGACTAGAAGATCACTTTGTTGAGCACCTTGGCTCTGTCTGCCACAATAGTGTGGATCTCCCAGTGGCCACCCATTTCAATTCCCTGTTCCATTCCCTTGCTGACATGTCTGCGTTGGTCTCACGCACTGCCAAACTGAGACCACCCGAAAAATGGAGGAACAATACTTAATTTTCTATCTGGGTACCCTCCAACCCGATGGGATAAACATCAAATTCTCCAGTTTTCATTAAAACCCCCAACCCCATCTTCTTCCCCTTGATGGCTTTTCCCTAGCTCTCTCTCTCTCTTCCCTTTTCCCTCAATCTCCTTTCACAGAGCCAAAATTCTCTTATCATATCCAATTAACACCTTTTGGTTGTTAAGTCTGGACTCCTCCCCCTCCCATCCTGCCCCTTTAATCACTCGTCTTTAATTAAGACGCTTGCTTGCCCTTGAAGAAGGGCTCAGGCCTGAAATGTCGGTTTACCTCCTCAGCGTACGTACCTCCTAAGTACGCTGTGAGACCAGCTGAGTTCCTCCAGCATTTCTGTATGTTTTTAACTAATAAGCTCTGTGGCCCAACTCAACCATGACCAAGTTGGCATTCTCGTCCCAGCAGCCTGCATTTGGTTCTTATCCTTCTCAGCTTTTGCTATCCATATGTCTGTTCAAATGCAACTTGAATATTAAAATTGTGTCACAACTGCAGCTCTTGCAGCTTGTTTCCAAATATGGTCCGCCCTCTGGGTGAAAAAGTTCCTACTCTGATCCTTCTCAAATGTCTCCCCTCTCACCTTAACTACCTGGAGATGTGGTTACAGGTGATAGTTGTGATGGGAGGAGGGAAATAACATTGCCATTTACAGCACCAAATATATCATTACATGCCATTATCCACATCTGCACCAGGTTGCATCCCTTCCGCTAAACTACTCACCAAGTATGAGCCGTGGGCAAGGTACTTTGCGTGGGTGCTGCAATGATCTGAAAAGATGGGCACATTGCCACAAATCCTCCCGGCGGCAGCTGGGAAGAGCCTGTTGTGAACTGCAACAATCGAGCGAGTTCCTCTTGAGTGAAACTGGACACCACTGTCCAGAACCACTTCATAACCTGTGGTGGGGGGAGGGAAAGGGAGAAGCGGCAGGGAAAGTGAGTTAAGGCTTGTCAATTTGTCAATGAAAAAAAATCTGGCATTTATTTTGGTTCGGCTCGATATCCACCTCAGTTATGGTGATTCAGAACCAAAACATTGACTCTTGCAATATACCAACAATGCCCTCACTTACCTGACATGGATTTGCCAAGAGCAATGAGCTCCTTGAAGCAAATCTGACCTAATTGGTGGCATACAGCCTCCACAAAATTATTTGGCAGACAGAAAGTAACTTCCAGCTGACAATTAGAATCAAAGAATCAAACAGCACAGAAACAAGGCATTTTGGCCCTGCTCACCCAATCCATCCATGAAGCCTATCCACACGAATCCCTGTATTAGGCCTTCATTGTTCTACAACTTTCCTACGCAAGTACCTGTTCATTTAATGTTCAAAGAATTTGAATGTCTGCGTATTTCCCAAATATTCAAAGCAGCCTGTCATCATCTTCACTGCCAATCCCTCCATCTTCTCAAAATCATTTCCCGCATCTGAATTTCAGGAAGAGTAAGTTAATCAAAGGACTGTCTCCTCAGCTGGGCCACATCTGAGCCACGGCCACTCAGTGTTTCATGGGAACTATTTGCCTTTACAGCAGACAAAAGTTGAAGGATATCATGAATATTACATTTATTTTGTATTATTATATGAAAACAGAAGGAAACTTTGAACCCAGTCAACCTATTTATTCTGCATGGGTCCAAGAAAAATACATCTATTTTGCAATAGAGGTGAAAACTGCATCTGGGGCTGTAAATGAGAACCACCAAAATCAACCTTCATTTATCTACCTTACTTTGCCGCGGATACCTTGCAATAAACCACCTGCAATTCCATTCACATTCCTAATTGCCTGGCATACTTGCAGGTTTTGTCAATGAGCAACCACCAGGTCAAATCCCTCTGGACACTGTTTATTAGTTTTGCATCATTTAAAATATGTTAACTGCAGCTTCCTGGAAGCCCAGAGCTGCCCAGGGTTGGTCTGAACTTACAATGTTCAAAGAGCCAACTTGGTTCCTGAACATGTCTCTGACATGCTCTTTGAGATACCAAGGTATCTGGGCTGGACCTCCCATTACACGCTACTGCTCAAAGAAGCCTCACCCTTAGGAATGCTTTGATTGCTGGTTCAACCATGCTGATAGATTGAACTGGCTGTCAACGAGTCAGAGATTTTGTGAATATCTCTTCCAAATGCCTGCAGTTTCCCAGCAACTCTGCTAGCAACCAGAGGCTCGCAGCTGCCATCAGGGAGGTACAGGTGCCACAGGACTTGTAGCTCCAGGTTCAAGAATAGTGCAAACCCCTCAACCATCAGACTCCAGAACAATACTCAGAGAATCATTTAAGTAGTCTTACATTGCTTCTTATTTATTACTGAATATTTATATTTCTGCATTGCATAGTTTGTTAGAAATTTCTTTCTTTCGTTTACATTTCTTTCTTCTTGAGTACAGTTTACATTTACCAGTAATTTAGAAATTCTGTCTGGCCCGCAGGGAAAAAAAAATTGCAAGGTTTCATGTAATGTCATGCATGTACTCAGACAATAAATTTGAACTTTGAAGACATGAGAACTGGAGATAATACTTTCAGGATGAGATGGGTGGAGCTATTTTTTTACCCAAGGTTGGAGGATTGTCTAATTCAGAGAGTTGAGGGTCGATATGAATAGATCTTTTTGGGCATGAAGCGAAGAGGATTATGGGGATCAGCGTGGAAAATAGATAAGGCACAAACTCATCCATAATCCTATTGAATGGCAGAATAGCTCGAGGGTCCATATAACCCACCTCTGGCCTGCTGAATTAATTTAGAATAGAACAATCACATCATGACTCCCACACATATAGATTATTAACTAAATGTACCTTAAATCTATTTTGTTCTTTGGAACACATTGCTCCTTACATTCTATCACTTCATAATTCAAACAGGATGTTAGAAACATTTTTCACAAGAGCCAAACATTCTTTTCTATTGCTTAACTCTACCCATGAAGCTTCCACTGCTCATCTCTTATTGTAGCTTCACTTTCTATCGTCTAAACTGAAACAACCATGCCATTTCAGCTCCCTGTCGAGGCTTACCTTCTCTCGGAAGTGCCAGGATCCCCCAACAATGACAGCATGAGTCTTGAAGTCAGATACATTAATGTTTCCAGTGCCACACATCAATAGCTGGAGATCAGAAATCAATCGTAAGAATCACAATGGGTTTACCAACTTGATTTAAAAAGTGGACAGAAATCACTCTACGAACATTCATTTTATTAAGATACTAGAGGATCTGCCACAATAGTGTTCACAATTCAAGTATTAAAGAGGGTGTGCGTGAACCATTAAGATTAATCATTCAATTCTACTGGGAGGTGTGGTGATTACAGAATGACAGATTCACATAACCTGTTTACAATAACATTAAACCATTTCTAATTGAAAGTTTACCATGAAAAATGTGGAAACAAAAGACCTTTTACCATAGGTGTATCTAGGATGTGGCAGCCAGGGCACCTTCCCTGGGCGTCACTTAAAGGGGAATCACACTGTCTTCACCTCACCCACCTAATAACGAAAAGTCCAACACTGATCCTCGCCTTTCACCTTGTGCTTGTCGCCCACCAACCCGACCGCTGATCCTGTCCCCACTACAGTGGTGCCCGTGTAAGCCTGAGATCTAACTCCTGACGCTCAACCACTTCAGTTTCATTGATTCCCCCAGCCTCGTCCGTCAATCCCGTATGTGTCTATACTTTGAAAGCAAAACTGCTATGTAACAAGCGTGACCTATAATTTGAAAGAAATTTACTCGAAGAAATCCTGAAGTGTCACCGATGCTGTCAGTAAATTATCTGGTGACAGGTTTTGTTTTTGCAGCCATTCATTCTTGTTCAAAGTTTCTGGATATAATGGACATCATAGATCATCAACTTGTTTGATGGAGTGCGAGAGCATACTGGTTTTAAGAGAGGAATTATCTGAAATCAGATTCTACAAAATCCTCAGTTATCCAAAATTATTATATATTTTTTTAAATCCTCACTTATCTGAATACTTTTCGGAGCCGAAATGACTGAGGTCCTCGGGCTTCCAGGCAGGAGTGGAACCCCCCCCAGGCTCCTGGCACAAGTGGGAGTAAATGGTGGTGGCCAACATTTTTTTTGGTGAGAACTAAACATTATTTTAATGATTTAAAAGACTTACCTTGTTGTTCGTTGTTGTTTAAACGCTGTTACAAGTGATTTGCTGTTACTACTGGGCTGTTTTTAAAAAATGACTGGTCTTCCGGGGAAAAAAAATGTTTATCTGAAATGGGCCCAGTCCCAATAATCGGAGTTGTACTATACTAGTATATGAAAATGACTAGCTCTCCCATTCCCTGTGCAGAAATGGTACATATTACTTAGATTAAATATAACTTGTGTGTGGTGATCTGTTTTTAATACATTTATTGTTCCATCACTTTGAGAGGAAAGAATGTGGCATCGTTTTCTCAGGTTAAACTTGGGCAGGAACACTGGTTGTAGAGTTTATGAAAATAATTGTTCACACACATTCTCTCCACTTGTGGCTAAAATCTTCAACTGGAATGTAACTCAACTCAAATCATCTAGTGGAACATCACCATCACGAAGGGCCATCGTGAATGGTCACATCATAGAGATAGAGGTATTTAAAGTTATAAGAGTCAATGTGGACATTGAGAGTGGGGGAGATTCAAACAAGAGGACGTGGATTGAGATTGAAGGGGAAAATGTTTAGGGGAAGCATGAGGGGGAATTTCTTCACTCAGAGAGTGGTGGGAGTGGAGAATAAGTTTCCAGCTTAAGCGGGTTCGATTTTAATATTTAAGGAAAAGTTGGATAGGTTTATGGACGAGAGGGGCATGGATGGTTATGAGCCAGTGCGGGTCAATGGACTAGGTGGGAGAAGGTGTTCGGCATGGACTAGAAGGGCTGAACTGGCCTGTTTCTGTGCTGTAATTATTATATGGTTATATGGTTAAAGGAACACAGTAATTCAAACTCATTTACAATGGACAAGTTTGGAAGTTACATAGCAACATGATGGGCTGCACATTTTGAGCAAGTCGTTGTGCTTAGGGGGAGAAGGCAGACTGCCGCTGATACATCAAGAGAGGCAACTCGCTCCATAATAGCAAGTCCCCAAAGCAAGCACGCTGATAAATAAATAATACTTTGCGGGCTGAGGGCGAGGACAATCTGTAGTACTGAATGGAAATGTCACCTTAACCCATGTAGCATTCGGCCACCTGACTCTGCACAGCCGACTGAAGCGGCCGCAATAATGCAATTGCCTCCCTTCGATTAGGCATGTGCTGTTAATGGATGAAACAGATCAGTTGCTTCTGGTTGCGCCATACGTTACTGTGCTACAATAAACGGGTCATGGGCTCAAATATTGGACCTTTTGAATTGCCACAAACCCATAATTCAGATTAAAGATCCATGCAAACAGATCAATGTCCATCAGGTGAATAGTCAAACAGCACCATAATATCACCTTGAATCGATGTTTACGGAACATGTAAATTAAAGAAGTCAAACAGTAATTGTATCTTAATTCTTCCAACACATCACCAAATGAATTTACAAGTTTTCTGAACGTAAAGTAAAAAAATTTAACACTGTTCATAGTATCTTGGAGTTGTGGAGCAAAGGAGATTGCAACAGAAGTGAAGGATAACACGAGGACAGATAGTGAAGGCAGAGTGGATGATGTGGTGGCGCTACTTGGCCTTTCCTACTGTTCTCATGTTATCCTGCATGCCCTCCAAACCAGTTTCGTGGGAATATCGTATCCAGTGTATTCTGTTGCGATCTCCTTTGCTCCACGACTGCAAGATACAAGGTGCTGTGAACAGCAGTAATTTACGGGGTAAAGGGTTGAAATAAGTAAGTTTTAACAGAGGGGGAGGGGACGGCACAATTTCAGTGCTTGGCATAGGTGCTATTTTCCATAAATACCGGCATCACCTACGGCTCCTAGAACGCTTCCACCAGCGTTGTCTCCGCTCCATCCTCAACATCCATTGGAGCGCTTTCACCCCTAACGTCGAAGTACTCGAGATGGCAGAGGTCGACAGCATCGAGTCCACGCTGCTGAAGATCCAGCTGCGCTGGGTGGGTCACGTCTCCAGAATGGAGGACCATCGCCTTCCCAAGATCGTGTTATATGGCGAGCTCTCCACCGGCCACCGTGACAGAGGTGCACCAAAGAAGAGGTACAAGGACTGCCTAAAGAAATCTCTTGGTGCCTGCCACATTGACCACCGCCAGTGGGCTGATATCGCCTTAAACCGTGCATCTTGGCGCCTCACAGTTTGGCGGGCAGCAACCTCCTTTGAAGAAGACCGCAGAGCCCACCTCACTAACAAAAGGCAAAGGAAGAAAAACCCAACACCCAACCCCAACCCACCAATTTTCCCCTGCAGCCGCTGCAACCGTGTCTGCCTGTCCCGCATCGGACTTGTCAGCCACAAACGAGCCTGCAGCTGACGTGGACTTTTACCCCCTCCATAAATCTTCGTCCGTGAAGCCAAGCCAAAGAAGACACCACTGCCTTTTACATTTTATCCAGCTGTAATATGTATATCTGTTATTTGGAATTCAAGCAAAAAAAAATGAAAAGAAATAGGTTAAAAAAAAGAGGAAGTTTAAAACATTAGTTCACCAATCCATGCAACGTGCAATCTCAAGCAACTGGTGTAGAGCTCGTCGAAAGAATCAAAGACTTGTTGATCCAAACCAAGGCTTTTTATTAGCAAAAGATAGGAACTCTTCACAGGTGGCCGACCAGACCGGAATGATCCGACCTGGCTAGGGACACAACCCTTTAAGGCCCAGACAGTAGGCGTGGCTAAGCTCTCAGCCAATCGCTGTAAGCACAGTCTAGATACTGTAACTATATACACTATATACATTGGTGATAGATCTGTACTATCACAACTGGACAATTCACTTATCCAGCATCTACCAATTACCATAGGTGCTGGATACCAGGGGTTTTACTGTATCAAGATAGGAGCTTTAAAAAACCCCACAAGTTGTAAGAAATTACAAGGCATGGTTTGCCTAGGGTTCAACTCCCGCACTGTCTCTAATGAGTTTGTACATTCTCCCTGTGTTTGTGTGGATTTCCTCCGGGTGCTCCGGTTTCCTCCCACTGTTCAAAACTTAGCTGTAATTGGGCAGCATGGACTCATGGGCAGAAGGGGCCGGTTACCATGCTGCATGTCTAAATTTAAATAATTGGTGAAAGAGCTGCTGGAGTTCAGTGGTGGGGATGGGGGGGGGGGGGAAGCAACATTTTGAAATGCTGGAAATGCAAAAGGCAGCAACACGCTAAAAGAAGAAAAAGGCTAATGTGTCAGGTGCCACACTGTCTGTGTCTCTGTTTCAGGGGCCATAAAGTACTAAGATTTCTGGCTCCAAATATCACAATGGTTTTAAAATGGCCAGAAGAGGAGATGCTGCCAGTTGCAAAGGCAGGACAACAAAATTGCAGGCAAAACCTAAAAATAAGTGAAGGTACTTCTAATCAGAGCCAAGAAAAGCAAGCAGAAAAAAAACCCATAAAACATTGGAGAACGAAAAGATCTAAACTGCAAGGGTGGACCTAATATTTTTCAAATGGTTCCAAAGGAGGAAGAGAAATAAAAAGTTTAATGAGCTTTAACTGCCTGAAAGGTACACTACACACATTATATATAGTATCTAAATACATTTTTTATAATTTAAATTTAATTTAGACATACAGCATGGTAAAAGGCCTTTCCAGTCCATGAGCCCATGCCACCCAAACAGCCAAATTAACTGAAAGGTGGGGGACCAAAGCATCCAGAGGAAACCCACGGAGACAGGGGGAGAACGTAGAAACTCCTTACAGACAGTGCTGGATTTGAACCCAGCATCTGGCATTGTAAAAGCATTGCACTAACCGCTATGCTAACCTTACCACCCAATTTGTAGGATTTCATCTGTAATAATGCACATTGCAATCAATTTGCAGTTGATGCTATGCTTCCACCATAATTTAAGTCTGCAGTCTGGATGATCCTTGGGTGTATGGTTCTTAAAATCCTCAATCAGCTGAGGACAAGTACAAAGTTGATAGGAGGCAGCTACTCTTCGCCTCAGATCGGTAACTCATTGTTGTCACACTATTGCCATCTAGTGGCATTAAGTGATTAGTATAGGAATAATTTAAGCTTCCTTCATAGTGTAGATCCGTATAACCATATAACCATTTTCGGAGCGGAAACAGGCCATGTTACCTCCCATGATAACTCCATTCAAAATGTAACACTCCCATGGTTGCCTAAACTGTGTGGCCCAGCAGCAATCCAGTCAGCATAGAAACATTTTAAGTTCAACTCCAATTTGACTAATCCTGGGGAACTGAAGAAAAACTGAGTTATGCTGTTAGCTCTCGTGTGACAGAGTATTTAGAGGTGGTTTGGGAGGAATTGTTAGAGCAGCTTGCACACACAAATTTTAAAACACAGAATATTTGCAGGACTTTTGCAGAGTGCTTTTTGCAGGAGGCAACAAAGTATTGACCACAGCTTGCCTGGGAGAGCAAGCGATCTTTGCAGGCAGAGGAGAACAGTTTTGCTCTCAGAGAGGGTGTGAAACAGAGAGAGAGGAGACAGAAATCAGTTCCTGAAGGACAAGCAGGCAAACTTTGGAAGGCTGCCTGGTCAACTGAGAAGACTGGCAGCGTAAAAGGTGACCTGAAAGAAAGGGGATCATCTGGAGAACTCTGAATGGGACAAGTTTCATCACCAAGATTGATTGAGAAGGAATCAGTTGCGGATGTCCTGGAAAAGGAATCTTTCTCTGAAAACCAGCAAGAACCCTCCTGAGTAGTATACATTTTCCTGTTAAGCACCAAAGAACTTTGTTAATGCTAACTTCTGTGCATAGTACAAGAATTGCCTGCAACCAGTGAGATTGGACTGTGATCCAAATAACTTTTCTAATCTTAAATATACATTACACACACCTGCGCTTAGTATTGGGGGGGGGGGATTAAGTAGTTAGGTTAATCCCTCCGGGAGGATGTCAGCGACAAGCATGTCAAAGTTGAGTGAATTATGTCCAAAAGGCAGCCTTTCAACTCGACAAGCACCCCATTTCTTAAGCCACTTTCAGGTCCTCGGACGCAGATAATGCGCCGCAGACACGGCTGGGGGTGTGCAGCTGGGACGCTCAGGTGGCCGTGGAGAAGACGCCTTTCTGTCACCTGAACGTGCCGGCTGAAAGAGAGCTGCGTCCTAACAAACGCCGGCTCCTGTGGACTGTGGCCGTAGTCACGGCTTGTTTATGGAGCAGCTTGTAGCAGCACTACATGAAAATAATGGAAAAGAGATAAACTTTAATTGTCGTCCACAAAACAGTTGTTGGTTTGTTTTCACCAGGACAATATCACTGCGCGTTGCTCCCCATTGATGTATCCATTGCTCTTGATCAATGATAATTTATGACAGAATTTTTGCGGGTTTCGGTTTATCAGGTTTAAGGACACAAAGGTTGAGAGATGCTCATGTAGAACTCTCTCCAGAACGCAAAAATCAATATGAAAGATTAACTGCAACTAACAAGCCTTCCTCATTCTCTATAAACTGACAACAAACTGTGGCTGGTGCTGGACTACAGGGCTGGCGCGGGACGTCAGGGGCCCAAAGTCCTGCACCGGCCGCCCCAGCCCCATGGTCCCGCACCAGAGGGCTGTCAGGCAGCAGGGAGGGTAGGTGTCGGCGGGTCGCCAGCTGACTGTCAACAGCTTGCCCGCTGTTATTCACCTGAAAGCTGCTAGCCGCTTTGCCTTGCTGCTTTCAGGTGCCTAGGGGGCGCGCTCCGAGCCAGAAAATAAACCTCCCCGAAGAGGGTTAGGTAAGTGCTCCTCGGGTCCAGGTTCTCCACTTTCAGGTGGCCTCCTGACAGCCGCATTTGGGTATTCTGCCACCTGAAAACACCTTTAAAAAGTCAACTACAGAGGTCAAATTGTACCAAATTGAGTGTATTCTGCTTATGAATTTGAGTTCTTTAAAAGCTGAAGATCATCTTAAAGCACAGAAATGCTGGAGAAACTCAGCCAGTTTCACAATGTTCGTTGGAGGTAAAGATATATTACTGACATTTTGGACTCAAGGTTTGAGTGAAAAAAGAGATATGTCTGAATTAAAGGCTGGGGAAAGAAAGGGGGGAGAACGGGAGAGGGAGGAAGGGAGGTACTGAGGACGAGGAATCCTGTCCTTGTTGCGCATGGGGGCAGAGCGGGCCAGGGCAGATGTGCGGGCAGTGGAGGACATGCAGGTGAGGGCCAAATTGATGGTGGTACATGGGAAACCACATTGTTTGAAGGGGGAGGCCCCAAACAGTCCTTCCAAGTGAAGCAACTTGTGAATTTGCATGGGTCATCTACTGCATCCAGTGCTCCCATGGTGGTCTCCTCTACTGGGCGAGACTGAGAGATTATTTCATTAAGTGACTCAGCTCTGTCTGCCAAAATAGAGTAGATCTCCCAGTGGCCACCCATTTAAATTCCCTGCCTCATTTCCTTGCTGACATGCCTCCCGTCGTCTCATGCATGGCCAAACTGAGACCTCCTGCAAATTGAAGGATCAACACCTCATCTTCCAGCTGGGCAACCTCCAACTGCACGTCATTAACATCATCTCCTCCAGCTTCTGTTGGAACTCCCACCTTCTTACCCCGTCTCTTTTCCTCCAGATCTCTCTCTCTCTTCCCTTTTCCCGCTGTGTCCTTTCATAGAGCTAAATCAATTCTCACCTTTCCTCTTATCATTATCCAATTAACACCTTTGGCCTGGACTCCCTCCCCCCCATTCCCATTCTTCCCCCTTTCTTTTCCCAGTCTTTAATTCAGACACCTGTCTTTTTTTTCCCCCCCACTCATACCTTGAGGAAGGGCTCAGGCCTGAAAAACATCAGTAATTGTACTGTATCTCTACCTCATGTGGACATTGTGAGGCCAGCTGAGGTCCTCCAACACACCTGTGTTTTGATTATAATCTGCAGATTTTCGTGTTTCACTGAGATAATCTCAAAACATTCATCTGGGAAATTCAGACAATTCTGGACTTATACCGACAGGGTGTGACCAACTGCATCTAAATCAAAAAAACCTTAATGCTAACAACTATACATAAACAATTCAGGCCTCTTATACTCTAATATGCCAACATGAATCTTCATTTTCTGCTGAAGGAGCAAAGATACCTTAACACTTGAGCAGGGGTGTTCATACAAAAACCACCACAATTGCCACATGTAATAGAATATTTACCATATATTGCAGTTTCCCAGAAAAATCTTAACTTCTTTTAAATAGGGTGTTCAGAACAAGTGCAAACACATTTCATAACATTGGGATCAACTCACCTAAATGTCAGAGCAGCAAAGTCCAAAGTCACACATAACAGTAAATGAGCCGCTTCCCGTGAGTCACCTACCTCCAACTCATTTTCATCAAATATTGCCAAGAGATTTTCAGGAATCAACTCATTCAACCCTAAAAGAAAAAAAAACACAAATTAAAAAAAAAAATTACTTTGAGTTCTGGCTTTAACAAGACAGAAGTACTTTTAGATGATTTGAGGTATGGCATGGTTAACGTAGCGGTTAGCACAATGCTGTTACAGCGCCAGCAATCGGAAACGAGGTCCCAATCGCACGGTGTCTGTAAGGAATTTGTACATCTCTCCACGTCTGCCTGAGTTTCCTCCGCGTGCTCCGGTTTCCTCCCAGCATTCAACACATACCGGGGTCATAGGTCAATTGGATGAAACTGGGCAGCAGGGGCTCATGGGCCGAAAGGGCCTGTTACTGTGCTGCATGTCTAAATTAAAATTAAATGAAAATGGGTGCAAGTTAGGCAACTGCAGCTGCAAGAACTCCTCTGCTTCTCACCTTTTTCCATTACGAAAGTGACTTGAATTTGCTTTCCTTTAATATCCCAAGCAACAGTTAATG
Organism: Narcine bancroftii; assembly: GCF_036971445.1. Classification (NCBI taxonomy): domain Eukaryota; kingdom Metazoa; phylum Chordata; class Chondrichthyes; order Torpediniformes; family Narcinidae; genus Narcine; species Narcine bancroftii. The sequence goes on from NC_091470.1 coordinate 23,129,191, forward strand.
TCTTTCCCTGTACACATTTTCTTTGGCATCGAGTTCACAGCATTCATGTTATCCAGAACGCCCACCCAGGAAAATCCAAGATGGAGGAGCATGCACTTCCTTTGAAACAAAGTGAGACCTTCTCCAACCACAACGCAAGCAATGAACTGCTTCCAAATCGTTAATAAATCCGTTGCAATGCAAATCACCATTCCCCTGTGCATTTGGAAGAAATCTCTCAGCTTGTATTTCCCAAAAACCCGAACTGTACATTAGTAAGCTGAAGCTGAAAGCTCTTGAGCTTGCCACACTATTCAATATGTTCATGGCTGATTCTACAGATGATTGTCATTCATATGCCTTATTCTTTGGTTCCCTAGCCATTTGAAAATAACTGAGCATTTGTTGGCCACTTGGGTAACAAGTGTGAATGTTTTTTTTATATAAAATTAGACGTACAGCACAGACACAGGGCTGTGCTGCTCAATTACACCCAATTAATGTACAATCCGCAGCACCAAGAGGAAATCCATGCAGACATGGGGAGAATGTACAAACTCCTTACAGACAGCGCCGGGCATGATCTTGAGTTGCTGACGCTGTAATAGTGTTGCGCTAACTGCTGTGCTAACAGTTTCACTAACCACTTTGAACCAAGTTAAGCTCTTCTCAGCTCTAAATAGCCAATTTGTTAACTTCAGAGAATGCCCCCAATTTCTTGATTCTTCAGCCTGAGTAAACAGCATCTGGGCAACTACTCCATCAATTCCTCTCAGAATTTCAGACATTGAGAATCATAGAAAGCTACAGCACAGAAAACAGGCTATTCGGCCCTTTTAGTCTGTGCCGACCACTATTTTGCTAGTCCCACTGACCAGCTCCCACTCCATAACCCTCCAGACCTCCCCCATCCATGTATCTATCAATTTTTAAAGATCAAGCCCGCATTCAGATGGCAGCCCATTCCACACTTCCACTCTGAGTAAAGAACTTTTCCCTAATATTCCCCCCTAAACCTTTCCCCTTTCAGTGCAAAACTCTGACCCCTCGTATTTATCTCCCCCAATCTAAGTGGAAAAGGCCTACTCGGATCCACTGTCTATACCTCTCATAATCTTGTAAACCTCCCTCATTCTTCTTCGCTCCACGGAATAATCTTGTCCTGTAACTCGACTCTTGAAGATCCGGCAACATCTGAGTAAATCTTCTCTGCACTCTCTCAGTCTTGTTGATATCCTTCCTGTAGTTAGGTGACCCAGAACTGCACACAATAATCCAAATTTGGCCTCACCCATGTCTTAAACAACTTCAACATCACATCCCAACCCCTACACTCAGTCTTTCTTCACAACCCTATCCACCTGCCACGCCACCTTCAGGGAACAATGTATCTGTATTCCCAGATCTCTTTGCTCCTCCGCACTCCTCAGTATCCTACTTTAGCTTGTCCTTCCAAAATGCATCACCTCACACTTGTCTGCATTAAACTCCATCTGCCATTTTTTGGCCCATTCTCCCAGTTGGTCCAGATCCCTCTGCAAACTTTGAAAATCTTCATCGTTGTCCACAATGTCCCCTCTCTCTTAATGTCATCAGCAAACTCGCTGATTCAATTGACCACATTATCATCCAGATCATTGATATAGACAACAAACAACAATGATCCCAACACAGATCCCTGAGGCTCACCACTAGTCACAGGCCTGGAGTCTGAGAAACAACCATCCACCACCACTCTGTTTTCTCCCACAAAGCCAATTTTGAATTCAGTTTATAAACCCTCTATGTAACTTTCTGAACTAACCTCCTATGTGGATCTTGTCGAAGGCCTTACTAAAGTCCGTGAAGACAACATCCACAGGCTTTCCTTCATCTATCTTCTTGGTAATTTCCTCAAAAAACTCTACAAGATTTGTTAAACACAACCTACCACGCACAAGGCTATATGGACTATCCTTAATCAGTCCATGGCTGTCCAAATACCTATATATCCTATCTCTCAGAACTCCTTCCAATAATTTACCTACTACTGATGTCAGACTTACTGGCCTATAATAATCTGGTTTATTTTTGGAGCCTTTTTTAAACAATGGGACAACATGAGCTACCTCCAATCCTCTGGCACCTCACCCTTGGCTAAGGACATTTTGAATATATCTCCCAAGGCCCCTACAAATTTCTACACTAGTCTCACTCAAGGTCTGAGGGAATATCACACGCGGCCCAGATTTCATTACATTATCTTCTAAATTTCAGTGAATACAAGCCAATCATATTCTACTTTTTCTCACAGAACATTCACACAAAATAAGAATTGATATACTAATCTATGCAGGGCTGATTCTATGTATATTCTTCCCAAGGTACAGACACCAAAAGGACACTCGGTATTCAGGTGTGATTTAACAAAGCCCTGTTTAAATCAAATACAGAAAAAAGCCAGTATTCGGCACCTATATGGATTGGTAGATGCCAGATAAATTAATTTTCTAGTTGCTTGAGATCGTGTGTTCCATGATTAGCAAACTAACAGTAAGGCGTGCCAATTTTAAATGTTTTTTTTTCACCTATTTATTTTCTGTGTTTTTTTTTGCCATTTGCTTGAGGCTGCCGATGCTTGAATTCCGGATAACAGACCTTTTTGTTTTAAACTGTGTCTGAATATAAACTCACAAAAAGGGCTGAGTTGCTCCAGTGACCATTAATGTTCCTCCTTACACCACTGGAATATGAAGAGTTTAAGACCACATAACCATTACAGCACAGAAACAGGCCAGTTCAGCCCTTCTAGTCCATGCCGAACTCCTTCTCCCACCTAGTCCCATTGACCCGCACTGGCTCATAATCATCCATGCCCCTCTCGTCCATAAACCTATCCAACTTTTCCTTAAATATTAAAATCGAACCCGCTTAAGCTGGAAACTTATTCTCCACTCCCACCACTCTCTGAGTGAAGAAATTCCCCCTCATGCTTCCCCTAAACATTTTCCCCTTCAATCTCAATCCACGTCCTCTTGTTTGAATCTCCCCCACTCTCAATGGAAAAACCCTGTCCACATTGACTCTATCTGTTCCCCCTCATAATTTTAAATACCTCTATCAAATCACCCCTCAATCTTCTACGCTCCAGAGAATAAAGTCACAGCCTGTTCAATCTTTCCCTGTAATTCAAACCCTGAAACCCCGGCAACGTTCTCGTAAACCTCCTCTGCATTCTCTCTATTTTGTTGATATCCTTCCTATAATTCGGTGACCAAAACTACAGACAATATTCCAAATTTGGCCTCACCAATATCTTACTCAACTTCAATAAGGCACAAGGTGATAAACATGCAGTGAAGATGACGCTGGGGTAGAAGGATTACCCACGAAGTGGAAAACAATAACTGTAGCATTGTTCTTAAAACTAGGCCAGTGGATTGCCCAAAGTGACATGCTCACTCAGCAAATACACAGTGGCCAAATCCAAGATGGTATTTGGGTGCTCAGAGAAACTCGACAAAATACTGCACATGATTAATTATATTAACAAATAATCCATGAAAGATGTGTGAACACTGTTCTTTATATTCTGCACAGTGATCTGATAAACCAATTATGCTCAACTTCACCAACCTCTCAACAAAACACCACAAAGCCGCACCTTACCTTTAAGGAAACACTCCACTTCCTGGCGCACTTGATTGGCTAGCCTGTATTGTGCAAGCATGTTCAGGTAGAATATTTTATTGTCATTGGTTACTGGTACCTGTGCACCTCCAGCTATTAGCTCGATCACCTGAAAATAAATAGATACACCCAGAGTGATGATCCAAAAGAAGAAATGCAGAAGCTTTCTTGTTCATGTTGCCAGTAGAATCAGTGAGGCTAAATGGCGGATTGGATCCAAGGGGTCAGAATAAGGGGCAAGTGCAAAGCAACTCTATGAATCTCTGGTGTTCAGTTCTAGTCACCTCATGATAGGAAGGATGTGGAAGCTATGGAGAGGAGATTTAAACATAGAAACATAGAAGATAGGAGCAGGAGTAGGTCATTCGACCCTTCGAGCCTGCTCCGCCATTCAACGAGATCATGGCTGATCTTAAAGTTCAGTACCCCGTCCTCGCCTTCTTTCCCAGGATGTTGCCTGGATTTAAAAAATAAGCCTTATGAGGCAAGGTTGGGAGAGCTAGGACTTTTCTCTTTGGAGCAAAGAAGGATGGGAGGTATCTTCATAGAGGACTACAAGATTCCGAGAGGCATATATAAGATGGACAGCCAGCACCTGCTTATCATGACCCTGGTTGCTGTATGTGTGGAGTTTGCCCGTTCTCCCTGTGACTGAACGAGTCTCCCTCAGGGGATTCAGCTTCCAGTCACATGTTAATTGGCTCTGGAAGTGTAGGTGGGTGGCAGGAAAAGCAAGGTGAGATGGTGGACATGAAAGTGAGAACACATTATAGAGAAATATTTATAGAGAAATATTTAGGGAGAAATAAGAGCCATTAAGAATACACTGAGCTGGCATGATGGACTACACGGTCTTGGACAAATACAAATAAAGCTGAGATACTGTAACTATAAAGGCAGTGCACTAATTTTTATTTTACACATCTTTAAGTCTACTTTTTTTGTATTATGCACAGCCATTGGAAGCAGAGTGGGAGCCATTCTATCCATCGTTCTTGTGGTGTTGCCTCTTTGTTGGAACTATCCAGTCAGTCTCATTGCACATTTTTCTCCTTCGACCTGCAATCTTTAACAGTTGTGTTTTGAGGGTTTCTATAGAATCTTCTTCCACCAACATTTCAAGTAACTAATTCTGGAGGGCAACTTATTCATGTTTTTTTTAAATCACGTTGGATTCTTTACCCAATCACCTTAAATCCTTGTCCTAAAGGCACATAATAAGTGTCACAGTGGAGATTGGTGACACATCTTTGCTACGTAACAAACACTGCGCAACTTGCTGAGTTTCTCCAGCACTTTGGTGTATTTGAATATAAATGGAGTTCATTTTATAGGATGCTGCCTGGGAGTAATGGGCTGCTTCTCAAACAGGCAAGAATTTAAAACTAATTTTAATTGATCAAGTCCAAGGGGGTTAGACACACACGAGACTGCAAATTGCTGCAGGAACTCAGTGGGGCAGGCAGCATTCATGAATGGTAATGGGCAATCGATGTTTACAGATTGAAACCCTGCTACAGGAATGAAAAAGGGGAGAAAAGACAGGCGATATTAAAGAGAGGTGGGGGGTTCAGTGAGTGATAGGTGAACCGAGCGTTGACGGAATCAAAGTTCAGATATATTGTCAGAGCACATACCTGACATCTCAGACAGCCCTGAGATTTTTTTTCCTGCTTGCCAGGAAAAAATTTCTACTGATCGGTAATGCGAAAAAAAAACTGTTCTCCAAAAAAGAAGACACATACAAAAGAGTGCAGGTGTAAACAAGAAGAAAGTGCAAAATAGCTGATTGAGCAATACAAAAATTAAATATTCCATAGTAAATAAAGTGCAAAGTAAGAGTCCTTAAATGAGTCTCTGAGTTTAAAAAAAAGTCAAACACAATGCAAGTCAAATAGTGCAATTTAGATAAAGATACAAAACCAATGTTTCAGGCTTGACACCTTCATCAAGGTCTGATTTAGGAGTCTGATGGTGGAGGGGTACCAGTTGTTCCTGAACTTGGTGATATGGGTCTATAAATTTAATACAGCGCGGTAATAGGGCATTTTGGCCCACGAGCCCATACCGCCCAATTAACCTACAATCCCGGTTTGTTTTGAACAGTGGGAGGAAATCAGTGCCCCCAGGGAAAACCCATGCAGACATGGGGAGAACGTACCAACTCCTCATAGACGGGCTCTGGTCCTGATCGCTGGTGCTGTAACAGCATTGCGCAACCACTACGCAAACCATGCCGCACCTATACTTTTTTCCTTTGGCTACAGCGAGAACAGAGTCCGACCTGGGAGGTGTGCATCCTTGATGATTGCTGCTGCTCTCCGATGGCAGTGCTTCATGTACATTTTCTTGATGGTGGGGAGAATTTCGCCTGTGATGTATTGGGCTGCGTCCACTACCTTTAGTGAGGGCTTTCTGCTCAGAGGTATTGGTGCCTCCGTGACAGGCCACGATGTAGCCAGTCAGCACACTTTCCACTACACATCTGTAGAAGGTTGCCAAGGTTTTCAATGTCATACTAAACCTCCACAAACTCCTAAGAAAGTAGAGGTGCTGACACGTTTTCTTCACCATGACATTTGTGGTTCAGGCAAAGTTCTCTGTTATGGTGACGGCCAGGAAGTTAAATTTGCTCACCCACTCCACCTCTGATTCCCCCAAATGATCAGTGGATCATACACCTTATATTTCCCCTCCTGTAGTCCACAATCAGCTCTTCGAGTGTGAGGTTGTTGTTAGTACACCATTCAGCAAAGTTTCCAATCTCCCTCCTGTACACTGACTCATCGTCCCCTTTATACAACCTACTATTGTGGTACCGTCAGCAAATTTGTATATGGTATTGTTGTCTTACCAAGCCGCGCAGTTTTAGGTCTAAAGTGAGTAGATCACAAGGCTAAGAACATAGCCCCATGGTGCTCTGGTACCGATGAAGATTGTGGGGATGTTCTTACCTTGATGAAGGTACACTGGAGAGATTGGACAGAGCGGGAGATCGTTTTGTTGGGCACCTCGGCTCTGTCCGCCACAATGGTGTGGATCTCCCAGTGGCCATCCATTTCAATTCCCCATCCCATTCCCTTGCCGACATGTCCGCCCATGGTCTCATCCACTGCCAGACTGAAACCACCTGTAAACTGGAGGAACAACACCTCATCTTCCGACTGAGCATCCTCGAACCGAATGGCATTAACATTGACTTCTCTGGCCTCCATTAAACCCCACCCCAACCCCCTTTTTCCCTCTGTTGTCTCCCCATTTCCTGAATCCTTTATCACATCCTCCCTTATCATATTCAATTAACACCTTTTGTTGGTTGGATTCCTCCTCTATTGTTTGAATTTTGAGACTTTCCGCCTTTTCTGATTTTTCCTTGATAAAGGGCTCAGGCCCGAAAGGTCAATACATCTTTGTAACTCCTTTAGATGCTGAAAAGACCGTCCAAGTTCCTCCAGCATTCTGGTGTGTTTACCTTGAAGGGCTCGAGCTCGAAATGCTGATTATGTATCTTTATCTTTGCTTTAGAAAGATCACTGTTCGGCCTACTGAGTTTCTCCAGCACTGTGTGCTTGCTTCTTACTGATCCTCATTGATTGTGATCTGGAGGTGAGGAAATCCATGATCCAATTACACAGTGGAGTGTTAACTCCCAAGTCTTGGAGTTTGCTGATCAGTTTTGAGGGGACTTTTGTTGATAAAGAGCATCCTGATGCATGCATCTTTGCTGTCCGGGATGTTGGGCAGATGGAGCCAGGTGACGTGGAGTTCGGAGCTATGATAGGTGGAAGCAGCTTAAAGAACAAAAAGGAGGGTGCAGATGGAAGGGAGGAGCAGAGGGTGTAGGTGGAGACAGATACCTTGACGACATGCTCAGGCTTGAAATGTCAGTTAAATATCTTTACTACATAAAGAACGCAGCAAATCTGCTGAGTTTCTCCACCACTTCTGTGCAGTGAACTACAGTAAAACTCCTGGTATCTGGAATTCAAGCAACTGGTAAAGAATTGCAGAATATAAATAGGTTAAAAAAAATACAAGTTTAAAACTGTTTCACCTCATCGTTAGTTTGCCAATCACGCAATTTCAAAAAACTGGAAAATACACTTAACTGGCATCTGCCAATCCCCATAGGTGCAGAATACCAGGGGTTTTACTCTACAATCACAGCATCTGCCAACTTTGCTTAACTGCTGTAGGAAGGAGATTGATGGAACCATGTGAGGGAGGGATGGTTTCTGATGGAAAGAGGTACGGTGGAAGGGATGTGTGGATAGTGGGTAAAGGAACTGTGTAATCAGGGGTAAGGGATTGGCTTCATTGTGACTCGGAAGATGATGAAGTGTTACAATAAAGTAAATGACCCAAGATGATTTCTTTCACATAGCAAAAAAGCACATTAAATTCCATTTCAGACAATGCTCTCGTGTGAGTTTATTGCCCTTATTTACCTTTTCTAAATGTCCCGATTTGTTATATTTTTCCTCAGCAAACACAAGATCCATTTCACTCACATCATTCTTCAAAAGGTAACAAACTTTACTTTTGTAGAATTCTGGATCATCCGTTGCAAAATACTGTGAAAAGAAGTGTTAAGGTGGAGATGATTTCTTAACTGCTTCACAAAGGCCTCACCTTGGTGCTTGGCAAAACATAAAAGACATGGATATTGGAAAATTACATTTTTTCTAAAAAACCATCACTGACTCTATTGTTAATACAGTACGAGTTTGCCAAGTCCTCTTCCTTAGTGTAGCTAAAATAATAGCCCAAATTCTCTGACCTATCCCATGACTCGATACGCAAAGTAAAAATCAAATGCAGACTGCAAACCAAGAAATCAATGCGCATTTCCAAAATCTCATGCATTATTTAATATGCACACACTCTAAATATAGAAATGCAAGGCTTTCGACAAAATGCATTTATCCACCAAGTATCTCTCTCATTCAGTTCACTTGTATCTGAAATGTTACTCTCTGAATAATCTGAAGCTCCATTGCTGGAAATAGCCATTAGCTTCAATTGCAGATATATAGAAAAGGGTCAGGGCATGGAGTGAGGCTTACAAGCAAGAGTCTACAATCAGAGCCTTTACAGAATTGAAAAGCTCGCCTTACAGGCAGGACTGGGCCTTGTTAGAGTTCAGATGGAAATAAGAGTTATATATATATATTAAAAAGATGAAGCCACTTTACATCACGTATCACCACAGCAAGCAATGATGAGCTTATCCAAAGTCCTGACAGGTTGCTCTGAACTCACTTGGATGTATTGCAAAAGCAAAATACTGGAGCTTCTGCAAATAAGAAACTAAAAACAGGAAATGCTGGCGCTCAGCCAGCACCTTTGAAGAGAAATTGTTATCATCTCAGGCCAAAGAGAGCACAAACCCATTAACAAAGAAGCAACACGGTGCTACACTTAGTAGAGCTGCTAGCTTGCAGCTCCAGCCAGCTAGGTTCGAAGCTGACCTCCAGTACTGGATGACTAGCGTTTACACACGTTTCCTATAACCACTTGGGCTTCCTGCAGGTGCATCGGTTTTCTCCCACATCCTCAAAAAGCATGCAAGTTAATTGGCCACTCTTCTTTTTTTTAAATGCCCTGGCATGTAGATGAATGGTAGAATGTAGGGGAAGTTGATGGAAATGTGAGGAAAATTGGGGTTCAGTTAGGAATGCCTGTTTCTTTCACAAAACCAAATTGTTCATATCCACGTAAGAACACAATGCTGGAGAAACTCAGCAGGTCAAACAGTAACTCGATGAAGTGCTCAAGTCCGCAACACTGGTTGTGCATCTCTATCTTTGCCATATAAAGAACACAGTTTGACCTGTGGAGTTTCTCCAGCATTGTGTTTTATCTTCAATCACGGTGTCTCCAGATTTTCATGTTTTACTCTTGTTAATGTCTAATAACTAATGAAAGACAGTGTATGGCAAAGCCACAAAAATAAATTTTAACCATAAATACATTACCTTGTAGTGCATCCTAAGTCCAATAATTTGTGCCAAGAAGGAACGGGTAAAGCGAGCGCAAACCAGCTGTTTATAAGCCCCACCTAAGGAGGATTCATACAAGCACTTTCCAACTAGTTTCCCTGCAAACTCGTATAGCTTTGGTCGGAGATGAGATGGCCGTTCTGGGTTTGGGTGAACCTGCATAGGCAAAATAATCCTGGTTATTAATTAACCAAAATGAATTTTTTTAAATTCTGGAAATCTGAACTAATAAAAAGATGAAAATTCTGAAAACACTCAGCAGGTTGAAACAATTTTGGTTATTGTCGCTAATCAGTTCAAGATGGTTTATGAATAGTATGGCCTTGGTGTCCAGATTCACAGAACATTTAGAGCAGAGCAAAACAGGTCTTTCAGCTCTTCTGGACTGCATGGAACTATTATTCTGCTTTGTCCCACTAACTGCACCCAGTCCATATTCCTCCCAAAAATGTACCTATCCAAATTTTTCTTAAATGTTAAAATTAAGCCCACATTCACCATTTCAGCTGTTTGTTCCATACTCCCACCACACTGTGTGAAGAATTCACTGAATGATCCCCCTAAACTTCTCCCCTTTCACCATTAACCCACGTCCTCTCCTTTGTAACTCACCTAAACTCAGTGGTAAAAGCATTTACTCTATCTATACCCATCATAATTATGCACGCGTCTATTTAAAACTCCCCTCATTCATCTACAGGTGATGTTGTGACAGATTATGTTGTGTTTGTATTGTATATAGATGCTTTTGAGAGATAAATTGAGGCAGGTTTTTTAGTATTGGTCACATACAAACACTTTAAAACAGACCTTATTTAAAAAAACTGGAGCTCTGCTCATGCTAGACATGTCAGGGCCAAGAGCCTTTGCAAAAGCTTTGGAGTGTGCCCAAGAGACTTCACTAATGGATTGTTGTTTACAAAAAGGCAACAGATGAAAGAACTTGTTGGAGCCGCCGTCTGGGAGTGCAGTTTTCTGTTCTAAGAGGGTCATATGGTTTTGCAAGCAGAGAGAGAATTCAGTTCAGCAGTTTTACAGCCAGCAGCAGCAGCTGGGACTGGAATAGGACAAGCTGGAAAGCTTGTGGAAAAACCTCATTTGGAAAACAGGTTGTGAGTGCTTACTTCAACCTGGTCAAAGCCTTTGTGGTTCATGCAAGAGGAGAGGACTGGCTGCCTAATGTTTCACTTGAAAAAAGAGAAACAAAAAGGAACTCTGTGGTGACCTGAAAGAAAGAGGTTACCATCTAGAAAATCCTGATGGGTCAAGTTTATTCGGCAAGACATTGACGTGGCTGATTAAAAAAGGAATGAGTTGTGGGTGTCCAGCGAACAACAAATCTCTCTGTAAACTGACAAGAACCTTCCTGAGCGGTAACCATTTACCCTTCAAGCACCAAAGCCTGGTGAACTTCATAAATGTTAAATTCTGTGCACAGTTTAAGAATTGCCTGAAACCAGTGAACTTGGAGTAATGAGAAGTGAGATTGGACTGTGAACTTTTCTGAACTCACACACACACATTACATACACATGTGCTTAGAATTAGAAGGGGGGGGGGTTAAGTTAGGTTAGTTAATAGTAATAAGTTAAAGTTTGATCCGGTTTTCATGTTTAAAGGTAATTAAAAGCAACTTTTGTTAAGTAACTATTTGTCTTGGTGAATATCTATTGCTGCTGGGTTTTGGGGTCCTCTGGGCTCATAACACCTGTTCAACCTTTTCCTGTAACTCAGTTTCTCAGCTCCTGACAACATCCTAGTAAATCATTCTCTGCACTCCTTTCAATTTGGAATCTTTCCTGCATTTAAGTGAACATGTGGCAAAGAAGAAATACATTTTTATTTAAATACCGTAATGCTTTTTAAAATTTCTGGATGTGTCAAAGTTCTTCATCATCCTGGAAACAGTTTGACAGAGTTGGAAAACACTGCAGTCAACTGAAGCAGAGGAAGGATTTACCAGCAGATATAAGATGGCTGATCGGTAAGAAGTTGCATTAATGATGGGAGGGATAAATATTTACCAGAACGTGGGAAAAACTCCAGAGTTCTTCCTTTAATGGGTTGTTTTAATTTTATTTAAGAGGACATAAAAAGCCTGCGTTTAACATCCCCAGAAAGACAAGACCTCAGCCATGTTGAACCCCAGCGCTTCACTAGAATGCTGGTCTTGAATGTTAAAATTAAATTCTCAGACAGAAACTCAAATATTCCTACTTGGCCTTGGCTGACACCTACATCTCTCACGCAGGGATGTTTCCACGAAAATAACCAAATAAGCAATTATCCCTATTCTGAAGTGAAAAGTGGAGTTTAATATTCATTATTACTGAATTGTTAATATCCTTCATGAGAAATTGCTTTAAACTTATTGTGTAGAGTTCTTAAAACCAGTTAAGAGGCTTTCATGCAATATTTAACAAGCTGAAAGAATTCACAATTCCACCATTCACCAATCACTACAATTAAAATATTTGTTCAAACTGCAAATATGACTGCCTGGAGTTTGATATACAGTAATTTTATTATCATCTAAAAGTAAACTGTAACAGGGAAAATGTTTTAATATTTTATATGTACACTCACCAGCCCCTGGTTATTGTCACTGAAGTGTATGAACAAGGCATTACTTGTATCAAAGAGGGCTTTACAGGTTAACTCAAACCATTCCCTGCGTGGTCCACCCCAGTCTAGTGCTGAAATAATACATAAATGAATCATTAAATTTTTCCAGTGTTACTCCAGGAAAGCATTAGCTCCTTTAGACATAACATTGTAACTTCTCCAATATGAATACAGTATCAATATTGTCTGGGACTGTACTTGCTGGAATTTAGAACAATGAGTGGAGATCTGATACAAGCATATAAAATCATGAAAACTATAGGTAAGATAGAGGTAGGCAAGTTGATCCCATTGGTTGGGGGAGATTAGAACCAGGGTACATAGCCTCAAGATCCAGGATAGTAGATTTAGGATGGAGATAAGGAGGAACCTTTTTTTTCCCCAGAAAGTGGTGCATTCTATAGAATTTGCTGTCCATTGAAGCAGTGGACGCTACCTCAGTAATTATATTTAAGACAATGTTGGAAAGATTTTGACAAAATAGTGGTTTTAAGGGATATGGGAAAAGGCAGGTAGGTGGAGATCAGATCAGCGACGATCTCATTGAATGGCAGAACAGGCTCGAAGAGCTGGATGGCCGACTCCTGCTCCTATTACAAGAGTAATCATGGAAAGTGAAAATAATGAAATGATTCACAATTCTAAAATGGGGTAATTGAGAGTTCCTTTTGTAAAATAGGTTTAAGAGGAACAATAAAGATTTCATTACTTGGAATTTTGTGATCTTGCCTGAAAATAAGTTTTGCATGTAATGGATGTGGTGAGAAGATAGTAGGTGGTGCATGACATTATGGGTTTATTTCAGGAAACAGCAAGTGCAGTGGATAGAAGAACTCTGAACATCACAAGGAAATAAATGATCGAGGTGAAATTAAAATTGGCTTGTGCACTGAAGACCACTGCTGAGTGAAAAGATGGGACTGTGAAAACTAACTTTAGCAGATAAAATAAAAACATGAAAAGAGAAATTGTCACTGATGTCAATGAAGGAGTAGCTCAGATTTTGCAGAATGGGTCAACCACATGGTTTTCTTTATGCAGTAGTACTTCCTGCATTGGCGTCTCAACAGTTACAAATAATTATGGTACACAAGATGTGGTCAGTCCAGCATTACCTAAGTTTCTTTGCACACTGATTCTACTGTTTGTGCTGTGTAGTGAACTCTATACAGCCCTAGTTACTTGTTATTTGCATGGTTTGGCAATGTGGCTCTTTTTAAATTCATCCTTACCCATGTCTTAACTACTTCAACATAACTCTTTAATGTACCATGCTTTCTTAATGTAGTTAATCATGGATGACAACGAAGATTAGAAGAAAGATAACTTAATGCTCTCACTGAACCAGACTGAATGGAATTTGCATCATGACCCATAACAAACAACCTTATTTTTTGAAAACTTTATTTAAAAGAATTTTGACAACTTACAATCAAACATAACAGAAAAAGAAACAATTTTTTTGCATATATAAAAAAACCCCGCCCACCTCCCACCCTTCAGCCAGCCTCCTTAAGGGGAGCCAAATATAAAGATAATAGTGATTATAAAGAATATTTCAAAGTATTTCCAAGTTCATATATTCCAAATAGAAAGACCACATTTTAACAAAAAATGAATAATTATCATGCAGATTACATGTAATTTTTTACATTATAATTTCTCAACTCATTATGCCAGCATGTTATATTAACCTCCACATTATCCTTTCAAGTACTAGCTACACATTTTCATGCTACAGATAACACTAGACGTACAAATGCAATTTGAAATTTATCCAACCCTAGTCCTTTCAAAGAAACCATATATCCCAACAAAAAGATTGATTGGTCTAATGGTAATTTAATCTTAAATATTTTTTCCAAAACCAACCTAATTCCTTCCCAAAATGGTTGTACTTTAAAACAAGCCCAAACAGCATGTAAAAAAAAGTTCCAGTACATAGTCAACATCTAAAACAAGAATCCAAATTACTAAATGCATATATTTTCAATTTCTCTGGAGTCAAATATAACTGATGTAAAAAATTATAATTAACCATTCCATAATGTACTTTAGTTACACTATCAGAACACATACCTCCCAATTATCTTCCGGAAAAATAAAGGTTAGGTCACTTTCCCATTTAAGCCTAGATTTTTCCCATTCCTGTTTATCCATGCTATCCTGTAATAATTGAAATATAACCTTTCTTAGGTACAAAAGAAATTAAAGACCTAAAATTCATCAACATGGGTAAATTAATCTCTTTACCATAATTATCTTTTATCAAAGCTCTGAGTTGATAATACACAAATAGAAAATTTTTCCCTCAATTGAATAAAAGAAAGAAATTTGCCTTCTTCAAAACTGTCCTGAATTATCTTTATGCCCTGAGAATTCCATCTCTTTAAATGATTATTAAACATTGAAAAAGAAATAAGCTGGTTATGATATAATGGGGTTTTAATTGGTAATTTACCCTTTGATCCTAAAACCCTGTTTCTTTTAACCCATATCCTTAACAAATGTTTTGATACCAGCATATTACATTCCTGCAATAAATCCACATTCCATTTAAATATAAACTGATGTATCACAATTTCAGATATACAAGCCATTTCCACCTTTACCCAACTTGGAGGTTGGTCCACATCCATCAATCCTACTAACAAATTTCAATTGAGCTGCATCATTATAATTTTGAAAGTGAGGTAATTGCAATCCCCCTAAAGCATATTTCCATGCAAGTTTATGTAAAGCTACTATTTTTCCTTTCCATAAAAACTCCCGCACTGCCCTATTCAGATCCTTAAAAAAACCCTTTGAAAGTAAACATGGTATAGACTGGAACAAATATTGAATTTGATGAAAAATATTCATTTTAACACAATTTACTCGACCAATTAATGTTAACGGCAAATCTTTCCATTTTATCACATCCATTTTAATCCTTTTTAATAAAGGGACATAATTCAATTTATATAAAGACTGGTAGTCTGCGTTTACTACCACTCCCAAATATTTAATTCTATCTGACCACTTCAATTTTATAATACTTTTTTATTCTGAATAATTTCCATCCCCAACTGCCAATATTTCACTCTTATCCCAATTTACTTTATATCCAGATAGCTCTCCAAATTTTAACAAACAATCTTGTAAATATTTCAAAGACTGTTCCGGTTCTGTCAAATATACCAGCACATCGTCCGCAAATAAATTAATCTTATATTCATCCTCCCCAATTTTCATTCCTTTAATCTTATCATTCTGTCTTATTGTCTGAGCTAACGGTTCAATAGCCAATGCAAATAAGGTTGGTGACAATGGACTACCTTGTCGAGTCAAACGCGTTAATTGATAAGGAAATTTGACCATTGGTCACCACCCTAGCAGTTGGATTTGTATATAAGGCCTTAAACCATCCTATAAAATAAATGCCAAAATTAAACTTCTCTAACACTTTAAACAAAAAGTTCCACTCGACCCTATCAAAGGCTTTTTCCGCATCAAGCGCAACCACCATTGGATGGTTGGTTTGCAGTCTAAATGCATTGACAAATGTTATCAATCTAAGAATATTATCCGACGCGTTTCTACTTTTAATAAAACCTGTTTGATCTATATTTATCAACTTAGGTAAATATTTGGCAAGCCTATTGCTAACACCTTCGCTATAATTTTATAATCTACATTAAATAAAGAAATAGGCCTATACGAAGATACTTTCAATGGGTCCCTATCTTTCTTAGGAATCACAGTAATTATAGCCCTTGAACAAAATTCCGGTAACAACTGCTCCTCTGTTACTTGCTGCAACACATCTCCAAATATAGAGGATAAATCTTCATAAAATACTTTATAAAATTCAACAGAAAATCCATCATTTCCTGGCGACTTTCCATTTGGCATCACTTGTTGAGCCTCTTTAATTTCAAAATCCGTAAATGGGGCATCCAATTCTTTAACCTCATCCTCCCCTAAAAAAGGTAAATTTAATTTAGATAAATAGGATTCGATAGATCCAACATCCTGCTTTCCCTCAGGTATATAATTTTTGATAAAATGAATAAAACTGATCATTAATTTCCTGAGGTTTATAGGTAACTATTGAATTCTTTTTCACAGCATTAATAATTTGTGATGTCTGTTCTGTTTTTAATTGCCATGCTAATACCTTATTACCTCACTCACCCAGTTCGTTATAACGTTGCTTAGATCGATAAAGTAAACGCTCATACTGATAAGTTTGTAAAGTATTATAATGTAATTTCAACTTCATTAAAGCAGATTTTTTAATCTTCTGTAACATCTTTCTGAAATTCCTTTTCCAATTCAGCAATTTGTTTTTCTAATGTTAAGCTTTCTGCCGCATATTGCTTTATAACTTTTGTAATATAACTAATAATTTGCCCTCATAAATATGCTTTCAAAGCATCCCACAATACAAAATTACTACATACTGAATTGACAATCTCAGCCAAAAACAAAGTAATCTGCTCCTTAACAAAAGTAATAAATTCCAGTTTCTTCAATAGCATTGTTTTAAACCTCCATCTGTAAGACGATTATACTACTTCTGAACCTACACAGGAAAAAAATAACAAAGAATGATCTGCTATAACCTGACTTTTATACTCAACCTGTAATACTCTACTTTGCAGATGTGCCGAAACCAAAAAATCTATTCTAGGAAAGGAATCATGTCTAGAGGAATAACAGGAAAAGTCATTCTCTGTAGAGTTTACTCTGCTCCAAACATCAAACAGATTCAAATCCTTCATCAAAGCTCCTATTTGTACTGCCGCCTTTGATTTCCTTATACTTTTCAGAGATCTATCCAATAAAAGATCTAAAACACAATTAAAATCTCCCCCGACCAAAATATTATTATTGGCCTGATTAAGCAATAAAAAAAGCCTCCAACATAAACCATTCATCATCTACATTAGGTGCATAAATATTTAACAAAGTCCACGATTTAGCAAAAATTTTACAATTAATCATCAAAACCCTCCCAGCATTTCCTTCAAATGACTCCAATTCAAACGATAATTTAATATGAATTAAAATCCCTACACCCTTTGCTTTAGAATAAAAAGAAGAAGAAAATACATGACCAGCCCACTCTCTCTTCAATTTCAAATGCTCTTTTTCAGTCAAATGAGTTTCTTGCAAAAAAGCAATATCAACTTTCATTTTTCTTATATAAGCCAAAACTCATTTACGCTTAATTGGGTTATTCAAACCCCGAACATTAAAAGTTGCAAAATTCAAATTAGAAAGATCTTAATCTAATAATATATTCCACTACTATAAAATAATGCTCCCTCTAATTCCCCTAATATTCTAACCCCTTTATGAAAAAATTTTAAAAAAAAAGAGAAAAAACTAACAGTCCCCAAAACAAAATACTACTAGTGGCAGATGACTGAAGGTCTCGGTGAAATCCATCCCCCAGTCAGACTTTCACAAAATCAACCTAATGATTCCAGTCCCAATGATTGTTCCAGATCTTCAATATCAAGAAGACTTTGTGTCAATTCAACCTTTTTTCCCATTCTTTCCATATTTTCCATTCTTCCCATTTCCATTGCCATTTACCCTCCTCTTAGGTGACAATAATGACGATAATCCATTTCCTCGTAAATCTGGCGATGAATTAGTAAAGATTATTGCATCATGGCCATTTTCAAAGAATTGAGATTGAAAGTTCCCATAAAAAAAAACTTTCAACACAGCTGGATAACGAAAGGCAAATTTATATCCCTTTCGCCACAATACTTCCTTAGCTGAATTAAATTCTCGGCGCTTTCTAATAATTCCTTGACTCAAATCTGCATTTTAAAAAACCCTATTATTCTGGACCATCATTGGAACCTGATTCTGTTGTTCCTTCTGCACCTCCATTCGTAGTATCATTTCTCTGTCCTGGTATTTCAAACAGCGAATCAAAACTGCTTGTGGTGGTTGGCCTGGAAACAGTTTCTTCCTTAGTGCTCTATATGGTCGATCTAACTCCAGACCATCCGGAAAAAATTCCTTGCCTAACACCTCAGGAATCCAATTCTTAAAAAACTTTACCGGATCAGAACCTTCTGGAAGACCTACTATTTTTAGGTTATTTCTTCGACCCTGATTTTCTAATGAATCAATCTTCTTCAATAATTCCTTCTTCTGGATCCCCCAATCCACGAAAGAATCCTCCACTTTTTCCATTTTTTCTCTATTACGCTCAACTTGGTTCTTACATTCAAAAAAAGCTTCTTCAATCTTTAAAAAATTATCTTGTACAGTGTCCACTGATTTTATACATCTACTAACATCACTTTTAACTACATTAATATCTTGCTTCATACAGGTCATTTCTTCACATAAAGTAGTCATTTTAGTTTCACTTCCATAAATCCTTGAGTCATCTGAGTAGACATCTGTATTGACATATTTTCCACTTGATGAGCAATCCCTTCCAAAATTGTGAAGACATAATCCAGTCCAGGTTCCATCACCTCCCTTTGAGGCCTACCTTCTCTGGTCTCAGTCCAATGTAAGTTCCTGTAATATTGATCTTTCTTCCTCCTCTATCATAGGTCCTCTCCAGTGCAGCTGTGGGTCTAGACGCCTGTTGATAGCGTTGAGACCTCATCAGCCCACCGCCGTTCAGGCTCCCCCACAGCCCACATCTTGTCCAATAATTTCCAGACCCGCGACGCTCCGCGCATGCCCGGCAAAGTCTCCGACTGCGCAGGTGCATCTTCTGACGCTACATTGCGCGCTCCCGGACCGCCAGGCAGTATAGCAGGCTCGCAGGTCTGTCTTCACTCAGCCGATCCGCCTGCACCCCCGCACTCATGGGGGTGCGAGTCAGGGTTGGCTGAGCCCATCACTGAGCTGGCTCCATCTTGCGATTGTGCAATCAGTGCTGGAGTAATACTCAGCTGAGCAGGAGTCCTCAGGCTTGGGGACTCCAGTCGATGACTCCGTGGCTTTGTAAGTAGGCCTCAGTTCTTCAACACTTTTGTGAGGTCATTTCTTTTGCAATTGAGCTTTTGACTTTTTCACATTTGCAGCCATTGCAATCCTCCAATATTCCGAAGTCTGTAAATATTATTTTTAACCAGTTTTATAAATTTTTAATTTGGGTATTTAGAAGTCTAACTAGGGGAAGGTGGAATCACACGTCTTCCCACTATACCATCTTGCCCCCCACCCCCCCCGCCCCCCCCACCATAACAAACAACTTTGACTCAAGAAAATAATGTGGTTTACTTTTAAATGCCTCCACAATTCAGAGGTAATTTGGGTGTACTATAAGTTCCAATATTCGTATGATATGGTGTTACTTTCAGTGAATAAAGTTTAACAATGCTGCTTCTCAAAACAAAACTGTTAATTTGTGCTGTTTGGTGACAAATATGAATAGAGCCATACATTTTGTTAATAAATCCAGAGGAATGCGAGTGAAAAACAGCACATCTTCCAGGCCAGATGCCAAAAAGAACCCATCCAACTCTCAATCACATAAATTATGCATCATTTGTCAATGTTGACTAATTAAATTCTACTTTCAACCACAAACTATTCTTCAATACTGACCTTCTTCATCCTGGAAAATTACCTCGAAATTCTTGCCCCAATCAGAAGCTGAAAAATTTCGTGTGGCTTTCATGGACTAGTGGCATGTAAAAATTTAAAAGTGAAATCAAAAGATAAAATAAGTTATTCATTTGAATTGCAATCATTTTTTTCCTTACCAACATATTAAAATTGCTCTCTATATAGAGTACAATTCTCATTATCCAAAATTGGATTCTCCGAAATCCTCATTTATCCAAAATATTTTCGAAGCTGAACTGACATCACAGATTCAAAGAAAATTCACTTGATATGAAATTAGAACAACGATTTGTCCTCGTTTCAGGTAACTCTCCCCCCCTCCCCCCACTTTTTCATTTCTGCTTCTCCTTTTCCTATTGACTTTTCCCTCTCAAACTGCATGCCACTGTCTCCCAGCCACAAGTGATCGGAAGAATCCTTGTCCCGGCGTCATCAAGGAGAATGGCTTTCCGGGCAGGAGCAAGACCTCAAGTTCAGTGGCGTTCCCTCCCCTCCCATCCTCAGCCTACTTCCCCGGTGTGCTTGTGAGGCAGGCCTAAGGGAAGATTCGGAGTTGGACCCCTGGTGTCAGGGAGACAGGAGCCTGCCACTTCTATCTTCATCTATAATTGTCTCTGTCTTCCAGAGTTACAATGTTTTAAAGTTAAACAAATGCTCTAAGATAAACAGATGAATACAGAATATAAAATGAGCTGCCGCAGGAACTCAGCGCGTCCGGCAGCATCTGAAGAGGCAAAAAGATAAGTCGACATTTTGGGACAAGACTCCACGTGAGTGCCTTATCTCCGCAGTATAAAAATTCTCATTTATGGGGTACTTTAAAATGGAAAAAAGCCTGCAGTACAGGTTAAAGTACTAATGCTTTACTAATGATCCATCAGCAATGAGACAACAAAATGTCAGTAAACAAAACGTGCACTGAACCTACCGACTCAAGGAGATTGTGGCGGCTGACTTTTAGTATAATCTTTGTATGTGGTCGTTTAACATGCATCTGATGGAGCTCCCGCTGAAAGAAATTCACTTTATCTTGGAACGTTTCAGAACCCCCTGGAAAGAGGAGAGAAAATGCTTCTTTTTAATATCTGTTCGGGTTAAGAAAGATAAACTGATTTTAAACCTGGCTGTTTTGTGATGAATCAGCAATGAAACTGCTTCTAAATTCTCATCCCCAGCTCAACATTTTTGACTCAACAGCAACCCTTTGTTGCTTGATATACCATTTTATATTACATTGGACAATGAAGATTTTGCTTTCTGAATGCTTTCAGGCATAACTTAAGGAGTTTTGGCTGCTGATCACATACCGTTTTTAGCTCAAACCTATTTTTGTGTTTTCCTGTCATATTTTAAGTCTACTTCAAGTCTACAAAACTATGAATTGCAGCATGTCAGTGAAAATTCACTTGCTACATTTGCACTTGGACGTCGTCCCTGCTGATCTTGGTGCAGTCAAGTGATGAACGTGGTGAAAAGTTTCACCAGGACATTGCGACCATGGAAAAACGATATCAGGGCAACTAGAATCCATCAACACTGGCCAACTTTTGTTGGACACTGATAAGAGAGGGATCAGATGCTGAGTACAAATGAAAATAAGCGGCAAAAACATTTTTAGGTCAGCATCATTATGTGATTAAACAGGCTAAATTCAATAAAAGTTAATTTAATGTTTTTCCAATTTCTGACATGATACAGCAAATCTGAAAATTTGTGTTCAGCTTGAAGTTGCCTATCACAGTCTCCGATTTTTTTTTCAAGAAGCAAATCTTTTGAAAAACATTGTTGACCAGTGTTATCTGCTTAATTCCTCTAGTCATCATAAACAGCTGGGTCTCTCTGCACAATTAAATGGCAGATAATTTTCAAAAGCTCACAACAATATACAGCACAAGCATGTCATGGACCATTTGCTGATTACAACACATCAAAAGCTGCTCTACACGAGTTATTTGACACCAAGTATACTTAATGCAGAAGAGTGGGAATGAATTGCATTGATGACAGACTACTGAATCACAGAAAGGAAGTACAGGTATACCCTGCGTTACGAATACTCGCTTTACGCAAATGTGCCTTTATGAAGAAACCTGTGTTCGCTATCCAAAAGAAATTTGGATGGGTTTTCGGTTTTCCGAAAATAGCCTTCAATAGTAGTGAATGGGTCTGCGCTTTACATCATTTCAGCTTACGAAAAGTTTCATAGGACATCCTACTTTTGTAAACTTTGTAAACATAGAGAACTAAAAAGGCCAGACATTTTTTTGATATTAAAAATTACTATTTTCTTCTTTTCCTAAGATACTGTTATGTCTTAGCCCTCAGGCAAAGAGACAGGTGGTAACTTGATTCAGTCACACGGACATGTGATAGACTGTTCCAAAATAATTTGGCTGCCAATTTTTCTTTCTTTTTAAACCCTGGTAAGTGGCTAGTATCCACTTGGAAACGCTTCAGAGCCCTCTCCTGTCTGAACTGAAAACATGGCTGATTTTCTGCTCCAGAATTAGGGGGCCCAAATCCTCTTCCAAGTCATACTTGGCAAAATTTTGACACTCAAAATCCTAGATGTCAGAATCAATTTTCCCTAAAAGTTAACAGCAATGCTCCCTTTTTGTCCCTTGACACCCATGAATCAATAAAACACATAAGTTTTCCATTCTTACCAATGTTGTTATGCAAGAAACGGATAAATGTTGCAGCCATGATGTTTCTTTCTTTGCAACTAAGTTCCACAGGCGGTTGAATCCCATCATCCACCACTAGTGTTAGGAACTTATGCACTGGGTCTAGACCATGGTAGTAAAACTGAGGAGACAAAGGCACTATTTTACATATTTTCCTCCAAATTGCTTTTCACTGCTAGTCTTTTCAAACTCATGCTGCAATTCTATTTTAATTTAGACATTCAGCACAGTATAACAGGCTCTTTCGACCCATGGGCCCGCGCCACCCAATTGACCTTCAACCCTAGTATGTTTTGAACAGTGGAAGGAAACCAGAGCACCTGGAGGAAACCCACACAGACATGGGGAGAACGTACAAACTCCTTACAGACAGTGACAGATTCGAACCCTGCTCGTTGGCGCTGTAACAGCGTTGTGCTAACCTCTACACTAACCACGCTGCCCTCGTTAACCTACCTGTTGTGTTCAAAAGTTTCTTCATTATAATAGCTGCACAGTAACAGACATTTTGGCTTGAAGGGGGGAATAAAAAAAAAGGTCCACAGTTGAATCTAACCCAGTCTTCATGGATGCAGATGCTAGGTTGTGAGGATTGATAACTCGAGCTAATTCTTCATCAACCTCAGTGACTGAGATCCAACGATGAAAGTCCTAATAGTACCCCTACTGACTCGTTAATTTTGAGCAATCTAGTATCAGATACATCCTGCTACAATTAACATGATACATGTTACATGTACATCTATCCATACTGCCATTTACTCCCCATCACAATTCTCAGAAGTGGAAATGCAGAAATCAGACCCACCTTTGTTCCTGGACATACTCTGAAAGTAAAAAGTCTCCATGGAATGATTTTCAAGTAAAATTCCTTCACTGAGAATTGCTAGAGAAAAAAAAAGAGATTTTGAGTTTATATCATGTATTAAGTTGCTGTTAATTTCTAGAAGTTTTAAGTACATTTTAGAGATGTGAGAGATACCACAAGGTCCAACAAAAAGTGTATTGAGCAGCCTTGATTGATTTAGTCCATTTTTAAATTTAAATTTACAGCATGGTAACAGACCCTTTCCGGCTCCCAGGCTCGAGCTGCCCAAATCTCCCAACTAACCGATGTTTTGGAAGGGTGGGAGGAAATGCACAGGAAGAACGTACAAACACCTTAGAGACAGCGCCGAATTTGAACCCAGGTCACTGGTGCTGTAATAGAAATGCTAACTGTGCCAAAGTTTAGAGGAAATGGAGAAGAGGTAATGAAATGGCCCAACATCATGGGCTGAAGGGCCTGTACTGTGCAATGTTCTAAATATTTGCCTGCCTCCCCAGTTAATGTAGGTGGCAGAAAAAAAGTGATCAAATGGCTAGGATTTGTGCAACACAGACTCCTCCTACATACATGTTCATGAAGAGAACACAGGTTCACACACAATTACAGTGAGACAGCTTCTTGATAACATGGATGGCCAAATAAATAAGTTGCAAGCAGCCTTGTACGCATACTCTAATGGGAACAAATCCTGCAATGAGGAGTAATTTTTTTCTTCCAGTCTATCTTTAGTTTTCAGCTGAATGAAATTCCCCCACATCTCCGGATTGCTAGACCAGGCCTCAGGCTAATACTAATTTACTCACTGCACCACTTTGTCCCTTGAACTTCATCAAAATCCCCCACCCGGGAATCATGGTAGAACAGAGTGAAGAGGCCCTGTGCAGTACAAAACTACTGCATGCACACACTTCTGGTTCCGCTCCCTGGATTACCTTGACAGTTTGTGAGGCCTTCTCACCAGTATTTAAACTGAATGTTCAAAAAACATTGAAGAAATGTTTTTAAATCTAAAAAAGAAATACAAAGCACACACACATACCAGACAATTATTTTTAAATTTGCTGAAACTAATTCAAATTTAAAGGCAATTAAATACTCCTTAACAACCCACTGCTGCAATTATTTCATTTCATTAATTTTAATGAACTCCTTGTGGATTAAATGGGCATGGACACAGCAGGTAGAAAATTGTGCTCAGCCAGTGTTCCACAATCCTGCGCTTCTGCCAGTTAGGAAGGTAAAAGTCAGAAGATCCAAGCAGATCTATGCAAGATTGTAAAATGAAGATTAGAGCTATTATTCCTCATACTAAGCTCACAGTAGTAGAATCAAAATTTCTGCAGTGGTAGGCTGAATCACAGATCAAAGGCTTCAGTTATCCACTGTTATCATGTAAATCAAATTTGTGAAAATGGTCAGTGATTTCTTCCTATCAGAACACTGCTCATTTTGCATCCCAATGCAGTTTTGAAGTAGCAGTGAAAATGCTCTCAGACAAATGTAACCAATTTCAATACTAATTCTCAAGATCAGCCCACCATAATTTTTTTTTATCTAGTAAGCATATCTCTCTTCTTCTCTTTGGCTTGGCTTCGCGGACGAAGGTTTATGGAAGGGTAATGTCCACGTCAGTTGCAGGCTCGTTTGTGGCTGACAAGTCCGATGCAGGACAGGCAGACACGGTTGCAGCGGTTGCAAGGGAAAATTGGTGTGTTGGGGTTGGGTTTTTCCTCCTTTGTCTTTTGTCAGTGAGGTGGGCTCTGCGGTCTTCTTCAAAGGAGGTTGCTGCCCGCCGAACTGTGAGGCGCCAAGATGCACGGTTTGAGGCGATATCAGCCCACTGGCGGTGCTCAATCTGGCAGGCACCAAGAGATTTCTTTAGGCAGTCCTTGTACCTCTTCTTTGGTGCACCTCTGTCT
Source organism: Narcine bancroftii (assembly GCF_036971445.1). Lineage (NCBI taxonomy): Eukaryota > Metazoa > Chordata > Chondrichthyes > Torpediniformes > Narcinidae > Narcine > Narcine bancroftii. The sequence goes on from NC_091470.1 coordinate 23,154,500, forward strand.
CAGTGGCCAGTGGAGAGCTCGCCATGGAACACGATCTTGGGAAGGCGATGGTCCTCTATTCTGGAGACGTGACCTACCCAGCGCAGTTGGATCTTCAGCAGCGTGGATTCGGTGCTGTCGGCCTCTGCCATCTCGAGTACTTCGATGTTGGTGATGAAGTCGCTCTAATGAATGTTGAGGATGGAGCGGAGACAACACTGGTGGAAGCGTTCTAGGAGCCGTAGGTGATGCCGGTAGAGGACCCATGATTCGGAGCCGAACAGGAGTGTGGGTATGACAACGGCTCTGTATACGCTAATCTTTGTGAGGTTTTTCAGTTGGTTGTTTTTCCAGACTCTTTTGTGTAGTCTTCCAAATGCGCTATTTGCCTTGGCGAGTCTGTTGTCTAATCTCGTTGTCGATCCTTGCATCTGATGAAATGGTACAGCTGAGATAGGTAAACTGGTTGACCGTTTTGAGTTTTGTGTGCCCGATGGAGATGTGGGGGGGGGGGGGGGGGGGGGCTGGTAGTCATGGTGGGGAGCTGGCTGATGGAGGACCTCAGTATCTAAAGTCATGGAAAGGACATAATAATGTGAGATGGATAGATAATCAATTCTACATTATTTTCTTTATTGCTGGCACTTTGCTTTTTGAAACTTTATATCAATTATTATAATTTTATCATCTCAGAACTATGAGGTTTTCTAATGGGTTCCCGTAGCTCTGGTGTTTGGATGCAAAGGAGCAATAAATGGATGTCAAACGGGTAGTGTTATTTATTTGCTAACAACTGCTCAGTGCCTCTTATGTACAGGTGAACATATCTTGACCATGATTAAAAGCAGCTGAATTGTCAAACATCTGCAGATTGGTGCAAAGAGGTTCATGGGAACCTGGTATCTGGACCGGGATTCAAGAGGTTGCCAGTGGCAAGCAGGGCTTCCAGAGGGCCTCAGGCGCTAACAGTTTTGGGTTAGAACCAGGTCCAAGGAGGATGACTTGCATTAAATATGCAAATATGATGGAGGACCTCAGCTGAATGACTTGTATGCTGGAGCCTGGGTTCACCACTGGAACAGACAGGAAGCCATGGGGCTACAGAGGATTATGGGAGTGCAGGAGGAGGCAGTGGCATTAAGGGAAGTGGTGGAAACCATGGACATTCTGTTTAGGAAGGGACTCTTCTATGCCTTTCTCTCTTCATAGGGGTACTGGTTTAGTGGCATATTTTTGAATGTCTTTACGGGCAATCAAAAGTAAATAAATTTTGTGTATCATGTACATGACAAAAAAAGGAAACTGAAATATAATATTGTTACAATTATAGGGGAATACCCAACAGGACGTTTAGATGCTTCCTCGGGATGGTAGGTTTTCAATGGCATTGTATTACAAATAATACATAAAGCTGATCAACAGCCATTACAATGCAGTTGGCTGGACCCAGAAATGGGTCTTCAAGTATTTGAGCAGGTTTTTTGTCCATTGAACTGCCATTACTCTGTGGATCATTTTCAGATAGTTTTGGTGAACCAAAAGCAGAATTGTGCTCTTTGCTAGAAGGATGAATGAAACTGGAAGATGCTTAGAAATCAGAAGACTGCTATGCTTTGACCATGAAATAGAAAATTTAGAAAATTACCACTTGATCTCTGCAAGAATCCTACAATCCCGAGAAAGGGGGTGATGCCACTGTCGAATAATAGATCCCAAAAGGAGCCAAATGCAACATTGCGTAAACATACATATGCGACTTTTGACTTGATCAAGAGGTGGAGATTTGAGACTCCTCACCCACGGTCACATGGCTCTACCTGGGCCAACTCCCTAGCCAGCTGCAGGATAAAATCCCAGCACTCTCTTTTCCCCTCGAGATGATCCCTGAGCTCCACTTCAGGTTGAGATCTGTGAGCCATGCTGGAGGGCTAATTGTAAGGTCCGTGCTGGTAAAGGATGGGGGATATTTGTGGCACTGAGGAGACTGTCATTGTAGCTAAATTTGTACATCTTTGCTAAATGGTGTGCCTCACCTGCTTGTTGGGGCAGGGGTAACAGGTACTGTTTGTTTTAACCCTCGCTGTACTATCAGGAATTACAATCATTAGTAATCAACTTGTGTCGTGCATAATTTATACATTATTGATGTGTGTGTGTGTGTGTGTGTGTGTGTGTGTGTGTGTGTGTGTCTACACCCTATTGCGTATTGTCCCACGTGTAAATAAAAGTTTACAGTTCAGTACTAACATGCGTCCAATCTCAGGGCCGCAACCTTTCCTCAGGGGAGATAGAATGTACAACATCAACATGGTAGAATAGCTTGGACAGAAGGGATTGGTGAACCAGGGAGGGGTGAAGAGTGATGAACAGTGGAAATTGATGGGTAGGTGCCAGGCAAAGGGAGAGCAAAAGGCAATAAGGCAGGATGGAGCAGGGTGGTAAGTAGATACAAAGGCTGTCAGTTCTGCAATCTGGTAAGAAGTGATAACAGTGCCTACCATTTCTCAGATCATTTACCCAAAGTATCAGCCTTTCCCTAAGAATGCGTACAAAAGGAAGACACCAGAAAACCTGAAGTTCACATGAGTAGACCATGCTCCCACAACCCAGCAGGGTCATTATGACTTTTCACTGCATAACACTTAGGGAACCCCAGTCTCTGTATACAAACTGACACAGCCTCCCTGGCTCAGTAAAGATTTCAGATTTGTTGAATGTTTGCTTTGGATGGTCACACTAGAAATCTTGCTTCAGTGGTCAAGTAACAAAGCAATTTGATTATGGAATAAGGTGCCACAGAAAGTGGTAATGGAATGAGATGCTAGTGGAACCAGCAGAGGCAGGTACATTTATAAAATTTCAAAGGCATTTGGGTAGGTTGAGGGAAAAAGTAGAGGGAAATGGGAATATTGCTGGCAACTGGGATTAAGTTTGGGATGGATGAGCTGAGCTGAATAACTCATTTCTGTGCTTTGCAACGCTGTGACTCCACACGCCCAGCCCATCGCATTCTCTTCTCAGAATAGAGCACTCAGCGGCACAAGGACGGCTTCTTCCCCTCTGCCATCAGATTCCTGAATGAACAATGAACCAGAGACACTGCCTCTCTTTGACTTTTTATTTTTCTTGCACTGTTTTTTACTTATTTTGTAAGGTGGTTTATATAAACATTTGTGCTGTGATGCAACCGCAAAACAACGCATCTTGTGACATCCTCATGACAATAAATTCTGATCCTGAAATTACTTTTGATGTTACAAAGAACAACAGAAAACAAATAAAATTTGCTGTGGGCTTTGCTTTTTTGTTCATTCAGATATTGCATGTGCAAGAACCCACTCGTTGTTTTGTAAATTTACTTCCACCAGAATCATTATCAGTTTTCCAGAAGACAGGAACTATGCACATTGGCACATGAGCAGTCATGTTACTTATACATGCATTTGCAGTGCTGGAGTGAGGCCTAAAATCATGACCTACTGACTCACAAGTGTAAATACTCAGCTCAGCCAAGGTAATACATCTGTTGTATAAAGATCTCAAATTTCTCTCTCAATATCAATACTGATTTAGTCTCCAGATGTTTAAAATCCATCAAGTCCAAGAACACTTAAATTAGTACATATACTGATTTTCCCACCACTTTGATGCCAGAATCCAAATACCACGAGGAGAGGGTCCCAAGGTGACCCAACTTGATCACCTTGTTCAACTGACAAGATGGCATAGTCCAGATGCTTTTCTATCTGCCCAAAAATTCTTGAAGATGGCCCTCTATCCAAGTCATAGATCACAGGAAACATATGGCAAGTAATCATTAAAATACACTGGATAAATGGAATGTTTCTTGATAGAACCTGGACATTTGTAGTTGGGAAAACTGTTTAGTTCCTGTGAATAACTATGTGGTACCAAGAAGTTTGGAAAATTAAAATTCAATTAAATATTGATTTCATGAAATAAAAATTACACTTGAAAACAAATGTAGGGATATGTATGAGCATTAGCATGGAAGTAGAGCAGGAATCTCGTCAAATTGAAATTCCAAGAGATATTCTTGCTACATTGTTGGTTATCAAGCAATGACTGGATTAAAATTTTTACATGATTGTGAATTTATAAACTGACAGAATGCAGAGATCAAGAAACAAATAGTTTTCTGAAAGGCAGGATACAAAGTGCTGCTACGGACATTGGCTGAATCTTAGTTGCTTACAATCTACATCAATCACTTTCGACAGACAGATCAAGTTCAAATTTACAGTATCTGAGTGTGGAGCAAATCAACAACAGTGAAATGATTATACAGAAGATGCCAGAAATGCAAAGTTATTAGGCAATGATATATAAATCAAAGAATTGTGGAATTAGCCACGTTGGATGAATGAATGGTCAGAATAATTTCACATGGGAGATAATTGTGTTGGCGACATAAAAGGTCGATGGGAGTGTAATCCCTCAAGAGAATACAGGTAAGCACCGCTTACCATCCGTTCGGGCAACGTCCAACCGGGTAGACGTCTTTGGTACCATAATTATTCAGTTACCATGAACAAGTCTGCAGCAATTTAGAAAAAGAGCGATCACCAGCTATAGGAAACTGTATACTGTATACCCAAACTGATCCAACTGCCCCGCTCTCTCCCCCACAGCTCTGTATCAGTCCCCACACTGATCCCACAGCCCCACAGTCTTGTGTCAATCCCCACCCTGATCTCACTCCTGGCGCTCTCCCCGCAGCTCTCTATCAGTCCCCCCACTGATCCTCCTGCCCCGTTCTCTGCCCACAGACCCGTGTTAGTCCCCACCTTGATCTCACTGGCTGATGCTCTCCCCCCAGCTGTTTTAGTCCCCACACTGATCCCCCTACCCAACTCTCTACCCACAGTCCCGAGTTAGTCCCCATCCTGATCTCACTGCCTGGTGCTCTCCCCACAGCTGTGTTTCAGTTCCCACACTGATCCCCCTGACCTGCTCTCTGCCCACAGCCCTGTGCCAGTCCCCACACTGATCCCTGCTTACAAATAAAAAGTTTACAGGTACACTACAGTATCCCATATTGCTTTGCTAAGTATATAATATGGTGTTCGCACAATGTCCACAATGCCCAATGTCACAGAACATATTGTGGGCGTTAAGCGGCACATACCTTGTAAAATGATTAAGCAAGCATATTAGAATATAAATGTTTATTATAGAGGACACCGTGAAGTACAAATATTTCAGTATTCAATCTTGCAGTGGAAACGTAAAGCAATATTAGGTCCTTTTTTACAAGCATCAGAAAGATACAACTTGAAATGTAAGTGATATCTTAAGTTTTATAGTAATTAGTTGCAGTATAAAAGTTTAATGTCTTGAACAAAGCCATAAGCCTCTGGACCATGATTGATCTTGTACCACAACATCATTTTCTGGCACTATCCCGTTATCCCTTAACATGCCAAATATCTATCAATCTGTGTCTTGAATGAACGCCATTGTCATCTGGGGTAAAGAACTCAAGAGATTCACCACTCTTTGAGTGGAAAAAAAAATCTTCCTAAAGTGCCACCCCCTTATTCTCAAACTGAACATACTGATCGGAGACCTTTCAACAAGGGGGAACATCGTCAACGGATCGAGCCGGTCAAGCCCTTCGAGAATTTAGCACCTTCCTATGAGATCTCATCTCATCCCACAAGGATCTCCCCAAATACCTTTTTGTCACGAAAACAAGGTGCTGGAGGAACTTTGGTGGGTCATGCAGCATCTGTGGAGGAAAACTGATCTTTCAAGTCAAAACCCTGTTTTCTTGGACTGAGAAAGAGGGAAGACAGTCAGTTTTAAAGGAAGGGAAACAGTCAGTGGGTGACAGACAGACCGAGGAGGAATGATGAATAGGTGGAGCCAGGTGATGGGTTGAGATGGGAGCAGTGAGGGAAGGAGCTGTCTTCCCTCTCCTTTCTCAGGCCTAGAGCAGGATTCCAACCTGAAATCCTCATATAGAGGTTGCCTGGCCTGTTGAAATTCTCCAGCAATTTTCTTTTTGCTCTAAATCCCAGCACATGCAGTGTCTGTGTCTCCATTCCTTTTCTGATCATAGGTAGTTGTAGCACTGCTGCTTTGTTTACCAACATACTATTCAATAGATCCATACAATACAGTGTTACCTTTCTAAATGGAAGCCACAGGGAACGACTGCTTGTCACAGTGTCATTGAGTCATAGAGAGAAGATGCACAAAAGCAGGCCTTTCCACCCACTGAATCCACATCAATCATTCACTACCCCTTTTCTTCAATTCCTTTTTGTTTATTCTCCCATATTCTCATCAACTACCAGCGCCTACACACGACATGGGCCAATTAACCTAGCAATCTGCACAACGTTGGGATGTGGGAAGAAATGAGAGCACCTGGAGGAGATGGATTAGTCAAAAGTTAATTTTTTTACTCAGAACAGCAATTGCATTTTGAAAATACCCCAATCCAAGAATGCTGACTGGACCAGGTATCTGATATTTGTTGTTCAGCAATCATTTCTCATTTAACAATTATTCCCACCTATTAGATTTTTGATTGCATGGCATGATTATCTCCTGTAAAGCAAGAGAGTACCTAAAAAACAAATGCAGCATATATAATTTATGGAAGGTGATCAATGAGTTAATGTGACTATTTCAGAATGATGTATTAATAAGTGAAACAAGGTCTGCAGGTGTTGTGATTGTAGTAAACACACAAAAAGAGGTGGAAAAACTCAGCGGGTCCCGCAGCATCTAGAGGAGGCAAAGATATGTCACCAACGTTTTAGGCCCGAGCACATGAGCAAAATGCAGACAAATCCCTGAATAAAAAGGTAGAGGAAGGCAGCGCATGGGAGGAGGACTGGCCAACAACCAAGAGGCCATAGGAGGACATCACTAGGAAGTCTGGAGAAAAAAGAACTGAGATTTGATCGGGGGGGGGGGGGGAGAAGAGAATGCAGAGCTTGAGGAAAGAGAGAGGTAAAAAAGAGAGGGACACACACACACAGGGTAGGGAGATGGAGGAAAGGGGGGGTATAAAAGAGAGATGGATGCACACACACAAGGTAGGGAGCTGGAGGAAAGGAGACATAGAGATAGGGAGCAAGAGAGCTGGGGATAAGGGACTGGGCAGCCTAATGGAAACTGGAGAAGTTGATGTTAATTCTGTATGGTTGGAGGGTGACCAAATGGAATGCAAGGTGCTGTTCCTCTAATTTGTGGGTGGTCTCAGTTGGGCAATGTCCCTGAAAGGACTCCTTTAGTTAGAAGCAATGTTCATGGGGAGACTACTTCTTTATGGCAGAGAAAAGTTGAAGTATATAATGTTTATATTACATTTTCTAATGTGTTATTACATGACAACAAAAGGAACCTTTGGACACATCAGCAAAGAAAAGGAGTGGGGAATTGAAATGGGATGTGACTAATATTAGAGTTGAGAGAATAAGGGGCTCAATGAAATAATCTCCAAGTCTGTGCCTAGACTCTGCCGAAATGGGAGCACGGAATGTAATAGATGATATTGATAAAGTGTTCCTAAATCAGCCCAATTCATTGCAGAAATCCTGTAAAACTGCATGCAATGGTTAATGAGAATTAGTAACTGAACATTTTGTCTCAGCATTTTGGAAATTAACAACTCGTCTGAGGAAAATGCTGCTCTCTTAACGGACAGGAATATTCCACAATATTCTTTGTGCTACTGGGCTTCAGTCGTTCCTACTTAGGGGAGAAAAAAAAACACATTTTTGTTTTGCACATTGAATGTGTTCTGTTTTTAAAATCAGCCCAGAATTTTTATATTATAAAAGGTGTCAGATTTTGGACAGAATTTGCAATATTTTAGAAAGGGTTACGGAAGTTAAATTTCCCCAAGATCCAATGACTTTTTTTGATAGATAGATAATCTTTCTAGAATTAGGCCAAAATTAAAACTTAATAAATATCAAATGCAATTTGTGAAAATTGCTTTAGCAGTTGCAATGAAAAACATAGTAGTCTCATGGAAAGTATATTCAAATTTGGGAATAGATAAATGGCACACTCTGAAATACGACGCTGCATACCTCTTGAAAAAAAAAAATCACATTTAATTTGAGAAATAAATATGATAATTTTTTAAAAATTTGGTGCCCATATTTATATATAGATTTTACCTTATGAAAGATTCCCTGAGCCTTGAACCTTCTCAACTCCTTGCTGACTATATTATATATAATTTATGACAAAATGAATAAAATGTTTATAAATTGTTGTAATCAGATATACTTTTTTTACTTTATTTCTTTTTTTCTATATTGTGGGTTTATTATTTAGGGGAGGGTTTGGGAGGTATGGTGGAAAATATTATGTATAATGAATGTTTATATAAAACTGAAGGACTTTTCTGTATTTGCACATTAATACATGTCTGAAATTTAAATAAAATTTTAAAAAAGGTGTCAGAATTTTATACAATATTCAAAGTTTTCAAACATTACCTCAAATATTGGGTAATATGATGGCAGGAGGGAGTGGTTGGAAATTGAATTGAGTTTTGTTGCAAGCAAACGGCACAGTTAGCATATCCGGCACTGTCTGTAAGCAGTTGATATGTTCGCCACTTGTCTGCGTGGGTTTCCTCCCACCATCTAAAAATGTATGGGGTTGTTGGTCAATTTGGCGGCAAAAGTTTCAACGGCCGGAATTGGCCTCCTCTGTACCATGCATTCAGGGCTGATGAGATTAGATGCTTTGTACAGAGTATAAAATTTATATAAATAAAACACTAAACTGCTGAGAAACCTGGCGGGTCGAACAGCATCTATGGGGGAAGAAAAAATCTTGACATTTTGGGTCAGAACCCTTCAGTAGAGCACTTTTTCCACTTGCCTGCAAAATAAAGGCAACAAACTAATTAAACGGCAGGCATTCTTCTTTGTCACATGCTTATGGTGCATTATCATATCTGGTTGCTCATCACCCATGATGAAAATTTGTTATTCAGTTCAGTGTCAGAGAGCCTTGCAAAACTCCAAAGCCTTTTGAATTGATTAAAAGGATATTTGATATGCCAATATCTGGCTAACCTCATGCTACAGAATGAATTTTCTGAAAAAGTTAATGCCAATAGAGGATCAAAACATTTATTTGCTGGGAATTATCATACAGTGTCAACAATGAAGTTTTTCATACTATGTAGAGACACAAGTTGATAATCAGCTGCATTACAATGTAATTTGCAATGGCTTCCTGAGAACCTCTCAGTTTACCGCTCCTTGTTTTCCTTGCCTGAATTGCTGTGTACCTCCCTTCTACTCACAATGTTTACCCATGCAACAATGAATTGATACTAATAAAAGAAAAACACGACATTTCAAAAGCACCTTGACTGGTGGCAAAGTGATTTGAGACGCATTGTGGAAATAAAAAAGGTACTCTATAAAGGTGGACTTTTTCTCTCTCACAACTTGAACTGAAAGGTGAAACAAGAAACATGTCATCCGCAGTTTAAATGCAAATACAAGATCGAACACGGAACAGTTATCTGGCATCAACCAATACCTCCTCTCAGCTCATTATGAAATGCTTCTAGACACAACGTCAAGTCCAGCGATGCAGAGAGAAGTCAGGTTCATCCCTATCTTGTCTCCAGTGAGCTCCCTGCTTTCGAACTATGGACACAGGCAGGGTGATGTGGAATGCATGCTCTGTGGACGTGCCAGGTGGCTGCTGGTGGGATCCTGCCCATTGTTTGATTATTTGAAGCAACAGAAATGTTTTTAAGGACAACATTTAATGGTAAACTATAATATTGAATGAAAAGGCCCACTTTTAATTTTAAATGATAACGTCAGGATATATTTCACAGTCTTTTCCTACCTTTGATGATATGTAACAATAAACTTTTTTGGGTTTCTTCACTTTCTCAGCTGCCTGATCCCCATCTTTATCATCTTCTTCCTCATCCGTGGCGGTCAAGTGGTGCCGACTCGCAGTGGCATGTGGGACTGGTGATAACTGCCACTGTGAATGAGCATAATTTGTTGTGCTATACAAGTATGCCTCAAAATAAACACTGCTACCCGGGGTTGATACGTTCTTTTCTACAATGTTCTTTTCATTTTCTGTAATTAAAACAAAAAGAAATAATTAACAAACACAAACTTCTTCACGCAAAAACATTTCTAATCAGATAAAACCATGCACGCCACATTTCCCCATACCAAGCTCGACGCACCTACAGGTACAAGGGAAGTTCCTTTCTTGTTTATTAGACTCTTAAACGGACGACCCATTGAGGAATTTAACCATTTTTTTCTCATCAACACCATGATCTGCACTTTTGTTTTATTCTGACAATATGCGTTTATTCTTACAATCCACTAAACTACATGATGATGGACCTGCTGGGATAGCACGCAAAACAAAGATTTTCACTACATCTCTATACACATGACAATTAGATTATTCATTTTAAATACAAAAAAGAAAATGTGAAAAACGTGCAGTCGGTTCGGCAGCATCTGTGAAAAAGCAGAATGAACATTTCAGGGACCCTTCATCAGAAGTAGACACAAAGCGTTTTAAATTGCAGGGAGGATAGAGGAAGAATCACATTGAATTCTTAAGTACAATGGGTTGTTCCAAAGAAAAGGGGAGAGTGTAATGTTGCAGAGAAAAAGTTTAGTTCAACAATGCAAGGACAACATCATAATACTCATGAGAGGTCAGTTTCCTTGCAGTCTTGGCAGAGCAGCTCCTGTATCAAACAAATATGCCATTCCACTCCTTTAGCAACTTTTTAAAAAACGTGTACTCTCTTTCCCCCAACTCTGGTGCAGGTGTTCATCATAAAAGGTTAACTCTACTTCTCTTTCCACAGATTTAGCCCTATCGGCTGAACATGCCCAGCAATTTGTTTTTACTCAGATTTCAGATCTCTGCATTGAATAGTTTGTTTACATTTATTTAGTTGTTTACATTGGGTTTTTTTTGCATGACTAATATGTGGTAATTCCGCCTCGCCCGCAGGAAAAAAATCTCATATATGCAATATATGTACTCTGACAATAAATCTGAACACTTTAGTATCTGCAGGTTTTTATTTTTTTTAATCTCAAGACACTTCACTGGAGCATTACATGACCAGGAATCGACTTGTCTGAAGAACAAGGTTTAGAGCTGCATCTTAGAAGAGGATGGAGAGATCTAATCGGAGGATAATTGTACTACTGAAGGTACAACAATCAATAGTGGAACAATTTTTTTTTAAAAATGGATATCTGCAAGAGGAATCACAGAAAACTTAGAGGATTGCACACTGGAGGGCATTTCTAACTTTGTAGAAAAATTCTACAATCTGGACAGTCCTGTGCAAGAAGTCAAGTAACTATATCTGATGGGGAAGCAGGACAGTGCCAGTTATAATAAAGTCAAATTTTATTATTAATACTTATGATCAAGGATAGGAGGCTGACCAGGCAATAAACACCCAATTCAGCACTTTGGCATGGATGAAAATTTAATTGGAAGGCTTGAAACACTTTGATGCAAGAAAGGAGGACAAGAGTTTGTAAGGCAGCAAAATCTTGCAGGATACAGGAAACAGTTTGCAAAGTGTAAGGTTGCAACCTAGTTCATAGTTGGCAATTTGAGCTTCAAGCTCTACTTACCGCTAAGAATGATAATGTCAAATTCTCCATTACCAATCAACTGATCCCAGTACATAACTGAAACTCGAAAACAACCCCTTCTCCACAAGGTCAGGTTCAGATGCACCAGGCACGTGGTCTTATTTGAAGATATTCTTTTGTTAAATAAAACATCTGACATTTCATTTTCATGGGAGCCAAGCTGAGAAAATAAACAGCCGAAGATTAATTGTGGGTGCTTTCACAATGTCAGTAAAAGCATTTTAAAACTTGTGAAACTAGAGTAATCAATACAAAGAATAAATTATTCAATACCAGTTTAAATCCATAATATTGCATTTGACGGGGAAAACAACTTTAGCTGCTTATCAACAGAGCTATGAAAAGAGAGGCCTGGCATTTCTGAAAGTAATGGGAGGAAAATGCAGAGCAGAACTGCTTCTGACTATAGTTAATCATCTCCTAATTTGCAACTGGTTAAATCTCGAGTTCCCATCTACATCATCCCCTCCCCTTTATCAAGAACAGTGTACGGCTGAAAATAACTGGGTGAGACCAAGGGATCACGAGGAGAGAAAATAGTTTAAATTAATCCTCCAAAAATAAAACCCACTCATTAACACAAGTGCTTGCATTTCGATGCATTTGCGGTGAAAGATGCTTTACATTCCCCCACCCATCCTTCCCCCCACCCCATTTTAATGATTAATAATTGGTTACATCCTAAACACATCACGCAACACGATGGTAGTCAAATTCTCGGTATGCTACCTAGTAGTACCATTGTTGATGCCAGAATCTTGCAGATAAATCAATAGTGGGGGGGGGGGGGCATAGATTTTAATTAATTGGTCGAAAGGATAGAGGAAAGGTGAAACTCATCAGTTGAAAGGGTAGTGGAGATACAACCTCGCATTTAAAAAAGTACTAAGATGGCCATTGGAAGTGGTGAAGGTTGGCAATTGAGATTAATCTAAAGTCCATTTTGGTTTGCAAATATCAACTGATTAAGCTGCTCTGTGCTTTGTATTCTATGAACACACACATTTGTAATTCAGCATTTCAAATCAGGAATTACCGTAAAATGTCATTTGGTGTGCTACCTCACCTTATCTGGAATCTTGACTCAGCTTCTGAATTTCGTCAAGCCTTCAGTTTATGACATGAAGTAACTTTCCAGCTTTGTGCATTAGTTAAACAATAGTTTATTTTGAGGTAATTTTTTTTTTAAATTCAAGTTCTGAATTTGATATCTTTGAAATCAGAACAGTCTGCTCCAGTGATTTCTTGTGCTGTATTTTTTAATCACTCACCTCTTTTATTTGTATCTTGTAATTATCTTGGTCAACAACGGCAAGTGCATTACATGTTGGGTTATCATATTCATCACGTGGGGCAATCTGCAACGCGTATTCCTGTCCACTTATCAGTACCAGAGTGGAGAAGTGGGAGAGAATCTTGGTTTTGGCGGGAAACACTATTCCTGTAAATGGAGGAGAAAACAGATTTCAGATGCAGATGTGGGAGATCATTTTGATGATCGAGATAGAGATTTTGAAAAAAAAATGCAACAAAGTGACTTCCAAGTAAAACACAAGTGACCCCTATTTACTGAGGGGTTACGTTCCTAGAAAACAATCCACATCCTGATGTTCAGTAATGCCAAGCCGCGTCATCTGCACACAAGTCAAGAAATGCAGTGGAAAAAAAATTACACGTTTACTCCCACCCCCCTCCACCCCAACATCATTTCTGTGAGAATGAATTTGGTATCTAAAGTTTATGGGTAGTGCTTTGTGAATTCTGCAAAGGTGTGTCTCTGATGCCTGAATGCCTGTGATGTGTCAGTCAGCTGACTAGGGGAAACACTGTGGTTTGGTTTATTTGTAATGATTGTCCTACCTGCTATATGAGTTGACTTGGCTGGATAACACACAAAACCTGTTACTGTATCTCTGCACACATGACAATAAACAATTCAATATGAAGCATCCTACATTGATACAATCACATATGCACCTTAAACACCCAATTTGGAAAAAAGGTTTTCTACAGTACTGGTTTAGTTATTCCAGTTTACCTGTCTGCAATTCCAAGATTTTTAATCAATGGCTAATTCATAATAATTACGGTTAAGTCTATTCCAGATGTCTTAATTGCTCTATCCAGATAAGCCCTGAAATCCAAGTTTATCATCAAACTATTTCTTAAATAATTCTGATTTATTTGCAGATATTGCTGGAGATCTCTTTCAATAAAACATGATAATTTACCTTTCCAATTTTAGTCTGTGCCTTAGACCTATGCATTCATTTAAATAATATTCCACTTAACCTTTCTTCCTTCTTTTAATAAACCTCCAGTAAGATGAATTCTGGCACCTCTCTTCCCCTCAAAAAAATGTCAGCCTTCCTCTCAACTTAGAGGCCTGCCATTTGGAATCAGCCGGAATGTTCTTCCCTGCTGTGCTTAGTAATCGGGGAACAAAATGAGAAGAGAATTTTGCTTCTCTGATATACAGTCAACCAATTTGTTTAAGGGAGTCATCATCCAATTGGGCTTTTCTCAGCTTTGTTTGCAAAGATTTCAATTTCATTCATCCAATACATCTCACTTGCTTTTCCTTCATTTGTGTTATACTGTTTTGCCGAATTGTGAACTACATTGAGGAGGATTATAGTTACACGTACACATTTCAAATGGAGGTCATAGGAGGGCAGAAAGGAAATGCCTCGTCTTAGGGATCAAAGCTCGATTAGAATGTTACAACTTCACTCCACTCTGCCCTCAAATTTTGGACTATACCCAATGCTTGTATCTCTGTCTCCCTCTCAGAAGGCAATTATCTATCAACATTTATTACCCCCCCTATTGACTCCCACAGCCATTTATTTGCCTCCTCCCTTTTTTCTCCTATTGAATGTCAAAGTGGAAAACAAGCTCATAATGAACTATTTGTGAGCTTTAAGACATTACAGCATTTGTGTCTGTACGTTCATTTAGCAATAATTAACACATCACAAAGAGATCTAAACATAGAATTACATATATTAGAATGGAGACATTGTCACAGTCAAGACCAAACAACACTAAACACTAACTCCCAAATAAGCAACTAAAAACAACAGGAAGAAACAGTGAGAGAAATTAAAATAAGATTGCAAACTGTTCCTCGGTTTGAACATTTGTGGTTGACGACTGAACAAAATTGGCTCTAGCCTTCAAATGCTCTGCAATTTGATCACTGCCTCCACTGATCATGCAATTCCACTTGCTACAGAGAAGGTATAAAGCAGGGGTGGCCAGCCTTTTAATTTTTAATTTAGATATACAGCACGATAACAGGCCATTTGGCCCACGTGTCCATGCCGCCCAATTAACCCACACTCCCAGTACGTACTGCTGGGCCGAAATGGCCTCATCCTCTCCTCATACTGCCCATCCCTGTTCCCATTAAAAGCGAAAATTAGAGGGCAAGTAATTCAGATCTACTTGCGGGTAACAGCGGTGGATAACCTCCTCCCAAATATATGGTGCAAATAAACCAGGAAATGGTGGAAATATTCAGGATAAAACTGTGGAGATAAAAGGTGGATCTATTGTATTGGTGAATGGCCTTCAATTAGAATGAAGGGCATATATCTAAAACATTAACACAATGTCTTCTTCCACAAGAGCTGCTTGACCCTCCAGAACATTTCCACTATTTTCAGCAACTGCGACATTTTGCTTTTTATTACTAATTTATGCAATCCTGAGGCATTGTTCTTTGCTATCATTTTTGCTTGGTGAGATTCACTCACTTACTGAAGTCCAGGTCTGAGGCCTTCAAGTCATGCAACCTGATCCAGTACAAGATATACAGTTCAAACCTCTGCAATGGCATCAAAGATGCCAAGAGCTAGTCCCAAATCAAGCCGGAGTCCCAGATGAGCTTCACTGATACCCAGAGACCATGGCAGAGCATGCATGCCACCACAGGTACAAAACAAACAGCACACCCCTCCCTGACGAGCTCAACGCTTCATATAGGAGGCCAGTGGCATTCACCACAACCTTAGGCACACGTACCCACGGTCACTGCCACAGATATCAGATTGGCCTTCCCGAGAGTGGTCAAATGGAAAGTAACTGGCCCAGTCAGAGTTCCTGGACGTAGACCACGATAGCACAGAAACAGGCACTTTGGCCCATTTAGTCTTTGCCAAACTATTTACTGCAACCAGTCCCATCTACCTACACCCTGACTGTAGCCCTTCATACCTCTCCCATCCATGTACCTGTCCAATCTCCTCTTAAGTGTCAAAATCAAGCCTGCATCCACCACCTCTGTTGGCAGTTTGTTCCACACTCTCAACACCCTCTGAGTGAAAAGGTTCCCCAAATGTTCCCCTGAAGCATTTCACCTTTCACCCTTAACCCATGTCCTCTAGTTCTGGTTTCACCCAATCACAGTGGAAAAAGTTGGTTTGCATTTATTATATTTATACACTTCATAATTTTGTATACCTCTATCAAATCTCCCCTCATTTACCAACACTGCAGGAAATAAAGTCTTAACCTTTTCAAATTTTCACTATTTAACAGCTCTTCAAGTTCCAGAAATATATTTGTAAATTTTCTCTGAACTCTTGCAATCTTATTGATATCTTTGGAAGGATGAAGCAGGGTAGGATAGTTATGTAATTTTCTGTAGTTATGTGATTAAAACTGCACACAATACTCCAAATTTAGACTCGCCAATGACTTATACAACTTCAACACAACAATCCTGTACTCAGTACTTTGATTTATGAAGGCCAATATGCCAAAAGGTCTCTTGAGAACACAATCTACCTGTTACACTACTTTCAAAGAATTGTGTATCTGTATTCGCAGATTGATATTCTGCCGCACTCTGCAGTTTCCTACGATTTACAGTGCACATCCTACCCCGCTTCATCCTTCCAAAGTACACCACCTCACATTTCTCTGCATTAAATTCAATCAGCCATTTGACAACCCATTTTTCTAGCTGGTCCAGATCCCACTACATGCTTTGAGAGACTTCCTCGCTGTTCACAAAAACCCCTAACCTGCAAACTTGCTGATCATTATTTAGTCTATTGATATAGATGTCAAACAACAATGGACCCAGCACTGATCCTGGAGGCACACCACTAGTCACAGGCCTCCAGTCAGAAAACTAATCCTTTACTACTATTCTCTGACTTCTAATGCCTAATCCAATATATTATCTCATCTTATATACCAAGGAGGACCTTTGCAAAGACCTTACATGTTGAGATCCTGTACAGGTATCTGGTGGGAGTATACACAGATATCTTCAGTCTCTCCCTGCTACAGGCATAAGTTCTTACGGTCTTAAAGAAGACCACTATGTTAAAGAAAAACCCAAGAATTGGGGCTTAATTACTTCAGTCTCGACAAAGGGCTCAAACAAAACATTGAATGGCCATTCTATCCACAGATGCTGCCTGACCCACTGAGTCCCTCCATCTTCTTTTTGTTCACTCAAGATTTCAATATCTGCAGTTTTAGTGTTTCTGTTATTGATCACCGCTGGGTGGCTCGGTCTTGCATTATCATGAAGTGCTTCCAGAGGCTGGTCAAGGTTGACATTAACTTCAGCTTGTCCTGATCCACTTCAATTCACCCAACACAACAATAGCTGCACAGCACATGCCATCTCTGTGCCCTCCACTCAGCCCAGGAACATCTGGCATGAAGGACACCCATGTCAGGCTACCAGGAGGCAAACAAGAAAATTTGCAGATGCTGGAGTCTCGTGCATATTCATTGATGGTGCCACCATTTTAGGCCTGATTTTGAACAATGATGCAAAGCAATATAGAAAGGAGATGAAGAGTCTTGTAACCAAGCCAACAACCTCTCCTTCAATGTCAAAAAGAATAAGGAGCTGGTAGTCGACTTCTAGAAGGGTACTGGGGCATATTTCCCCATGCACATCAATGGTGCTGTGGTGGAGGTAGTAGACAGCATAGTTCTTAAGGATAAATATCTCCAACAACCAGTTCTGATCCAAGAAAACACACTTCCTTAAATACTCGAGGAAATTCAGCACGTCCCATATCCCTCAACTTTTACAGAGGTACCATCAAAAGCATTCTGTTAGGGTGCATTGTTGTGCAGAACAGGAACTGCTATCTAAGATGACAAGAAATTGCAGTGTCGAACACAGCTCAGGCCACCACATAAACCAATCTTCTCTCCATCGACTCCATCAATATTTGCGGTTGCCTCAGAACAGCAGTGAACACATTGAAGGACTCCTCTCATCCAGTTATACTCTGTTCTCCCTCCTACCGCCAGGAAGATTCACACACACCAGAAATTCAAGGATGGTTTCTTTTCCACTGTTATCAGATTCCTGAATGAACCTCGCACGACTAAAATTATGTGGCCCTTGCTCCATTCTAACTGTAATTCTGGACTTGGTATTATGTTTTATTTGCTGTATTTGTGCATGGGTTGACTTGCTAGATCAATTTGCAAAATGAACCTCTTCACTGTAATCTTGAACTGAAGGGTGTCAGACCAACAGAGACAAAACGAATAGGTAAATCTAACCCCTAACAAAAACAGACACACATTTACACCTACCAGGTTGAAATGTTTTGTAGTATGGGCTGTAGGCAACATTCAGTCCTCCGAGTTTGACAATGACTTCGTACCTTCCTGCCTTCCTCACTGTGAAGCTCACCTTCACTACATTATTGTCCTGTGCCTGAAGCACTTCTTGTGTAATAGGAACATCTAACCCAAGTTCCATGTGCGAGATATGAATCCGTAAACCCACTGGGCGATGCGCAGGGAATGGCTGCCCATTCTTATAGAACAACTATACGGGGAAATAAGAAAAAAATATTTTCTCCAGTAAATATTATAATAATACTATTTGTACTTCCTATTGATGGCAAAAAGATAAAGCAAAACAAGAAATAAGTAATATTAGTTATATTTGATACAACTTAAAAGGGATTACAAAGATTAAAACAATTTTAATTTCAGAAACCTCAACAAATCATCCATTTTAATAATGAAGATGCAATTCGTGTCCTTATCAAAGTTTCAAAGACTTTCTCGTACAGTTTAATTTTTTTAAATAAATAAAAAATCCTCTTTTAAAGTGTACCTTGGTTGTGTACTGATCGCAGCTTGTGAAAAAGATCACAAGTTCAATTACAAGCTTACCCTGAGTAAAGCAATGTACACTTGGTTCAATGTTCTCAGATGGGAGACAGTGGAGAGATGATCTGTTCCTCCCATTGTTGAGAACATCATTCTAAAACCCGTGCTCGTGGGAAAAAAATTGAAGCTTGTGCCAATTATGCATTCTGTGGCAGAGTGATTATTTGTATTTTGAACACCATTCACCGCCTGCATTTAATCAAACTACCACTTCCATAATTAAGTGAAATAGTTTTCAGATTTAAATGATGTAAGGGAATGCTTTCTGCCTTTTAATCACTCTTGCTGCACCTCATTTAGGTTGTTAAGAGCATGAGCTCCCAGTTCGACCACTGTGAAAACTCCACAAGATTTAAAAAGAAAGAGAGAATCCAGACTGCATTTTCACTTTTGCTTCACCCACATTGAATAGTTCAGTTTTTGGTCAGTGCCTTCTTGGGGAGTGCATTGACGTGCAATTAAATCGAAGCTTCGACACCATCTGATGGGTATTTTGGCCAGATGCAAGGTCTTTGAGCAAAATTATTTGCTTTGTAATTCATTCTGCAAACATGCTACATAGCTGACATGCTGCATTGTGCTCTGTCAGAATTTCCATCGATATTGTATTACCGACAACAGAGTGACTTGGGAATATATTTCGAGACGGTTAACTGCACCTCGCAGTTTTAATTTAGTCGCACATGTAGTATTTCTTTCTTTTACCAGAAAGGAACAGATCATTCAGTCCATGCTGAACACAAAACACATTATTCTACTCCTTGCAAATTCGGGTGTCTATCCAGAAGCCTCTTAAATGCTACTTTCTTGTCTGCTACTACTACCACCCCAACGGCACATTCCAGGCACTTGCCAATTTGTGTAAAAATAAAACTTATGCACACCTCCTTTAAACTTCAACCCTCCGGCCAGCTCCAATGTACACTCTCTTGTACTTGCCATTTTTACCTGAAGAAGATGATCTTTTTGGACTGTTCTAGCTTGAAGGGTTTATGGAGTTTACACTCCACGTTTCCCATATACTTTCATTTATTGTGTCTTCCTTTGTTTCATTACACTTCCCCCAATATCCTATCTTGCACCTCTTAGGATTAAATGGACTTTGACTCTTCTGTGCCCATATGCCGAAGCAATCGATACTTCCCAGTGGTTCTACAGTTTTCATCTTCACAATGAAACACAAGGTCAATGTCAGCGCAATTTCAACCTTCTTTCTTGTAACCCTTGCATTCAAGCCTAAATTATTCATATATATTGCAAAGAAAAAAAAACAAGGAGTGCTGAACCCTCTATTTTCATGGTATTTGGTTGTCAGCATCTCTGAACCAGTGGTAGGTTCGATTCCATTGTTCCCCTGGAAAGGGAAGCATTAATGACTCTCCAAAATATCACACCAACTGAGCTGGGAAATATCTCACCTCATTATTCTTGCTGGGTCAAATGCCTCAACCTCCCCTACCTTGCAGGATAGCCGGAATGCCTTCACTAAACAAACTTCAGTGATTCAAGAAAGCAGCTCAAGTACAAAACTTCATTCAAATCAAATCCCGACAAGATACACAGAAGCTATCGCTGACGAAGGATTGTACCTCATGCATATTGTTAAACTGAGGCCAAATCTGCTCCTTCCAGTGGTTCAGTTGGTGATCAGGAAATAAATGATGGTGCACTCAATGTCCTGCAGTAGTGCTCTAGATATCGCAAACACAGGTCAACTATTCACACACTGCTGTGGTGGATCTTCTAGTGCAGGTGTGTCAAACTCAAATTCACAGAGGGCCAAAATTAAAAACTTGGACTAAGTCGTGGGCCAAACTAAATATTTATTGAAAAATTTCAACAACATCTGCATGTTTTCTCTTCTTTCAACATATGTAATGTTAAACTTTTTCTTATTACAATAAATGTTTAATAATAGTTTTGGTTAAACTCTTTCCAGAAGAAGCATTAACAAATGAGAAATAAAATATTCAATAAATAATATTTCTCTATAGCCTTTAAGCTCCTTTTAAATGTATTTTTTTCACAAGTCAAAAAAATAACAACTTGCTTCAATGAAAATCCAATCTTTCAACTATGAACAGTCCAAAGTTAACCAAAGAAAATATTAATCCAAGCTTAGCTTGCTACATTGTGATTTACTCTGATGCACCTGGGTCTAAACCAGATACTTGGCATATCTTCTTAGATGCAAGTTCATCAAACTCTGGGGTCAGAGTTTGCCTCCCACCTGTCTTGAAAGATCCTGTTTTCTGTCTTTCGTTTGGCCATTTTTCGTAAGGGGTTTATTACATGTGAGTTAGGCGACAGGTCGCAGATACTAATGAAAGTAAAGAGAGGAGGTGGGGGCAATTAGCGGGCTGACGGGCCTGTGCCAATGCATTTGCAAAGCATTCTGGGATTTGTAGTATTAGCTGTGCATGCGCTATACTGGCGCTGCGGCCAGCGGGCCAGCTCTAATACATATTTGATATGATCTTGCGGGCCAAATATAATTATATCATGGGCCAAATTTGGCCCGCGGGCCTGAGTTTGACATGTGTGTTCTAGTGCAATGTTATTTGGTTAATTATGTGAACTTTTAAAAACAATTTGAAAAGAACTGACAATGTGATGTACAGCTACAAGTTCAACTCACTTTACACCATTCAAAGATAGCCCAAATCAAAGTGCAGCAGTTTCAATAGACCCAGATTCACAACTGATCTATACAGGCATATTGCATCAAAACTTTACATCTGCATATATACTTGTATTTAAAATGCCTTGGTGTTTTTTTTTCATTCACAATAACCACTTTTCATTATAGATCTCCCCATTTACATCTGTAATATAAACTATTTATTTATCATTGCTAGCTCTAATTATACCCCTCAAGTATAAAACAATAAACTTAGGTTTTCCGCCCCTTTGAAAGGAAAATTTAAAATATTATTACGCACAAGTACTCTGAAGGTCAAGATGCGCCCTACTTCTTGAGGGTCCTTCCAATCCCAGGTGATTAGGCAAGACCTTGGATCCAGATAGTTCCCACGGACGTAGTCGTAGATGGTACGGTTCCCTTGCCTTCCTCGGTTGTCATTCTGAAGAAAGTTAATTACCCGTGCCACGAGCTCGTAAAGAAACTTCACAGTAAAGAAGAAAGCAATGATGGAAACTGCAATTCCACCTGCACAAGGATAGAGAAATCGTATACCACGTTGATGATAGCTCTCTGACCATTCCTTCAGCCACATCACTTATTTTCCCTGCAACTTATTCTCACTCTCACATGCCCATAAATCTGAGATTATCCTGCCCACATCTTTCACAAGCACACCTTTGGTCATGAGGGAGGAAACCGACTTGATCATAGGGATAACATGGAAGCTCTCCTCAAAAAGACATCAACAGTGCAATATGCAAAATCCTTTTGGCAGTGAGACTTCCAACCTCAATAATCAGTATCCCATCAAACAGTGCTGTTTAAAGGAATAAGCATTCAATTTACATTCTTCTTGCCACCTCAAATGCAACCTCTTTATTTTGCCTTGACTGCAATGAAAATAGAATATCCTGGAGCTGCTCCATGATTCAAGCAGCATCTGTGGACAGAGAAGCAGAGCGAAGCCCTCTCGACAAATGCTGCCTGATTGCGGAGTTTCTCCAGCGTTTTCAGTTTGAAAAAATCATTTTCAACATCTGCTTATTTTTGCTTTTCGATTGCCTTGAATACCATGCCAGCTGAAGTCAATCATTTTCAGCTTCCTAGCCCCAGGGTTATTCTAGAGGACTGCTGAACTCAGCCACTACTCAAAGTTTGCAGCTGACACCCATGCTCAAACAGAGAAGACTCCTTTACTTTCAGCCCTGGAACAGGTAGTCTGGGCATGGGGGTACACTCCCAATATGAAAGCTTAAAATTGGCACTCCCCGAGCGGTCAGTTCATCAATCCATACAATCTCAAGCAACCAGAAAATGTACTTATCCGACATCTACCAATCCCCATAGGTGGCGAAGACTGGGGATCTTCCCTCATAGACAATGTTCCTGGGGATACTATTGCTTACCCCTCCCAAGACTACAGCATCCATTCATTTTGCACCATTCACCCAGGCAACTGGAAGTGTTGCTTGATTTACAGAGTGTCCCCTCAGACAGTGGATTTAGAGATCACATCGGTGGGGCCGATTGCCAATGGCTGTGAGAACGTGCAACACATCAGCATTGCAATAGTGGAGTTAAAGAAGAAAATCCAGAGATGTTGGAGTCAATGAGCAGGAGAACCTCAGTAGATAATGCAGCATCCATAGGAAGTAAAAAAAAAACACATTTTGGGCCTGAGCCGTTCATTTGGAATAACTTTCTTTCAACTCCATTGCCAGGTTTCCATTGACAGCTCTATGGAAGCCAGAGTTGAAGTCAGGTTATTGGGCTTAGAGCAAGCAAAATCAATTTAATCAGAAAACAGGAATATCAGAAATTTCACACAAAAAAGGGAGCTTCTTAAACTGCAGTGAATGGAGGCAATTCGCATTCCAAACATGCACACAGAATTAGTTTCAGTCACCATGCTTGATTGACAACTCTTTTAAAAAGGTCTACATTCTATCAGACAGTTCAATTGCTCAGATTTAGAAAACCTTAGAAGAAATTCAAAA
The DNA here is from genome assembly GCF_036971445.1 of Narcine bancroftii. NCBI lineage: Eukaryota > Metazoa > Chordata > Chondrichthyes > Torpediniformes > Narcinidae > Narcine > Narcine bancroftii. The sequence goes on from NC_091470.1 coordinate 23,177,974, forward strand.
TGCACTCACCAACGACGACAATCATTAGGTCTCTTCTTAAAGTGCAAAGTGTGATGCTAGAGGAAGAAAACACTGCTCCCACTGTGGGAAAGAGTCAAAATTAATGACACTAAATTGAGAAAATATGAAAAGTAGAATTTATTTTTAAATAAACCACTAAATTCTCACCTACCCATGGACCACTTTCAAATTCTGTGCCTTTGTGCTCAGTTGTGAACAAACTCAACTTTGTGCTCCCACTCCTGGTGCCCCTTGAAAGGTGTTGGGCCTTCCCACCAAACCTGTGCCAATCACCATGGAAGTAGCCCAGTTTGAGTACTATCTGTGACTCGCCGCCCAGCTGGAGGAGATCCGTCAGGTTGCTGTACCCTTGCGATTTCAACCTGTATGGAGAAACGGATAGTCAATGAACGTCCACGACAATGTGTCTGACATCAGATATAGAGTTATGGTCAGAGCACATACATGACATCTCATACAGGAGAGGCAGATTTACCACTTATTGGTTGTGCAAAAAAAATCTTTACACATGTAAACAAATGAAGAAATGTATACAGAGAAGGAAAAAAAAAAACACAATAAAGTGCAAAAGTAAGAGTTCTTAAATGAGTTCTTGATGGTGGATAGGTAGCTGTTCCTGAACCCAGTGGAGCGAGACTTGTGGCACCTCTAACCCTTTCCTGATGGTAGCAGTGAGAACAGAGCATGTGCTGAGTGGTGTGGATCCCTGATGATTGCTGCTACTCTCCGACTCCAGCATCCCTGTAGATGTTCTCATCGGTGGAGGGATTTGCCTGTGACGTCCTGGGCTGTATCCACCACTGTTTCCAGGGGTATTGTTGTCCCCATACCAGATCATGATGCAACCAGTCAGTACACTTTCCACCATACATATGTGGAAATTTGCCAAGGTTTCTGATGTCATAACAAACTTCTGCAAACTCCAGAGGAAACAGAGGCGCCGACGTGCTTTCTTAATGATCTAGAATGATTTGGAAAGGAAACCATTTAAGAGCATCGAGTGAGAACGTAGAGGATAAATGCAACAAAACCATCTCAAAACCTAATGCATTTATTATAAACTGTGGGCGCAATGGGTTGAGAAGGTGGTAGGAAATTAGGGCACATTTTCTCAATGTGTTGACGGCGGCTCCAGCTTTTAAATAAGGAAAAGGATGAACAACAGAGATGTAATAAAAAAGAACTATTACACAAAAAAGAGTAAAAAGTAAATTGCAAAACAATGAGCTAACCTAATTTTAGGAAAAGTTTTATTCAGTCTCGAGACACTGATAAACTGCCCAATTGTAAAACACGAAAGTGCACACACCATGGTTGAAGTAAAAACACAACGCTCGAGAAATAATTGTGCTACTATACCATTCAAGAGGCAAATGGGTAAACGGTTTCAAAGCAGACAGAAACAAAACAGAACTGTTTGAAAGCAGAAAATTAGAACAGAAAAGTCATTTTTTGCAGCCAAATAAATATACCTGCATTCTCAATCTACATGGAATAATGCTCATGGATACTAGAGCCTTGGGGAGGCCCTTTAGTCATCTGATAGACTGAACAAGTCTTGGAGAAAAGCTGTCATATGGAAAGAAAACCCATCTGAAAATGTTTATGGATTGGGAAGGAGGAGATTGAGGGTGAGGCAACAGGAGGGAAAAAAAAGTTATAAAACAACATTGCCCTTTTCCCTTTCTCCCAAGCATTGCCTGCTTCAATTTTATAACTAAAAAGCCATATAAACAGTATTTCTAAAATACGATTTCTATTTAATTATTAATCTTTTACACTTACTTTGACTCTTCAATATCCTTGGATGACGGAGAGAAAAAAATTGCCATCTATTTAGTCTCTCTAAATTGGTCAAGATAAGGCCACCTGATCAAATTGCTTCAACCTTCACTGTTCCAGCTTCACAAGTTTAAGTTCAAATTCATTATTATCATACAATTGTACAAGCTCTTTGTTCCTCGGTGTAAAAACATGCAAACTATATATAAACACAGAATATGAAGTACATACTTTAAAATATTTATTTATTTTTTGATAAATAGAGTCTCGGAGGGACTCTATGCTCACCCCCCTATAGTGTTTCTGCAAACCTTTTTTGGATCTTCACATCTTCTTTAAGAGAGGTAAGAAAAGAGTGGAGGAAGGATAGTGGTGATCTCTGAATAGAAGATCCACTTCAGAGACTTGACCCTCACTCAGTGGCTTACCATTCCTACCTTGAAATGTTCTGCAATGAAGTACTACATTAGAGTTATCACTGGGACTCGAATTGAATGGATAAATTGACAGCAAACTGCTGTACAAAGCACTTTCTGTGGACTTAATGGAAGGTAATTGGAGCATCTGCAATCAGTTTCAGAGTGGCCAAGTCAAGTCTGTCATTAACAGAGTCCTTTAAATCATAATGAAGTAAGTGAACTTGTTTCTATGCAAAAATAGTGGTTTGTGAAGCTTCCATTTGTGTCACACAGGCTGAAATTCACATTGCAGGGTGAACGTCACCATTAGATGCACGGTGGAAAACATCAGATGTGTGAATATAGTTGCAAATTACCGGTAAGTGCCTTGACCCATTTCACGATTGAAACAATTTTATCTGAAAATGATCATCAACAAGATTTAGACTGGGTAAAATTATTTTGGACATCATGTTAAAAGAGAAAACACAACATGGTCCAACTTTAAAAAAAACCAGATATTCCACTGTAATAGATCAAGTGCAGCACCAGATAAAACTTCCTTTGTTAATATTAAACAATATATTTTAAACTTTAAAAGGGACTAACAATTAGTTGGAAGGAAATTGCTCATTCAAGTACTCTCTTATCAGTTACCACATAGCCCAAATGCACTCTGTTGCACAGTACCGCTTGCACCTGAATCCAGCATAAGAGCACTCTTCTAAATCATTAATGTGCAGACATACGAAATAGGAGCATCAGATACATCAGATCCTTGGAGCAGCCCAGCCTTAAGTGCAACTGACCGAACTGCAATCACAACTCTGCGTTCCTGCTTATGTACTGCAATAAGTGCTTAGAATGAGGAATAAGACCGTAGATGGCTGGCATGCTTCACTGACCAATGAGCTGAACACCTTCTATGCCCCCTTCGAGGAGAACCCAATAGTGCCTATGAGACTCTCTTCGAAGGCTGAGGACCCGGTCTTTGAGGCCGACGTCAGAACATCATTGAAGAGGACCTGACGGCGTACCTGGCAGGGTATTGAGAATCTATGCCAACTAGCCGGAGGGTTCACGGACATTTTCAACCTCCTTTTGCTGCAGTCAGAGGTTCTCACCTACTTCAAAAGGGCATCAATCATCCTGGTACCCAAGAAGAGTAGAGTGAACTGCCTCAATGAATATTGCCCAATAGCACTAACATCTACTGTTTTGAAATACTTAGGAGGTTGGTCATGGCCAGAATTAACACATACCTAAGAAAAGGTTTGGACCCACCATAATTCACCCATCATCGCAATCGCTCCACAGCGGATACAATATCACTGGCCCTCCACTCAGCTCTGGATCACCTTGAAAGGAGCAACTCAAATATGATTGCTCTTTATAGATGACAGCTCAGCATTATTCCCAGAGCTTCTGCACCCACCTCTGCAACTGTATCCTCAACTTCCTCATCGGAAGACCACAAAATCAGTATGAATTGGAAACAATGTCTCCTCCTCACGATCAACACAGGCACACCACAAGAATACATACGTAATTCACTGCTCTACTCACTGTATGCCCATGACTGCCATGTATAGAAGTGAATATTGAGACCCTTGGGAGCTTTATGAGACTCAGTGTATGTGGTGGGGGGTGAAAGATTAAAGCAGTGCTACGTGTTTGTGCCATTCTCACACTGGCAGCAACTGGGACGCGAGAAAAGAGAAGAAAGATGTAGTTTTGCGGAGTTTGAAGAATTATAAACTGTCTTGTTCTAAAAACAGTTTTTAACCTTGTATTATAAGGCTGCACCATTTCATCAGATGCAAGGATCGACAATGAGACAGACAACAGACTCGCCAAGGCAAATAGCGCCTTTGGAAGACTACACAAAAGAGTCTGGAAAAACAACCAACTGAAAAACCTCACAAAGATAAGCGTATACAGAGCCGTTGTCATACCCACACTCCTGTTCGGCTCCGAATCATGGGACCTCTACCGGCACCACCTACGGCTCCTAGAACGCTTCCACCAGCGTTGTCTCCGCTCCATCCTCAACATCCATTGGAGCGCTTTCATCCCTAACGTCGAAGTACTCGAGATGGCAGAGGTCGACAGCATCGAGTCCATGCTGCTGAAGATCCAGCTGCGCTGGATGGGTCACGTCTCCAGAATGGAGGACCATCGCCTTCCCAAGATCGTGTTATATGGCGAGCTCTCCACTGGCCACCGTGACAGAGGTGCACCAAAGAAAAGGTACAAGGACTGCCTAAAGAAATCTCTTGGTGCCTGCCACATTGACCACTGCCAGTGGGCTGATAACGCCTCAAACCGTGCATCTTGGCGCCTCACAGTTTGGCGGGCAGCAACCTCCTTTGAAGAAGACCGCAGAGCCCACCTCACTGACAAAAGGCAAAGGAGGAAAAACCCAACACCCAACCCCAACCCACCAATTTTCCCCTGCAGCCGCTGCAACCGTGTCTGCCTGTCCCGCATCGGACTTGTCAGCCATAAACGAGCCTGCAGCTGACGTGGACTTTTTACCCCCTCCATAAATCTTCGTCCGCGAAGCCAAGCCAAAGATAAGGTGTAGGGCCGCAGATTTTGGCGGGTTTGGGGAGGGGGTTGGGGGGAGAGAGAGGAGTGCCTACATGTATCCTTTATTTTGAGATCACGGGAGTTTGTGACTGATGTAAAACTTGCTTGAATGTGTAAATACTTGATACATTCCTTTGATGGATGAAACCCTATGAGTGTGATAGCAGGAGAGGGCTCTTCCCATTAGCTGCTACATAATAAAGAGTTAACAAAGAGATTTCTGAGTGCTGTGCTTGATTGCATCAGGAGTGAGAGAAACTCACAACAACTGTGTGGCCAGGCACAATTCCAATGCTATGTACAAGTTTGCCGATGACACCACAACTGTTAGCAGAATCAAAAACGGCAATGAGGAAGCGCACAGGAGGGAGAAAGATCAGCTCGTTGAGTTGGTGTCACACCAAAAACCTTGCACTCAATGTCACCAACACCAAGGAAATGATTGAGGACTTCAGGAGGAAGACAGGAGAACATGATCCTGCCCTCTTCTTGGGCTCAGTAGTGGAGAGGGTTAAGAACTTCAAACTCCTTGGTGTCAACATCTTCAAGAATCCATCCTGGAGCCTCTTAAGGTGGCTCGCTGTGGCTATACTTTGTGAAGAGTTTGAGAAGATTTAGTATGTCACCGAAGACTCTTGTAAACTTCTACAGGTGTACCTTGGAAAGCATTGTGGCTGGTTGCATCGCTGCCTGGCATGGAGGAGCCAACTCTCAGAACAAGAATAAACTCCAGAAGGTTATTAACTTGGCCTGCAACATCAAAGGCACCGGACTTCACTTGATCCAGGACACCGACAAGGGCGGCACGGTTGGCATAGCAATTAGTGCAACGGCAGCGATCGGGACTGGGTTTCGAATCCCACACTGTCTGAAAGGAGTTTGTACTTTGTCCAAGTGGATTTTCCCCGTGGAAAATTTTTCCAATTTCCTCCCACCGCTCACAATATACCAGGGGTGTAGGTTAATTGGGTATAAAATTGGGCCAAAATGGCCTGGTACTGCACTGTATATCTAAATTTAAAATTTAAATTTAAGAAAACAGCCTCTATCCTCAATCACCCCACCATGCAGACTACTATAGGAGCCTAAAGACCAGCTCTCAGCAGCACAAGGACAATTTCTTCCCCGCTTCCTTCAAATTCAAAGACCGTGCCTTACTTTGACTTTTCGTTATTTATTTTTGCAAAGTGGCTTATGTGAATGTTTGCACGACGCTGCTGCCACAAAACAACAAACTTTGTGACATGTTCATGACAATCAATTCTGATTCTGAGAGTCTGTCCACTCAGGTTCCACTGCCCTTTGAGGAAGAAAGTTCTAAACACTCGGGGGAAAAAAATGCTTTTTATCTCATTTGTAAATAGAAAAGCGTTTTTGTTTTTAAATGCAGTTCAAGAATCACCTGAAAGAAAGGAGGAGTCACGTGATGGAGTAGTGGCCGGACGGTGAACTCCAGCCCTCTCCAGAAAAGTCGGGAAAAACAAGAGAAAACACAAAGGCACAGAAATAAAAGTTACAGAAAAGTGAGTATAAAGGTGGAAAGAAGATGGCGACAAAAAAAGAAAAGTCGAAAGCAACGGTAAGAAGAGAGGAAGAGAAGACAAAGGAGGAAAAAGGTGAAGGCCTTACCTGTCCGAAGAGGCCCGCTGCGGAGAGAGAAACCCGCTCCCTCAGGTCGGTAAATAATGGACTACAAAAATGGCTCGCAGAGCCGAACAAAAGTGCGCAAACGCGCATGCGCGAAGTTTCGCGCATGCGCGATGCGAATGAAAAAAAACACACCGACGGGAGGGGGGACCAGCTGGGGAGTCGATCTCCACAGCCGGCAACGACAGCTGCAGAACACCTGCAGCAAGAAGAGACCACAGAAGACAATAGAAACAAGATAGAAGAGGAGGAAAGGGCAACAAAGAAACAACAGATGGTCAACTCAGAGGAAGAAGAAGAGGAAGAGTATGGTGAAATAGAAGAAGAAAAGAGAGGCAAGGTAAAGGATATACTTGCTCTTATTAGAGGATACATGGAATCATTTAAAGAATGGCAAACACAGGAATTTAAGGATTTAAGAAAAAGAATAAACAACACAGAGGAGAAAATAATTAAAATGGATATGACCTTAACAGAAATGGGAAAAAAAATGGACAAGATGGAAGAGCGGGCAGTAGCAGCAGAAATGGAGGTAGAAGACTTAAAAAAGAAATTGGAGAAATCTAATAAAAAAACTAAAGAGACACAAGAACTACTAGCTCAAAAAATAGATACAATGGAAAACCATAACAGAAGAAATAACATAAAGATAGTGGGCCTTAAGGAAGATGAAGAAGGCAAGAATATGAGGGAGTTTATAAAAGAGTGGATCCCTAAGACCCTAGGATGTCCAGAACTACAGCATGAAATGGAAATAGAAAGGGCACATGGCCTCTAAACCACAACCACAACAAAAACCAAGATCTATTGTAGTAAAATTCCTAAGATATACTACAAGAGAAAAGGTACTGGAGAAGACAATGGAAAAAGTAAGAGAGGGCAACAAACCACTGGAGTATAAAGGGCAAAAAATCTTCATTTATCCAGATATAAGTTTTGAACTCCTAAAGAAGAGAAAAGAGTTCAATACAGCAAAGGCGATTTTATGGAAGAAAGGGTATAAATTTATACTAAAGCATCCAGCGGTATTGAAAATATTTATTCCAGGACAGCAAAACAGACTATTCTCGGATCCAGAAGAAGCACGAAAATTTGCAGAACAATTACAAAAATAGACTGAGGGAAGAAGACGGGTAATGAGAGTAAAAATGATCACGATTGATATGTATGCAGGTAAAGAGGTATAAGAGTGAATAGAGACAATGAGCATACATGAATGTATCTGTACTTAGAGGAAAATATAGATAGTATAGACAAGAATTAATAAGGGAAGGTAATGGAATAGAGAGAATAAGGAGGGAATTAAAAGAGGGACCTTTGTGACATATGAAAAGTGAAATCTTTTCTGGGGGAGGCGGGGTGGGGGGAAATAGCGGTCACTGCACAATCAGTTGACGCTTGCGAGTGGATTCGCAAATCCAAATGGAGAGGGGAGATGTGGTTGTCCGACAAGGGATAAAGGACAACTCAGGAGGTGAAGGGGAGATTGGGGATAAATAAGATAGAAATAGGAGAATAAGGAAAATGTTAGATGTTGTAGGAATGTTGTCTTATGAAGAGTTGAAAATAAGAAAACAGAAATGGAAAAGGAGGAAAGGTAATGATGGAAAAACGGAAAGAGAAGATAAACAAAATATAAAAGGGCTACGCTGAACTATATGTCTTTAAATATTAATGGAATACATAACCAAATTAAAAGGAAGAAACTACCAAATTTAAATGAATAAATGTATTCCATTAGAAAAAAAAATAACATATTGGTTAAGAAATAATATTGAAATATTCGAACAAGTATAGGAGCCTTACATTAAATACAATAGCGAAAACCTACCGGGGACAAACATTACCTAAGTTGATAGAAGGAGAAGGAAAGAAAAGAATGGACTCAGTAGAATTTCTGGTGTAATTTTGTTGAATGACAACATTGTCTGACTGGATTAATGCAACCTAGATTGTATACCTAAAATGGATGAGAGGGGGGGGTGGGGGGGTGGTTTGGGAGGAAAGGGGGGGGGGGAGAAAAAGTCACTGTATATGTGTGAAAAGAAATAGTGTATATCATGGCTAATGTGATTTATGGTGTGAAAAATAAAAAAATTTAAAAAAAAAAAAAAAAAAAAAAAAAGAATCACCTGAAAGAAAAATAACCATCACCACATCCACCCCCATCAAGAAACCTCAGGGTCTTATATTCAAAATAAATTTTTGCCACTCTTCTAAACTCAAGTGCATACATCCCTAACCTGTCTCGGGATTAGTCCAGTTAACATTTCTGACAATGCTAATTTTTACAAAAGGTGGCATTTTACGGTGATTAAAATGAACTTATTTGTTTTTCCAAAAAGTAAAAGCAGAAACAGCCCTGTGATGTGATGAAAAATTGTAATTATTCATTTATTTAAAAAACTGAAGTTGGATAGTGGAATTTACTTTGAGGTTCAAATTTGGATTCATCATAACATCTGTCCATCTTATTTGGGAGAAGTTGCTGGATTAATTCCAGATTGCTAGGAGAAATACAAACATATTGAGTCTGGCAGATGGAGAAAATGACAGAACCATCACCAAACTTTGCTTCTTGTTGGTTGCAATTGAGATAAATATTTGACTCAATTTATAGATCTGCATTTATTTCTAGCTGGTATGGCATTTTTCAACTACTGTATAACAGTAACATCCATTTAATAAAGGAAAGAAATTCCACAATGTGATCCTCTTTTTAAGACATACATGTGGTAGGAATGTTCTAAACTCTGCATGTACTCCTGCAGGGCTAACTCCTTTACCAGCTGGCATTGGGCTGCTTTCATCTCCTAATCACTGTGGGCTGCTGGAGTCTGACATGGGGAAACAGGTATCGGAACTGGGATCCGATAGGGTGTTACAGACAAGAAGAGCTTGCAAAGGGCCTCGTGTGATGAAGGCTTCCTAGTCTTATCAGAGGTTGGATCTGGAGCATGGGTTGCCAGTGGAGTGAACAGGGGTCTGTACGGCTGCGAAGGCTGCAGGTGAATCCACGAACACTCAGCGACTATGAAGAGACTCTCTTTTGCTTCTCTTTCTCTTATTGCAAGTGGCACTGGGCATTACTAAAGGTGACTTTTTATATAATCATATAACAATTACAGCATGGAAACAGGCCAATTTGGCCCTTCTCGTCCGCACTGATCCAAGTATCCTCCTCTAATCCCACTTACCAGTACCCTGCCCATATCCCTCTAACCCCCTCCCATCCATATTCTCATCCAACTCTTTCTTAAATAACAAAATTGACGCTGCCTCCACCACCTTACCCGGAAGCCCATTCCACACAGTAACCACTCTCTGAGTAAAGAAGTTCCCCCGCATGTTACTCCTAAACCTTTGCCCGTCAACTCTCAACCCATGACCTCTCATATCCATCTCTCCTACTCTCAATGGGGAAAGCCTTTCCACATCTATCTATCCCTCTCATTATCTTAAACACCTCTCAGCCTTCTACGTTCCAAGGAATAAAGACCTAATTTGCTCAATCTCTCCTTGTATTTCAGATGCTGAAACCCAGGCAACATTTTTGTAAATCTTCTCTGCACTCTCTCTATCTTCTTAATATCCTTCCTATAAATCGGTGACCAGAACTGCACACAGTACTTTAAATTTGGCCTCACCAATGCTTTGTACAGTTTCATCATTACTTCCCAACTCCTATATTCTATGTTCTGATTTATATAGGCAAGCATACTAAAGGCCTTCTTCACCACCCTATCCACATGCGCTCCTACCTTCAGGGAACAATGCACCATTATTCCTAGATCTTTCTGCTCCACTGTATTCTTCAACACCCTCCCATTTACCACACATGTCTTGCTGTGATTATTCTTTCCAAAATGAAGCACCTCACACTTATCAGCATTAACTCCATCTGCCATCTTTCAGCCCACTCCTCTAAGCAGTTTAAATCCCTCTACAATCTTTGAAAACCATCTTCATCATCCACAATTCCTCCTATTTTAGTATCATCTGCATATTTACTAATCCAATTTACTGCCCGATCCTCCAGATCATTAATATAGATGAGAAAGAGCAACGGTCCCAATACCGAACCCCGAGGTACACCGCTTGTCACCGGCCTCCATCCTGACAAACAATTATCTATTACTACTCTCTGGCTCCTTCCTTCCAGCCACTGTTGAATCCATTTGACTATCTCCAAATTAATACCCAAGGAGTTAGCCTTCCTAACTAACCTCCCATGCGGAACCTTATCGAAGGCCTTACTGAAGTCCATATAGACAACATCCACTGCTCTACCCTCATCAACATTCCTAGTCACCTCTTCAAAAAATTAAACAAGATTGGTCAAACATGACCTTCCATGCACAAATCCGTGTTGAGTGTCCCTGATCAGACCCTGTCCCTCCATATACTTATATATACTATCTCTAAGGATGCTTTCCACCAATTTACCTACCACAGACGTCAATCTGACAGGCCGATAATTGCTAGGTTTGATCCTCGAACCCTGTTTAAACAAAGGAATCACATGCGCAACACGCCAATCCTCCGGCACTATACCCATCTAATGACATTTGAAAAATCACTGCCAGAGCCTCCGCTATTTCCTCACTAACTTCTCTCAAGGTCCTGGGGAAAATCCTGTCAGGACCTGGAGTGTTATCCACCTTTATATGTTTCAAAAGCTCCAGTACTACCTCTTTCTTAAACACTATAGTCTCCATATTTATGCCCTTTGCTTCCTTTACCTGGCACAGTTCAATATCCTTCTCCTCAGTAAACACTGAGGAAAAGAAATTGTTCAAGACCTCCCCCATCTCATTTGGCTCCACACACATTTGTCCTTTCTGATTCTCTATTGGACCAATTTTATCTCTCACTTTCCTTTTGCTATTTACATATTTGTAGAAACCCTTTGGATATATTTTCACCCTGCTTACTATAGCCACCTCGTACCTTCTTTTAGCTTTTCTAATTTATTTCTTAAGATTCTTTTTACATTCAATATAGTACCCAAACATCTTTCTTTCCCTGTTTCTTATATTTATTGTAGTACTCCCTCTTTTTTCGAACCAAGTTTCCAATATCCCTGGAAAACCATGGCTCTCTCAAACTTTTGACCTTACCTTTCAACCTAAAAGGTATATAAAGATTATGTACTCTTAAAATCTCTCCTTTAAAAGACCCTCCATTTCTCTATTACATCCTTCCCAGAAAAGAAATGGTCCCAATCCACCCCTAATAAATCCTTTCGCAAACCTAGTTTTTCCCCACTCAAAAACCTCAACTCTGGGCCCAGACCTATCCTTTTCCATAATTACCTTGAAGCTAATGGCACCATGACAGACTTTATGACAGATCAAAGGAAATTTTTTTTTTATTTTTTATTTTTCACACCATAAACCACATTGATCAAGATACATACATTTTCCTTTTCAAATATATAGTGTCGTTTTCTCCCCCCCCCGTCTTCCCATCCCACCCTCCCTACCTCCCCTCCCATTCATTTAAAATACAGCATCTAAGATACATTAAACCAGTCAAACAATGTTGTCACTTAATAAAAATAAACAAGAAGTTTCACTGAGTCAATTCTTTTTATTTCCTTCTCCTTCTGTCATTTTAGGTGGCAGATGTCCCCAGTAGGTTTTTTCTATTGTGTTTCATGTATGGCTCCCATATTTGTTCAAATATTACAATATTATTTCTTAAATTATATGTTATTTTTTCTAATGGAATACATTTATTCATTTCTATATACCATTGTTGTATTTTCAAGTTATCTTCTAATTTCCAGGCTGACATAATACATTTTTTTGCTACGGCTAGGGCTATCCTAACAAATATTTTTTGTGCACCATCCAAATCAAGTCCAAATTCTTTGTTTTTTATGTTACTTAGGAGGAAGATCTCTGGGTTTTTTGGTATATTGCTTTCTGTAATTTTATTTAATATCTGGTTTAGATCTTCCCAAAATGTTTTCACTTTCTCACACGTCCAGATTACATGAATTGTTGTTCCCATTTCTTTTTTACAACGAAAACATCTGTTAGATACTGTTGGGTCCCATTTATTTAACTTTTGAGGTGTAATGTATAGCCTGTGTATCCAGTTATATTGTATCATACTTAACCTCGTATTTATTGTATCTCTCATAGTTCCTGAGCATAACTTCTCCCATATTTCCTTCTTTATCTTTATGTTTAGATCTTGTTCCCATTTTTGTTTAGTTTTACCATTTGTTTCCTCATTCTCCTTTTCTTGCAGTTTAATATACATATTTGTTATAAATCTTTTGATTATCATTGTATCTGTAATCACATATTCAAAGTTACTTCCCTCTGGTAACCTCAGACTGCGTCCCAATTTGTCCTTCAAGTAGGATTTCAGTTGGTAGTATGCCAACACTGTATCTTGAGTTATATTATATTTATCCTTAATTTGTTCAAAGGATAGTAATTTATTTCCTGAAAAACAATTTTCTATTCTTTTGATCCCTTTTCTCTCCCATTCTCTAAAGGAAAGGTAAAAGGGATTAACTGATTTTGCGTCAGTAATAGTTTTGGTAATTGGTAATTTGTTTTATTCCTTTCTACATCTTCTTCCAAATATTGAGCAGATGATGTAATACTGGAGAATTCCTACATTGTACCAATTTTTCATCCCATTTATATAATATATGTTCAGGTATCTTTTCCCCTATTTTATCTAGTTCTAATCTAGTCCAATCTGGCTTTTCCCTTGTTTGATAAAAATCTGATAGGTATCTTAATTGTGCGGCTCTATAATAATTTTTAAAGTTTGGCAGTTGTAAGCCTCCTTGTTTATACCATTCTGTTAATTTATCTAGTGCTATCCTCGGTTTCCCCCCTTTCCATAAAAATTTCCTTATTATTTTCTTTAACTCCTTGAAGAATTTCTCTGTCAAGTGTATTGGCAATGTCTGAAATAGGTATTGTATACTTGGGAAAATGTTCATTTTAATAGAGTTTATCCTTCCTATTAGTGTTAGTGGTAAGTCTTTCCAATGCTCTAAGTCATCCTGTAATTTTTTCATTAGTGGATAATAATTGAGTTTATATAGATGGCCGAGGTTTTTATTTATTTGTATACCTAGGTATCGTATTGCTTGCATTTGCCATCTAAATGGTGATTCTTTCTTAAATTTTGAGAAATCTGTATTATTCATTGGCATTGCTTCACTTTTATTTGCATTAATCTTGTAACCCAACACTTCTCCATATTCCTTCAATTTCATTATGTAATTCTTTTATTGATAATTCTGGTTCTGTTAAGTATACTATAACGTCATCTGCAAATAAACTGATTTTACATTCCTTTTCTTTTATTTTATTTTCTGTTCTTATCAATTCTGCTAGTGGTTCTATAGCTAACGCGAACAATGAGGGTGATAGGGGGCGTGGCAAGATGGCATAAGGATCAGACGTGCCTTCCAGTCCTCTCCTGACTCTTTCTTATTGTTTTGTCTAGAAATGCCCATTAAAATTCTTTAAAAGTTTAGATCATTTCAGTGCTGTTAATTTAACATGATGGTACAATTGGTGGAAAAGAGCAAAAAAAAAACAACAACAGATCATCAAAAAACTACATTTTCCAAAAGTTCAAGTTTTGGAGCCTACCTACAGAAAAGACACCGGGACTCAGCGTGAAATGGATCCCAGGAGAGAGGTACAGTGTTCGGATGTAGAGTTCTATGTTACATCGGTAGAGCCCCCTAAAGAGGGCGCCAAACAGCCTTTAGAACAAAGAGTTACTCAAAGGCATTTGTCAACTGTAGAGATGGCGCTGCAAACTGCATTTTTTGAGATAGAAGAACCTATACAACTTGATGTACTGGGAGAACGTAATACATTATGGACTGGGGAAAACCCTGGCCAGCGTCCTCCAGTCATTGCTGGAGAGGCTGTGGCTGGGGTTTCCACACGCAGTCATACTACAAGGAAGGCAACCAGAATGAAGGAAGGAACAGAAGATCCTTTGGTTATGCAGAAGAAGCAGGAATCTGTTGAGCCAAAATCTCTTCCAATTGAAAAGATTTTAGTGAATCTTGAATCTAAATTATCTTATACAATGCAGGGATTATCCAAGATTATGACTGAACTTGGTACTAGGTTTAATACTCTGGTGAAAATACATTCTCAACAGATGGCTGAGTTTGGAGCTTTTAAGCTTGAAGTGAGAGATAAATTTAATTCGTGTGAAGAAGATATAGACGAAATACAGGATCAAGTTTTTGATGTGATCAAAATGGTCGAAGACTTACAAACTCAAAATAAAAATTTGGTGAAAAAGATTGATTATTTGGAAAACCAATCCAGACGGAACAATATAAAGATTATTGGTTTGCCGGAAGGTATGGAGGGACCAGACCCAAGAAAATTGTTTACTGAATGGATTCCGCAGGTGCTGGGTCAAGAACATTTTCCGGAAGGTATAATACTGGAACGTGCTCACAGAGCCTTGCGTAGAAGACCTATTTCAGGTCAAAGTCCAAGACCTGTTTTGGTTCGTTGCTTACGACAGAGAAATAATTTTACGAGTGGCTATCAGAAATGTACAACAGAGAAAATCACCCTTGATGATTCAAAATAATCGAGTTTTCTTCTACGTGGATTTGAGTCAAGAAGTTATGTTCCAACGACGGAAAAGCAATCGAGTTGTTGTGGAAGAAAGGTTACAAGGCAACCTTTAGATATCCAGCTGTTTTGAAGGTTTTCCAAGATGGTTGCCAACCAAAGTTCTTTGATTCTCCAAAGGAAGCTATAGCATTTGCTCAAGAGCTGCCAATTACTCAGTTTCAACAGAGACATAATCCGCCGCGATCTCTAAGGAGACAAGAGTTGGAAGAAAAGAGCCGTGCTCCAAGAAAGAATGGTTGTAATGGTGACTCGGCAGTTGGAGCTGATTAAAAGAAGAGTTGTCCTTTTTTTTTCTAATATTTTTTTTTAAAAAAAGGGATATTAAATAATGATGATGTTAGTTTAAGATGAAGTGAGAGTTGGGGGAGAGAATTGGATAGGCTCTATTTCCTGAAAGTCATCTGCTACGTGTGAGTTATCTCACACCCATTTTTTTTTGGGAGTTACCGCATTGCGCGGTTTAGATGGGAGGGGGTATTTTTAACCTCCTACCCGTTTTTTTTTCCTTTTTTTTGTATTATTAGATTAAAAAGTGAAGGGTTTTTTTTCTTTTGTTTAAATACAAAAAAAAACATAAGAAACTATTTGATTGTTTAAAAAACTAAAAATTGATGTGGTTTTTTTTGTAAAGTTTATTCAGTAGATAAGGAATATCTGAAATTTAAATGTGAATGGGATGGATAAGTTTTTTTAAATATTTTTTCTTTAACTTTAAGGTGAAAGGAGTGGTAATTCTGGTGTATATTATTTTGCTATTTTAGTATTAGAACGAAGGGAATAATGGTGAAAGTTATAAATTGAATTGTACAATTCTTAATGAGGCTTGAATTTTGTTTGTGGTTTATGCTCCATTTGTTGAAGATATAGATTTCGTTGTAGATGTGTTTTTATTATTTGGATATCTGAATTTTAACGTAATGATTGGGGATATTTAAATGTGGTATTGGAGCTTTTATTGGATAACTATTCAAGAGTAAAAGGGAAAAATGGTGGAAGAGTACTAAAATTGAATTGTACAATACTTAATGAGGTTTGAATTTTGTTTTAAGATAGTGGTTTATGTGACTAATATGATGATAGATGTGAAGTTAGTTGATATTTGGTGAAGGTTTATCTCTATAGAGAAAGTTTTTTTTTCATCTTTTTTTCATGCTACAATTTTTTTTAAGAATTGATTATTGTTTAAGAATTTTTGATAGATAATGTTACTAACTTTACTAATTTTTAATATTAAGTTTGAGTTAAATATATGTTTCATCTTAACTCCGTTTGTTAAATATATGCATTTAAGTTTGATTTAAATATGTTTTTTAAGTCTGATATATTAGTATTAATTACTTTTCTTTTTGTTAGTATTTTAATCGGTTATGTTTTTGTTTTTTTTTGTAAGTGGGTTTTTTTCTCACATATATTATTAACTTTATTAATTCTTCACTCTTTATTTTAGGGGAAAGGGGGGATTGGACTAATTTGAGTTGGGTTATTAACGTGTAATAATTATTGGGGAGGGTATAGTTTATTTAGATTACTGATACTGTATTGTAATTTTATTATTTTATTCTTAATTTTTTTTTAATGTAATCCTATATGTTATTCATGTTATAAAATCTTAAATAAAGTTTAAAAAAAAACAATAAGGGTGATAGTGGGCATCCCTGCCTTGTTGATCTGCGTAAGTTAAATTGCTTTGATATATATCCATTTACTGTCACTTTCGCCAATGGCCCCTTATATAATGCTTTAATCCAATTAATAAACTTCTCTGGTAAACTGAATTTTTGTAATACTTTGAATAAATAATTCCATTCTACTCTGTCAAAGGCCTTCTCTGTGTCTAAAGCAACTGCTACTGTTGGAGCTTTACTCCCTTCTACTGCATGAATTAAGTTAATAAATTTACAAATATTGTCTGTTGTTCGTCTTTTTTTAATATATCCAGTTTGGTCTAGATTTACTATTTTAGGTACATAGTCGGCTAATCTGTTTGCTAATAGTTTAGCTATTATCTTATAATCCGTGTTAAGTAAAGATATTGGTCTATATGACGCTGGTGCGAGTGGATCTTTCCCTGTCTTTGGTATTACTGTAATTATTGCTGTTTTGCATGAATCTGGTAAGCTTTGTGTTTTGTCAATCTGGTTGATTACTTCCAGGAGGGGAGGAATTAATAAATCTTTAAATGTTTTATAGAATTCTATTGGAAATCCATCCTCTCCTGGTGTTTTATTATTTGGTAGTTTTTTTATTATCTCTTGTATTTCTACTATTTCAAATGGTTCTGTTAATTTATTTTGTTCCTCTATTTGTAATTTTGGTAGTTCAATTTTAGTTAAAAATTCATCTATTTTGTCTTCTTTCCCTTCGTTTTCAGTTTGGTATAATTGTTCATAGAATTCTCTGAAGTTTTCATTAATCTCTGTTGGATTATATGTGATTTGTTTGTCTTTTTTCCTTGATGCCAATTCCATTCTCTTAGTTTGTTCTGTCTTAAGCTGCCATGCTAGAATTTTGTGCGTTTTTTCACCTAGTTCATAATATTTCTGTTTTGTCTTCATTATGTTCTTCTCCACCTTATATGTTTGTAGTGTTTCATATTTTATTTTTTTATCTGCCAATTCTCTTCTTTTAGTTGTATCTTCCTTCATTGCTAATTCTTTTTCTATATTTACTATTTCCCTTTCCAACAGCTCTGTTTCCTGATTATAGTCCTTCTTCATCTTGGTTACATAACTTATTATTTGCCCTCTGATGAACGCTTTCATTGCGTCCCATAGTATAAACTTATCTTTCACTGATTCTGTATTTATTTCAAAGTACATTTTAATTTGTCTTTCAATGAATTCTCTAAAATCCTGCCTTTTAAGTAGCATGGAGTTTAATCTCCATCTATACATTCTTGGAGGGATGTCCTCTAACTCTATTGTCAATATCAGGGTGAGTGGTCCGATAATATTCTAGCTTTATATTCTGTTTTTCTTACTCTGTCTTGCATACGAGCTGATAACAGGAATAGGTCTATTCTTGAGTATGTTTTATGTCTACCCGAATAATATGAATATTCCTTTTCCTTTGGGTGTTGTTTCCTCCATATATCCAAGAGTTGCATTTCTTGCATCGATTTAATTATAAATTTGGTTACTTTGTTCTTGCTGTTAATTTTTTTCCCAGTTTTATCCATGTTTGAATCCAAATTGAGGTTAAAATCCCCTCCTATTAATATGTTCCCTTGCGTGTCTGCTATCTTCAAAAAAATATCTTGCATAAATTTTTGATCTTCTTCGTTAGGTGAATATACATTGAGTAAATTCCAAAACTCCGAATATATCTAACATTTTATCATTACACATCTCCCTGCTGGATCTATTATTTCCTCTTCTATTTTAATTGGTACATTTTTACTGATTAATATAGCTACTCCTCTAGCTTTTGAATTATATGACGCTGCTGTTACATGTCCTACCCAATCTCTCTTTAATTTCTTGTGCTCCATTTCAGTTAAATGTGTTTCTTGCACGAATGCTATATCAATTTTTTCTTTTTTTCAGTAAATTTAGCAGTTTCTTCCTTTCGATTTGGTTATGTATTCCGTTAATATTTAAAGTCATATAGTTCAACGTAGCCATTTCATACTTTGTTTATCTTCCCTTTCCGTTTCCTCATCATCACCTTTCCTTCTTATCCATTTCTGCTTTCTTGTTTTGAACACTTTATAAGACAACATTTCTAAAACATCAAACATTTCCCTTATTCTCCTATCTAAAATTTCTTTAACCCAACTATTCCCTCCCCCCTCCTGAGTTGCCTTTTATCCCTCGTCGGGCAACCACATCTCCCCTCTCCATTTGGATTTGCGAATTCACTCGCAAGCGTCAACTGATTTTGCAGTGACCGTAACTCTTCCCCACCCAGACCCCCCCCAGAAAAGATTTCACTTTTCATATATAACAAAGGTCACTCTTTTAATTCCCTCCTTACTTCCTCTGTTCCCTTTCATTCCCTTATTAATTCTTATCTATACTCTATATATTTTCCTCTTAATACTAAAATGGATCTTGGTTTTTGCTGTTGCTATGGTTTCGGGGCTAATGTTCTATGTGCCCTTTCTATTTCCATTTCTTCCTGTAATTCTGGTCTTCCTAGGACCCTGGGGATCCAATCTTTTATAAATTCTTTCATGTTGTGCCTTCTTCATCTTCCTTAAGGCCCACTATCTTTATATTATTTCTTCTATTATAGTTTTATATTATATCTATCTTCTGAGCTAACCGTTCATGTGCCTCTAACTTTTTTATTAGATTCTTCTAATTTCTCTTTTAAGTCCTCTACTTCCATTTCTACGATTGTTTCTCATTCTTCCACATTGTCCACTCTTTTTCCTATATCTGACATGACCATCTCTATTCTATTCATTTTTTCTTCTGCACTTTTAATTCTTCTTTTTATTTCACTAAATTCTTGTAATTGCCATTCTTTTACTGATTCCATATATTCTTAAAAAAAATATATATCCATTGTCTTGCCTTTCCCTTCTTCTTCCATTTCTCTATGTTCTTCTTCTTCCTCTGGGTTGGTCATCTGTTGTTTCCTTGTTTTCTTTTTTACTCTCTTCTTTCTTGTTCTCTTTGTTTTCTGTGTTCTCTTCCTGTTGCTGTGTTGCAGCTGTCATCCTCAGCTGTGGAGATCGACTGCTCAGCTGTTCCCCCCTCCCATCAGTGTGTTTTTTTTCATGCGCGGTTGCGCACTTTTACTCGGCTCCGCGAGCCATTTTTGTAGTCCAGAGTTCGGGACTTCCACTGACCTTAGGGAGCGGGCTTCTCTCTCCGCGGCGGGTCGCCTCAGACAGGTAAGGCCTTCACCTTCTTCTTCCGACGTTCTTTCTTCTTCTCTTCTTCCTGTTGCTTTCGACTTTTCTCTCTTCGCTGCCATTTTCTTCCCACCTTTACTTTTACTTTGTTTTAATTTTTATTCTTGTACCTTTATGTTTTGTGTATTTTTTTTTTAAACTTTTCCGGAGAGGGCTGGAGTTCCCTGACCGGCCACTACTCCATCACGTGACTCCTTGATGAAAGGAAATTTCATGCAATATTACATTTTCTATTTTATTACATGACAATAACAGAATATTAAATCAGGGTATGTTAGTTGTTGCATGTGAGAGAATGGGTTCCAGAAAAGCATGCGGGGAACAAAATTTATGAAATTGCTCTTTTAACCAATAAAGGCTAAATGGGTTGAACATTGTACGTACAAAAAAATACACCAAAACTGAGAAATAGAATTTTGTTGAAGGGTAGATTAGGCATAAGAAGCTGAATGACCCACTCCTGCTTCCATTTCATATGTTTTTATTAAGGAGTATGGAATAACACAAATCCCATTCATATTATATATAATTGTGATAGTTACTGACACAAGAGTCGGGATAAGAAATTCCATTGAGAGGCAAATCCTATTGCACAACAAAATTCAGAGACCTTGGGGTACAAAAACTGCAAAATCACAAGGACTATATACAACACTTTCCTTATTCTAATATATCCTAATTTCAGAGAATCATCTTCCAAAGCATGACCTGTGATATCCCAAATTTAGATCTCTTTAATCCAACAAATCAAATTGTGGCTGCTACTTCATGTAGTTTTAATTTGTTGACAGAACGGATAAATATTTTGCATACACGATGAATAACAAAGTATTTACTTCGTGATCGAGATACAAAAGATTTTTTTTTAAAGAGATACACAATTCAAATAAAGTTTCTTGTAGAATGATCTGGAACTTAAAGACACTGGTCTTCAGGCTTCTGTACCTTCTCCCTGAAGAGAGAAGACAATGTGGCCCCAGGGTGAAGACTGAATGCAAATTCATTCCAATGAGAATGGCATAAACTGCAAGGACAAATTCCTTGGCTATCCAAGACCAATCTAATGGAAACGACAAAAAACCTGGAAATAGACATTGTGATTCAAAGGAAAATATTAGGAAACATTTCTACTCAAAAAGGCAATGGAAAAGTGGAATTCTCCACAATAGCAGAGACTAGGGTAATTAAAAATTCAAAACCAAGATTTGCAACAAGCTGTTTGGTAAGGGATTAATGGGTGTGGAAAAAAATGGAGGGAAACAACAGCAAGCCCCACCACTAATCCCCTGTTCCCAGTACTCTTCCGGTTGCTCATTGATGCTTTAACCTGACCATTATGTCTGAAACTACTCTTTGCAGACGATGCCGCTTTAGTTGCCCATTCAGAGCCAGCTCTTCAGCGCTTGACGTCCTGTTTTCCGGAAACTGCCAAAATGTTTGGCCTGGAAGTCAGCCTGAAGAAAACTGAGGTCCTCCATCAGCCAGCTCCCCACCATGACTACCAGCCCCCCCACATCTCCATCGGGCACACAAAATTCAAAACGGTCAACCAGTTTACCTATCTCGGCTGCACCATTTCATCGGATGCAAGGATCGACAACGAGATAGACAACAGACTCGCCAAGGCAAATAGCGCCTTTGGAAGACTACACAAAAGAGTCTGGAAAAACAACCAACTGAAAAACCTCACAAAGATTAGCGTATACAGAGCCGTTGTCATACCCACACTCCTGTTCGGCTCCGAATCATGGGTCCTCTACCAGCATCACCTACGGCTCCTAGAACGCTTCCACCAGCGTTATCTCCGCTCCATCCTCAACATTAATTGGAGCGACTTCATCCCTAACATCGAAGTACTCAAGATGGCAGAGGCCGACAGCATCGAATCCACCCTGCTGAAGATCCAGCTGCACTGGGTGGATCACGTCTCCAGAATGGAGGACCATCGCCTTCCCAAGATGGTGTTATATGGCGAGCTCTCCACTGGCCACTGTGACAGAGGTGCACCAAAGAAGAGGTACATGACTGCCTAAAGAAATCTCTTGGTGTCTGCCACATTGACCACCGCCAGTGGGCTGATATCGCCTCAAACTGTGCATCTTGGCGCCTCACAGTTCGGCGGGCAGCAACCTCCTTTGAAGAAGACCGCAGAGCCCACCTCACTGACAAAAGACAAAGGAGGAAAAACCCAAAACCCAACCCCAACCAACCAATTTTCCCTTGCAACCGCTGCAACCGCGTCTGCCTGTCCCGCATCGGACTTGTCAGCCACAAACGAGTCTGCAGCTGACGTGGACATTACCCCTCCATAAATCTTCGTCCGCGAAGCCAAGCCAAAGAAGAAGAAAAGATGTCTGAAACTGCTAATATTACAATGAAAGCACTAAATTGGCTGTATATTTTTGAAAATAGTGCAAAATAGAAAACTCTTCAATGTCCCAGTTAGAATCAATGGCAATAATTCTTTAATTAGGAGATGCATTAGTAAAATGGTATTTAATTAGAGGATGTGCAGGTTTTGGCTCAATGCCTATTATCTTCAATGTGTAGTCCACCATAAGAGGTTCAAGTCCCCTCTTGATGGGACCAAGTTGAGGATAACCGCTCTTACACGCTGTTGTTTCAAACAATTTGGCTAGCTCAGCGTCCAGTCATAAACATTCCAGTTCATTGTCAAATGTACCAAAAGCTTAGAGGTGGAGGTGGTTTTGCCAGCAGGTAAGTAGACAACTCAGACATAGCACAACAAGATGGCACGGTTAGCGCAATGCTAGCAACCAGGACCAGGGTTCAAATCCTGCACTCTCTGCAAGGAGTTTGTATGTTCTCCCCACATCTGCGTGGGTTTTCCCCAGGGGTTCTGGTTTCCTCCCACCATTCAGTGGGGCTTTAGGTCAATTGGGTGGCACAGACTCGTGGGCCAAAAGGGCTTCTTACCGTGCTGTATGTCTAAATTTAAATTTAAGACCGAGTACAAGTGTGCCGAGTACGCCCATAAACATACTTCTGTATTAAAAAACAAACACTGAATAAAATCAAAATCAATATTCATTCTCCATACATTTGAAATCAGATCCCCACATTCTTAACCTGCCCTGTCACTTTCACGGATACATGCACACTCACAGCCCCTCTATTCCACCATACTCTTGCAACTAAAGTGCATTATTTCTCGCTTTATTAAATTTCATCTGCCATTTGTCTGCCCATTCAGCCAGCCGATATCTGCGACTTCTCTCTCCCACACCTCTCGTGTCAAAAGTAAAATTGTAAATTGAGATCTGATTACCAAGATAGCATCAATGACAAGACACTGTGTGCAAGTGTAAGAGAACTGTCCCACTTAACATGAAAAAAAGCAAAATTGTGGAGGCAGACATCCTAGCAAAATAGAAATAGTCGCAAAAATAATTGGATTTACAATCGAGCCAAAGAGATGCTGAATGTGCAAAACAAGTTAGTCTGATCATTACTGCAAGTACCTAGCCTTTTTAATAATGAGTGCTACAAACAAGGCTATAACTCTGACCTCACTTTCATTCGGAGCATCATTCAAACATTAAGCAGTTATCCTCAACTCGGTCCCATCAAGGTGCATCCATAGAGTTGTGAAATACAAAATGGAATGCAGCTTTCTATCGTCACTTCAAATGGAGCATCGCTCTTAGCTAAGAAGTTAGCGCAACGCTGTTGCGGCACCAGCGACCAGGGTTTGAAGCAGCACTATCTGAAAGGAGTTTGTGTGTTCTCCCTGTGACTCTGTGGGTTTCCTCCTGGTGCTTCAATTTCCTCCCACCACTCAAAAACGAATTGGGTGCAATTGGGCGGCACAGGCTCGTTTGCCGGATGGGCCAGTAACCATGCAATTTCTTGGAAGTCAACAGTCAGTTTCAGAGAATCTCTTGGCAAAACAGAGGTAGTCATCAAACCTCACCCAGGCA
Source organism: Narcine bancroftii (assembly GCF_036971445.1). Taxonomy (NCBI): domain Eukaryota; kingdom Metazoa; phylum Chordata; class Chondrichthyes; order Torpediniformes; family Narcinidae; genus Narcine; species Narcine bancroftii. Next base: position 23,201,873 of record NC_091470.1, read on the forward strand.
ACCATGGATGTGGTGAAACACATTGTCACAAGATTGCCAAACAAATTAAATACTGAGATTCACATCATATACAACAACCCCACCTGAAAGAAAGCAGCTCTCAATACCAGACTTTGGAAAAATCGAATGATATGTCTCAGTGCCAGAACTGAAGGCATCACAAACATATGGTGGAGGTGTGACAGATCATCCAATCCTGTTATGAACAATCAGTTCATATTAAGCTTGTCTCATTAAAATAAAAAGCAGTGCTTTTCTGCTTGCTATGTCCCTGGTTTTTATGAACTGCCTCACATTCTTAAATTGATATTCTCAGTGTGAGGAGTGCAAAGGAAACAAAATCAGATGTAGGAAGCTCAGCCATTCAATAAGGTCACAATTGACTGCTTTCTTCTGGGTGTTACACTGAGAAATGCTTTTATGTCTTACCTTTGAAGGAGACCTTGTGATCAAGAAGATGGTTGGTATTGAGCCATTCTTTAATCTGTTGCTCTCCGAGGTTCTTCCACCTCAGTTCCCAGGCCAAGACCCAAAGATAAAAGGACATCAGGAAAGTCAAGATAGATCAGTCATCTGGACAGGACATTTGTAATGAATCATGGGTTTCAGAATACAGTTAAAAGTTATGGCTACGTTAGCCATAATTTTTTTTTTCAGTAGCTGAACAACATTCTAGTCTGTTCCACACAAAAGGAGACTGGAGACAACAATCATTCCCAAAACCAAAGAGTGGCATGGTTAGTGTAGCTGTTAGCTCATGTTAGCTCAACGCTGTTACAGCGCCAGCGATCGGGACCGGTGTTTGAATGTTACAGCGCCAGTGATTGGGACCAGTGTTTGAATGTTACAGCGCCAGTGATCGGGACCAGTGTTTGAATGTTACAGTGCCAGTGATCGGGACCAGTGTTTGAATGTTACAGTGCCAGTGATCGGGACCAGTGTTTGAATGTTACAGCACCAGCGATCGGGACCAGTGTTTGAATGTTACAGCACCAGCGATCGGGACCAGTGTTTGAATGTTACAGCGCCAGTGATCGGGACCAGTGTTTGAATGTTACAGCGCCAGTGATCGGGACCAGTGTTTGAATGTTACAGTGCCAGTGATCGGGACAGTGTTTGAATGTTACAGTGCCAGTGATCGGGACCAGTGTTTGAATGTTACAGCGCCAGTGATCGGGACCGGTGTTTGAATGTTACAGCGCCAGTGAACGGGACCGGTGTTTGAATGTACAACGCCAGTGATCTGGACCAGTGTTTGAATGTTACAGCGCCAGTGATCGGGACCAGTGTTTGAATGTTACAGCGCCAGTGATCGGGACCAGTGTTTGAATGTTACAGCGCCAGTGATCGGACCGGTGTTTGAATGTTACAGTGCCAGTGATCGGGACCAGTGTTTGAATGTTACAGCGCCAGTGATCGGGACCAGTGTTTGAATGTTACAGCGCAGCGATCGGACCAGTGTTTGAATGTTACAGCGCCAGCGATCGGGACCAGTGTTTGAATGTTACAGCGCCAGTGATCGGACCGGTGTTTGAATGTGGCTCTGTCTGTAAGGAGTTTGTACGTTATCCGTGTGGTCTGCATGCATTTTCCCCAAAGGGTTCTGGTTTCCTCCACCATTCAAAATGTACGGGGGTTGCAGGTTCATTGGGCGGCACAGGCTTGTGGGCCAAAATAGCCTGTTACCATGATGAATGCGTACATTTAAAATATAAATGTGAGCAAATCAAAGATTATATTGCAAACATTATTTCTCGGAGGAACTTCATCATGATGAATGCGTACATTTAAAATATAAATGTGAGCAAATCAAAGAATTATATTGCAAACATTATTTCTCGGAGGAACTTCATCCTTTGGGACTACGAGAACCAAAAAGATTTTTTTTTCTACTCAGCTAAAAGTGAGAATTAGTATTGTGCATCATCAGTAAAGTAGATAACATAATAAACACTCCTGAATCAGTCTTGTATGGAGGTCTGATAGGAATTGTGACTGTGCTGAGAGCCAAGCTCGATGACCTCACTGACCTTAGCGGCAGATTGCTCGCCACTCCACCCAAGGAAACCCAGGAGGACTGAGACATGACCTTAGACCCCACCCTGACTTTAGTGGGTTAGAATGTCTCTGTGGCCCACTTGTTGGAAACCCATCAATGCAACAGTTTGTGGGCCAAGAAAAAGAGGACCAATTTGTCCTGTAATAACAACCAGCTACCATTGTTTACTTCAGTACACCAGAGAAAACAATCACCATTATTGCATCTCCCCAAAATCCAACAGTATTGAGAACAGGATTTTAATTTTATAATATAATTTTTAGCACTGACTGTTCTACAACTCTCAATGTCTCAGGAAGCAGCCAATATATTGGAGGACCCATTCCTCCCCCAACCATCCAGGCAGACCCATTGTCTCTGCTTGTTCTTGCCCCACGGAACTAATTTCATCCTGCATTGACTCCATCTTCCCCCCCCCCTCCATATCAATCCCTCCCCACCTACATCCACAACCTCTCACAGACCCTCCACCTCCTCCAAAACTTCAGATACCTTCGGCCCCACACCATTCACATGTCCTTCTTCCCTTCCCATCGGAAGACACTCAAGCTTGAAAACAAAATACTCCAGAGTGTTTCCCCTGTCTGAGGACTACCACGTTTGCCAAATTATTTCAAACTGTTCATCAAAGTCATTGGGGAACTGCGACCGACAGAAACTAGAAACTGACCCTTTCTTGTTACAAATGAAAAGTTGACAGGAGGAAAGAGTAACTTGGGGAAAAAAGGCGTCCTGCTCTTAAGCCTAGGAATAACGAGGAGAAATTTACTGACATAGCCCTTAAAAATTTGGAACACGCATTCATTCATGGTGCACGAGGGCATAGTTGCAAGCGTTCTGTTTACAGTTTGCACGTTCATATGCCGTTCTCCTCTCAATCTGCCATCAATGAGGAGGGAAGATAGAAAAAAATACCCATCTACTCAAATGCAAAAATGATTAACAATTCATCCCACTGGCGATGATTTTTTTCTTTGCCCCCTTGCTTCCTCCTGATCACCTATCCTTCTGAACAACCTTGTACGTACTTTCTTTCGCAACGACCTTCTGACACTCCCAAAACGTGCACCCGTCGGCGCACCAATGGCAACGGCGAGGGGAGAGTGGGGGGTAGGGGGAGGGGGGTGGGGGGAGGGGGTGGGGGGAGGGGGAGGGGGAGGGGGGAGGGGGAGGGGGGAGGGGGAGGGGGGAGGGGGAGGGGGGAGGGGGAGGGGGGAGGGGGAGGGGGGAGGGGGAGGGGGGAGGGGGAGGGGGGAGGGGGGAGGGGGAGGGGGGAGGGGGAGGGGAGGGAGGGGGAGGGTGGTAGGGGGGTAGGGGGAGGGGGTAGGGGGGAGGGGGTAGGGGGGAGGGGGTAGGGGGAGGGGGAGGGGGAGGGGGTAGGGGGAGGGGGTAGGGGGAGGGGGTAGGGGGAGGGGGTAGGGGGGAGGGGTAGGGGGAGAGGGTTGGGGGAGAGGGTGGGGGGAGGGTGGTGGGGGAGGGGGTGGGGGGGAGGGGGTGGGGGGAGGGGGGGGGGAGGGGGGGAGGGGGGAGGGGAGAGGGGGAGGGGAGGGGAGGGGGGAGGGGGAGGGGAGGGGGTAGGGGGGGGGGTAGGGGAGGGGGTAGGGGAGGGTGGTAGGGAAGGGGGGTAGGGGAGGGGGGTAGGGGAGGGGGTAGGGGGAGGGGGTAGGGGGAGGGGGTAGGGGGGAGGGGGTAGGGGGAGGGGGTAGGGGGAGTGGGGGTGGGGGTTTTGGGGGGAGGTGGGGGGTGGGGGGTTTTGGGGGAGGTGGGGGGGGTGGGGGTTTTGGGGGGAGGTGGGGGTGGGGGATGGGGGGTGTGGGTAGGGGGGAGGGTGAGGGGTGGGGGTTTTGGGGGGAAGGTAGGGGGTGGGGGGGTTGGGGGGTGGGGGGGTAGGGGGAGTGGGGGTGGGGGTTTTGGGGGGAGATAGGGGTGGGGGGGTTGGGGGGTGGGGGGTAGGTGGGAGTGGGGGGGTAGGGGGGTGGGGGGTGGGGGAGGGGAGTGGGGGTAGGTGGGGGTTTTGGGGGGAGATAGGGGTGGGGGGGGTTGGGGGTTGGGGTGTAGGGGGAAGTGGGGGGGGTAGGGGGTGGGGGGTGGGGGAGGGGGAGTGGGGGGGTAGGGCGGTGGGGGAGGGGGGTGGGGGTAGGGGGAGTGGGGGAGGGGGGGTGGGGGAGAAAGAAGAAAAAGAAACGTTACCACCAGCAGCAGCAGCGATGGCTCTTTAAGACTTGCAACACTTCCGACCTCCTTCCATCTCCTCCCGGGGTGTTTCCCCCCCCCCAACCGGGTTGCTATTTTATTTCCTTTATTCCGCCGTGCGAAAGGCTA